>NC_048596.1:244279964-244579964 GCF_003668045.3 Cricetulus griseus | reverse complement strand
TCCCTTCCACTTCTCCCTTGTCCTCTATCTCCTGTGTTTGTCCCTTATTCCCTGCCCTCTGTCCCTCTGGGGCAAATAAACTTGCTTTGTGCTGAGAACTTGGCCTGTTGGATCCTGAGCTGACACTTTTCCTTTCAGTGGCATTCATGGCACTGGAACTATAGCTAAGAGTTACATTCTGATCTGCAGGGAGAAGAGAGGAGACAGAGTGAGGCAGAGACAGGGAGACAGACAGAGACAGAGAGACAGAGACAGACACACACACACAGAGACAGAGAGAAGAGAGACAGAGAGACAGAGGAGAGAGAGGCAGAGTAGCCAGTAGAGGGCCCTTGAGGAGTTGTGTGTGGAGAGCTCTTAACCACAAGGTCTGAGTTTCAACTCCTGCCCTCTAAGGGAAGTCTGGTTTTGTTCTATATGTGCGGATGCTTGCCAAGGTAGACTGGAGGGAGAATAACCTGCTGCTGTGTATTGTCATGAGATTAGCATTTTGAAGAAGGAATAGAGAGAATTTGTGCACCAGAGGAGCAATGCAGGTTTGTGGTGGATCTATTTCCTTCAGGAATGGCATGGCCTGTCTTAGTTAGGGTTTCTATTGCTGTGATGAAACACCATAACCAAAGCAACTTGGGGAGGGAAGGGTTTATTTGATTTACACTTCCATATTGCTGTTCATCACTGAAGGAAGTCAGGACAGGAACTCAAAAGGGGCAGGAACCTGTAGGCATGAGCTGATGCAGAGGCTGTAAAGGAATGCTGTTTACTGGCTTGCTCATCATGGCTGCTGAGCCTGCTTTTGCATAGAACCCAGGACCATCTGCCCAAGGATGACACCACCCACAAAGGGCTCAGCCCTCCTCCATTAATAGATAATCAAGAAAATGCCCTACAGCTGGATCTTATGGTGGCATTGTCTCAGTTGAGGTTTCTGCCTTTCAGATAACTCTAACTTGTGTCAAGTTGACATAAAAGTAGCTGTACATGGCCATTGACCACCATGAAGCAGCGACTGTATGACCCACAGAATACCTTCAGCTACAGTCACAGCAGTGAAGTAAGTGGATCAGTGGAGTGGCAGCTTGCCCTATGGTACCAGTAATGAGATTCTTACAGTGTCATGGGTTGTTTTCACACCTTCCAGTCTCCTATAGCTGCATATTGGCTTGGGGACTCCATAAGAGGTAGAATCTTGATTGAGGGTTTTATTTTATGTGGGGTGAACACATTTTATTTATTTTTTAACTGTTTTAAGTCACAGGACAAGGAAAATTTGAAGATGATGATGGCTGGCAAGCTCTGATTCCACAGCTTCATATTTCTGACTATATGGAGGAACCAGCCACAAGGAGGGTTCACAAATGGATGTAATTACAACAGGTGGGAACAAATAAAGTGACCCACAGTCAGAGAAGAAGAGGATGAGAGACCCAGGAACATCCAGCTCTAAATGGGATATTTTCATTAAATCTCTCCCTTCAGAGCTTAGCGTATTCTCAAGAGGAGAAGCCAGAATGAATGTAAGAGCCAGAGGGGACAGAGGACACTAAGAATACAAAGCTTTCTAAACAACATGATCAAAGCTCACAGAACTCACAGAGATGGAAGCAGCACGCACAAGGCTGCACAGGTCTGCACCAGGTCCTCTGCACTTACGTCACGTCTTCCAGTTTAGTGTTTTTATGGGATTCCTGAGTGTGCGAACAAGTGGGTCTCTGACTCTTGTGCCTTCTCTTGGGTTCATTTTCTTCTGTTGGTTTGTCTCATCTAACTTAGATGTGATGGTTTTCATTTTGTCTTATTATATTTTATTTTATTATGTTTGAAAAGGAATGAATGAGGGTCTAGCCATGAGGGTGAGGGTTAACAGCTGAACTGTCATTTGTACTTGCTGGGAGAGGAAGGATTGGTTTCTTCAATGGAATGACAGGTGGTGTATGTAATAGCCAATCCAGAGCTGGTTTCATGTTCAGGAGTGGTTGACCAACAGATAATGGACTCCACAGGTTTTTTTTTTTTTTTTTTTTTTTTTTTTTTTTTTTTTTTTTTTTGATGGGGGGCAGTGAGGGGTGTGTGGTTTTATTCAGTTACAGTGTGTGTGTGTGTGTGTGTGTGTGTGTGTGTGTGTGTGTATTGTGTTTTATGGATTTTGTTGTTGTATTGGGTTTTTGGTTTGTTTTTCAAAAAGAACTTAAGTTGTGTGGTTAGGTGAGGAACCAGCCCTACTCCATTTTGCTTCTTTTGTATTTAGGTCCCACTTATTAAAATCATGTGGTATTTGTCTTCATGCAGCTGACTTATTTCATTTAGCATTATATCCCACGGGACTGTGCAGTGATAAGCAATGTGTCCAGCATGAGGAAATGATGAAGTTATTTATACTAATCCATGTGCTTTACCTGAAAGAGCATAATTGAATACCATTTCCAGGTTGCCTTCACTATCCTCTACTTATTTAGGATTTTCATCATGTATCAAACGTTTAATTTATGTTCTGATCAAGCTTTTATTGTTTCTGAATATACTCTGGCTTTTAGAGAGAAATTGAATGGAACAACTTTGTATGCTACCTAAGTCCAGGCCATCCATGGTCATGCAGTGTCAGCAATTAAATAACTCTTGTCTATCCCTTTTTATTATTTTAAAACCCGGTGTATATTCTTAATGTTGAACAATCATTTCATGATCAGATTAAATAGATCTTTCTTTACTCATTCGCCATGTTTTTACATCACTTCTTTTTGAGTCAAATTGCACAGACTGACTTAGAAAGTGTTCATTAGTCTGGTCATTTATATAGATTACTTAGAAAAAGACCTTCACAGAGCTATGAGACTAACAGAAGCAGTAGATGTTAACCACAAACAAGTCACATTTGTTACAAAGGTAAGGAGCTGGAGGGATGGTTAAGAGCCCTGCTCCTCTTTTTGAGGCCCTTCGTCCTCAACATCTGCATCATAGGACTCATGACTGCCTATAGCTCTAGCTTCCAGGGACACAATGTCCACTTCTGTGTGAGCACCTGTAAAAATGAGGCACAAACTCATTTAGACACACAAATAAAAATAAATCGTATAAACAAACTATTTAATAAACTATAACACAGTACAATACAGATCACTTAAAAGTTTTGTGTATACAGTGCAAGCAAAAGAAAATACATATTCATCATTGTAAGATAAATCCATGATGCACCCAAATATTTAAACACATAGCATCTCTCAGGACCATGAGAGGGAGAACAATCCACTTTGTTTTCTGACTTTCTAGCATTAAATAACAATAGTTGTATACACTCTTCAGATGTGATGTATTCAGATTTGTGCTTGTGATGGAATGGATTAGGTTCATACTTATTAAAGCATTGAGTATCCAAAAGAAAAGAATGTGCCATGCAGACTTTGGTCTGAGCCTCCTCCACCCAGATGCTCTGGGACTGATGATGATGGCCTGGACCACAGTGAGGAGACTGCTGGTGCAGATGGAAACTCCACGGGCCACCCTCTCCAGGTAAATAAGGGTCTTACAGCCTATGTCATCTAGGAAGTTTATTAAACCAGAAACTGCTATTGTCTTTGGTAATCTTTTTGCAAGAAGGATTATGGTGTTGTAAAAGCCAAGTGGATGAGAATATGGTGCATGGGTTTCTTCTCAAGTGGATGAGAATAAGGTGTATGGGTTTCTTCTCAAGTGGATGAGAATAAGGTGTATGGGTTTCTTCTCAAGGCCTTCCAATGAACTTATCATATAATTCACAGAAACAGAAATGTGCCCCAGAGTGCCAACCATAGTCATGAAGAGAAAAAATGTTTCCTTAATAAACTTCAAAATCATTTCTTCCTTCCTAGGTAGAAAAACTTGTTTCCAGGCTGCAAACACTTTTCAAGAAAGCATCAGTAATGTTAGGGATGGATCTGAAATACACATTTTTCACAATAGCATTTTCTAGTGTGCAAGAGGCAGCAGTGGACACATGTAATGTTGTAGATTAGGTCCTTGAAATTCCCCCCTTTTCCCCACTGTGGACTCTGGGATATTGTGTGTGTTCTGTCAGGTGAGTTAGGTAACTGCTATTCAAAATCTAAAGTTTTAAAGGAGATTTTTATTTTTGAGCTCTACACAAGCAAAATTGAATTGTTCAAATCTCTCTCTCTCTCTCTCTCTCTCTCTCTCTCTCTGTGTGTGTGTGTGTGTGTGTGTGTGTGTGTGTGTGTGTGTGTCTGTCTGTCTGTCTGTCTGTCTGTCTGTGTGCATGGCGAAATAAACACCATGTTCCCCTAACCAAAATTTCTTTCTCTGTTTCTCATTCTATTGCATCTTGTTTCCCCACCCAGTTCCCAAAGCCTGAAGTTTAAACTGAACCTGTCTGCCTTCCACACATCACACTCACAGATACTGGGAATCCCTGCTTGGTCAACATCTGTAACATATCTCAGATCTATTGACTTTACCTTCCACACAGCCTCCTCATTTGTTTTGTATTCCTTTCCCTTTTTTTTTTTTTAAGATTTTATTTATTTATTATGTATACAACATTCTGCTTCCATGTATATCTGCACACCAGAAGAGGGCACCAGATCTCATAACGAATGGTTGTGAGCCACCATGTGGTTGCTGGGAATTGAACTCAGGACCTCTGGAAGATGTTAAGAGCACCGACATCTGAGCCATCTCTCCAGCCCCCTGATAACTCTTTCTTATCTGCATCTTCACTAATATAACAATTCAGATTTGCCTTTGGCTTTGAAGTTTTCTAACTTCTATTTCTACATCCATTCTGTGATTTCACTCCATAGAAATGTTTACTAGTTATTTTTTTAAGGTAGTTCTCAATGTCAAGTCCAATTGCACAACCTTTCCAGATAGGGCCCTACAGTTAAAGCTGAGTCATTAAAAGATATGTTGAAAAATGTGTGTAACTACAAGGTTGTAGGCAGGGAGGGAGTTTAGAGGAACCCTGTGGTGCTTCCTAGGATAGTGGATAGCAGAAGGCTGTGACTCCAGTGGATGACTTTGGTCTCTTAAGGGAGCATGGAGCAACTCTGGACAAGGTGCTGCTGATGAGGTGAATGAAAGGAAATTGATTTTTATGTGCTACTATGAGGTAAGTGCAGTTTCTGAGTTGTGGGTCTTCCATATCAGCTACAGACAGTGCAGTAGTTTGGGGTAAGCAGTTTTGAGCAGGGCTTCTGCCATCTAAGAAGCCATGGTGGCATTTGCATCTGTAGAGCCTTGTGAGCATCAGCTATGTCAATTGCTTTGCAACCTGCTTCTCCTCTTGTTTCTTTTCTAACCTGTTTATCAGGCAGGCTGCTTTGTTCTACATCAGTCTGAGTTGATTCCAGAATTTTAGACCTAGGCAGGATGTTATTCTTCATGTTTGGGAGCTCCATTCTCATTTCTTAGGGATTTATGGTAAGCGTTGGTGTCTTTTCTAGAATAAGAGGAATCTGGATATTTCATGAGTTTGTGTGTTGAGTACTTAGAATGATTGTGTTCCCTTTGCTCACTCCTGTTAAACTCATGGGATTGCTTTAAGTATCTATGTCTCAATGATCTCATCATGTGTGACTTTTATCAAGGTAGGCTTGTTGCCATATTTGTGTCCACGTGCTCTCAGGACATTAAAAATGTCATTTATTGCCTTTTAGCTAATTCATCTGACAAAGGTGTGATCTCCCATACTGATTCATTCCAGAAATCACAATACTATCCTAAATATCTGGACTTAATGAAATAGGCTCTAGACACTAATAACGAACTCATCAACATTCATTGACAATTTAGAATAAAAATTAGGTGTTTAATCAGAGATTAGAATCTGTCAAAATCTATGCTATCAATTTACCCTAAGTCACTATGGAAAATAGTAACTTTTTTGGTTGTTTAATGCTTGCTTTCTTGGGGATTCCTTTTTGTCAAGTCCTCTTTTCCCTTTTCCAAACTTTAAATCATATTTGAGATCAACTTCTGAGACTTCTAATAAGTGATTCCATACAACTGAAGTGGACCGTTAGAGGAGGCAGAGGAGACTCATCTCCCACACTGATTTAAAAGACAGGATAGACTTGTATTTAGATAGATGAATGATACCATGGTGAGTTTAAACCCCAAGAGCCTTTGGGAGGTTGTATCCACCGATCCTGATTTTTCTAAAAATAAGCAAGCAAGCAAACAAACAAACCAAACCAAACCATAAAGAGATTGTTGCCCTTTGCTATTTAGCACTGGGGTAAACTTATGATGAGCTGTTTTGGGATGTACTAGTTCACAGCCTAAATCCTTCACAGCAGGAATTCCCAAGAAGGTAATGATAACTGTTACACTTCGTGGTTTGTACTTTTCTATATTTACCAGGCATACAATGACTATAGTTGAGATAAGTATGTATGTGATATAATCGAGAAACTTTAAGGATGGATATGGAAGGAAAACCTTCAAATTAGGAGCTATAATGTTATTGTAAGAGAAAATATGTGCCAGTATTTGAAAAGTGGAAATGCATCAAAAGCGAGAAGGAGAAACTATACAAACACTGGTTATACTGTTGAAGTTACAATGCTGGCAAACATGGATGCTAGAAACAAGGGTTTTTGTTTGTTTTCTTTTGTCTTGTAATTTTTGTGACAGAGTCCCCCTAGGTAAACCAGAATATTCTTGAACAACAATTACCTCATCTCAGACTCTCTTACAGGAGTGTATCATGATTGTCGCCAGGGTTTGACAGACATGTGAAATCTTTTCTTTCTTATTGATTCATTTTTAAATGCATCTCATACAAGCCAGAGCTCTGCCATATACTCCTGTCTGAGGATGGATAGTCATGCCTCAGCATTTCTGTTCCATTTCTCTATCTCCAGGAGCTAGTCTCCTTTGATCTTTCTGAAGCCAGGGACCAGCCTTATTTGGGACAGAAGGAAATTGGAGGTCCTGGGGTTCACAGAACCTCTCAACTGCTCCCTGGCTTAGAAGGAGAGAGAAAGAGAGAGACAGACAGAGAGAGAGAGAGAGAGAGAGAGAGAGAGAGAGAGAGAGAGAGAGAGACTTCTGCTGTAATGACACTCTGCATGGCACAGCTGAGAGGATCAAAGATCTTACCTCCATGGACTCACTAGGACCTCTGTGGTGCAGACAGGCTCTGGAGCAGCTCTGGGAAGGTGACACTTGCAGGTCATATTTGTACTGTCAGGATTTATGGGGCTCTTGGCTGCCATCAGATATTGCAGACTTCAAGTTTCATGTTGTCACAGTGTCAGGGGGAAGGGAGGCCTCTGCAGAGCCTCAGTCCCTGAAGTACAGCTTTCCGCTCTCTCCACAATTACTACATCTGTTTTGCTCAGAAGTTATTTCAAGCTAATTATGGTTTAATTATTTTGAAAGAAAGGATGTGGAAGTGAGAAAATGAACAACTAACTAAGTTTCTTGTATGGAGCTTCCTGCATCTCCTGACTGGTTTTCATCTTCCCGAAGTGCCAAGCTGTGACCTGCCAGGGGACCGACTTCTGACACACAGCCAAGTCACTTGTTTCTCTTTTCTTAAATCTCTTGCTAGATTGGAGTAGAATAAATAAATGATGTTCAGCACTGGGGGTTCTATTTCCCTGAGCAAGTTCCAAACATGGACCAGAACAAGTTTAGAGTCCCTTTATCTACATGTGCCTGCTGGTAGTGAAGGTCTTTGCTGTGACTGATTCCTTCATTCCTGCATATTAAATATCTTGTGGGACTTGAAATGTGAATGCCTCCCAACATTGGCCATATTCCAAAAGCAATCTTTACTTATTATAAAACTTATTGAGGACACTTTTTAAACTTATCTGTGTCCAAGTGTGATCTTTCTGTGTAATTTTCATTCTAGTTCCTAGGAGGCCCTTCTTATCCTGGATGCAAAGCGATGTGAATAAATGTGCAGGGCTGAGATTATATGTGGTGACATCATCATTTTGTTCATGAATAAAAAGCACCACTTGGCTGCCTTGAGAGATGAATTCAAGATCATGGCTCTTACTGTGTGCTTTGCATGATGGTGTCTCCATATATATAGGTGCAACTGGCACATAATAGAAGCTAAACATACTTCTCTATAAATGAAATGACAGCCTTTGAGGAAGGCTGTATTCCATCCTCTCTATTGAAAGGGGAACCGAGGAACAGGGAAACTAAGTTATATATTACATATTTCAGGGCAGATAGAAATTGAAAAATAAAATGATTTTTCTCTAGCTCAATAAAAAACCACTTCCCTCTGATGTCCTCCCCCGACCCCAGCCCTGAAACAGGGTTTCTCTGTGTAGAACTTGCTGTATTGGAACTCTCTCTGTAGACCAGACATCCAACTGCTTCTGCCTCTTTAATCCCAGCACTGGTGGGATTAAAGGCATGCACCACCTCCACACAGCTCTCTGAAGTCTTTGCTATGCTGTTTAGAAAACTTCTAAATTTCTTCTTTGTCTTTGAAATATAAACAAAATGTAGCTTAAAGTTTGTAGTGGTCTGACTTGTTTACTCAACCAAAGATAAAATATCAGGAAGAGAGCCCTTCAGGCAATTTCCATCTGGTAGGAATTCTGTAGAGAAAATGGGTCACTCACAGTCAGAGGACATGCTGTGGTCACTGGTGTCCTCCATTTTGTCCCAAAATCTGATCTCAGAGGATATTCCCCTTACAGGGTGGCACTGAAGATTAATAAATCATGGATGGGGAGATTGCTCAGTGGGTAAAGTGCTTTGCTTCCAAGTGTGAGTGCCACCTCATTTAACTGCCTGGTGGGGTGGCAGCTTGCCTGTAATTCCAGTCAGAAGCCAGGGACAGGCTATCTCTAGAGGAACTGGGTACTGAGATTAGTCATTTGCTGTGCTCGTACCTGACTCAGTCAAGTGGATGATCCCTTTTTTTAAATTTTTTTTTTATTTTTTAAATTCAAATTAGAAACGAGATTGTTTTCAACATGTCAATCCCAGAAGGATGATTCCTAACACCAACCTTAGTCTCCTGCATGCAGGTGATCACAAATGTGCATGTATACAAACACAGATATGTAGACACACACACACACACACACACACACACACACACACACACACTTGTGTGCACATACACACATACACACACACAGTGTGCCTGCCCACATGCAAAAATGTAACACACATTCAAAGCACACACACATACACACAGGCACATGAAAAATGGAAATCACAACATTTCCTAATGCCACTGCTTCTTTAAGGAAGTTAGGAAACAAACTGACAAAGCTAATGGACTTATTTCTGGTTTGGCAAAATCGGCAAGTGAAAGAATCTTCCTTTCTTTCCCCCTTCTCTGTAGCAATGCTACTGAAGGGACCTGCATATTTCAGGGTGCTTCCCCCGGGGCCCCAGATTAGGCACACTCCACACCCAAACACCAACTTCCAAGCACAAACCAAACACAAAGAGATACTTTAGTAAGCAAGGCAAATAGACAAGATGGCTGAATCTGAATCATGCAGAAACAGCAGCAAATAGCTTTTCTGGTGTAAATTTTAAGCAGGGAAAAGGGAGGTCTGTGTGAGAATGAGCTAGGATGAGTTGGTAAGTTTTGTTTGAGTATTTTAATTAGGCTAGTTAAAACAAGGAATTTGGATTCCTTGATCTTGATGTTTTGATAGTTGGACGGTGGTGATCAACCTTAGGAAGGAGTCAGGTATAACAAAATGCCAAATAGGGGAATGGACCTTGGTGTCTAACTGCAGGAATGTAATCCAGTGGTTTATCAAGAGAGAGGAAGGGTATAGGGACAACCTGCCTGTGCCATGTGTGCCATTCCCAGGCCTTCCTGAGTCCTTTAGTTACAATTTTATATGAGAAAGAAAATCCAGGAGAGGTGCATGTGTCATCAGAACTGTGTGGAGCCTCAGGAGGGGAGGGTGATGATGACAATTCCTCCTCTAGCAGTGTCAGGGCTCCAGCCTTTCTCTTCCCCAAGGGTGGGACTGACTCCTGGGCAAATGGTAATTCTTTGGGTTGATTGAATTAATATTCTGATAGTAAAAAGGAGGGGAAATTCTCTCTTTAGAATTTCTGCTTTTCTGCCAGGATAGTTACATACTAACAACTCTTTCCCTACTGGTTTCATTCTTATTGATCCTGGGGAAGTCAATGACAAATAGGAATTGGGGGTAACTTCCTTGATATGATAACCACAGAAGCACATGAAGATATATAAATGTGGACATCCAATAGTTGTTCTGAAGGGACCAGCTCCCCATTTCGGCAGCCATAACAGCCTAGCACGTGTTTGCCTGACCTTGCCTTGGTCACTAGGAGGTCAGATGCCTGCCTCATGGCAAGGAACCAATCAGAAGTTAGCTGGTAGTCCTATGATTTATGGCTCTGGGTGTGCTTTACAGACAAGTGCACAGCAATGACGTGCAGAGCATAGCAATTGCCCTGGGAGGGCCTATGGGCCATAACAACCAGTTGATCGATCAACACAGGGCAAACCCTCCAAGCCTGGCGGCCCACCAATCCTGAGCCTGTGCGTACCCCTAGACACTCCCCTTATGCTGCCCTATAAGATCTCTATGCAGTGGTTTTTGGCGTCTTTCTTAGCCATAAAAATCCATCATGGTGGATGGATGAAAGGCCCGAGCTAACATGGGGTTAGCTCATTAAACAACTGCAATAATGCCTCTTGCTGTTTGCATCAAGCTTTTGCCTCTGCCTGATGATTGGGGTGGGTGAGGTTCTGGGCTGAGATCCTGGGGCCTGAACTTCCGGGGGTCTTTCGGTTCCTTCTTTATTTGTGGTTCTAGCTTCCTGGCAATAGGGTCATCTCCATTCTTTTCCCAAAGTAAGCAAGAGACACTATGGGCACAGTGGAGTGGGAGGTGGGTAAGAATCTGTTCTTTCAGATTTCAGACTTG
This sequence comes from Cricetulus griseus, assembly GCF_003668045.3. Taxonomy (NCBI): domain Eukaryota; kingdom Metazoa; phylum Chordata; class Mammalia; order Rodentia; family Cricetidae; genus Cricetulus; species Cricetulus griseus. Next base: position 244,569,063 of record NC_048596.1, on the reverse strand, counting down.
TTGAACAGGTCTTAGATTGCTTGCTATTGATTTTGTAAAAAAAAAATGCAAACCTATTTTTAAAAAGCCTTGCTTAACTTAATGATTTGATACATTAAGACGTTAAGGAACTGTGATTTGTGATACACATACTTTTAGTTCACAGAGGAATGGGTGTAAACAGTAACTGGTACATTTTTCAGGGTGCCTCTTATCATTTAGCAATACCAAAATCCCTTTTGATTTTGGACAAAGGGGCTGATAACAGCAGAGCCAAGTTTTTGAAATACCTTAACATTTAGTGTTGTAGAAGTGTTGGATGTATATAGGGAATCTATTCCATCCTGGCAGGAAAATCAGAGACCCTAGACTCTTATTGTCTTTAAGATATCAGCTGATTGCTACAGGATGTTCTGGCCTCCATGGTAAAATGTCTCCTATCCAAATAACGATAGACCTAGGCCCAGTCAAGTTTTACATCCACCCTGAAGGTTTAGGGATAAGGGCTGGTATGGAGTGCCTTGGCCATGTACATGCAGCCCAGTAGTATCTTTGGGATTAAGGGAAGTAATTACTACCTTCTCTTTATACATGGAAATAGTTGTCTTCTGCCATTGTTCCCACCTTTGGATGGTTACTTAAGATGATGCATGAATAAACTGGGAGGATTCAGTATGATCCTGCCCTCCTGATATGATCCTATGTCTCTGTCTTTTCTTTAATGTTGTATAGCTAGCCTTCCCTCATCTACACTCCCTCACTTAGAAATGGGCTTGGGGCTATTCAGCTGGTTCTGATTGTAGCTTTGAAGACATCAGTCCAAGACATAGAAGCATGTATCAATTTGGTGAATAGTTTCAGGTTTAGGATGACACTGAGGTGGATTAACTCTTGAGGGCAAGAAGTTTATTAAAGAGTTATTAACAAAAAAAGAGTTATTAACACCAAGGAGGGATAGCAGCATATGGGGGCTCTGTAGAGAGAGCAGTCCCACAGGGTATGTGCAAGCCCTTCTTAGATTTTTCACAGGAAGAGTGGTGGGAGAGACTGAAAAGTTTCTTTCCTTCCTTCTTTCGTTTTTTGTCTGTAATTGACTAGTGTTAGGGTTAAGCAGAGTTAGTCATTACTGGGGGTTTATAGAGAAGAGACACAAGAATCTAGAAAAATAATTCTTTATTTCTAGAACTTCACTTATGGAAATTGTCACAGTTTTACAATGGAAGAGTTTACAAAATGGCATAGCCATAGCCAACAGATAGAATTTTTGTAGAAGGGTAAAATGAAACTTACTTGATAAAAAGATAAGGAAGCTGATCATGAGAATTGGAGCACAGTGCAGGTCTGATTTCTAAACTGGAACTACTTGCTAATCTACACTGTGAATGTCTGAACAGGACAAGTACCATTGACCAACTGCTCAAACCCATGAGACTGTGAAAGAGTCTCACAAAGAGAACAGAGAGGAAGGGAGAAGGAGGGCAAATGTTGAGGCAGGAGAAAGGGTATAAAGAGAGAGTAGAGAGAAGAGAAAACCCTCACTTCATTATCTGAATGGCACTAGGGACAGGGAGTTAGGTTCCCGATGGACAGATAGATGGAGGATCCACAGACAGATAAACATCCAGATGCAGACACAAGGACCTAAGGCCTGACAGGCTTTTTCTCCTGCCAGGAGGGTCCCCTTGCCTGGTCCCACAAGTTCAAAGCTGGATGGGGATGTTTACACCAAAGTCGTGGGCCTATTGTCCTCCTTGTTTTTATTCAGACTGAGCAAGTTTAAAGTAGGAATGACTCCTCAAAGGCCCTTAGAACACCCAGCCCTCAAACAGAAATGGGGCTTTGGCTCCCCAAGTCCCCCCCTTTGCTTTGCAGAGTCCTTCTGTGTGTGCCTCGTGTGTGTGTGTGTGTGTGTGTGTGTGTGTGTGTGTGTGTGTGTGTACATGTGAGTGTCCTCAGCCCTAATCAAAGCCTTTCTTCATTCTGTCTCCTGATTCTGTCTGCTGTTCCTGAGATTTTGTTCCCTGCCTCTTACTTTTTTAAACTGTAGAGAAAATGAACTCAATCAAGACCTCTAGACAATAATGTATTGACTAAAGAAACTCCAGTTTATGCTGGGCATCCACCTTGGTACCCATTAATTGTCTGTTTCCAACTTCAGTCCCTGGAAGGTAGGTTCCCAGTAACCAAGACTCACTGCTCACACCCTCCCCCATCCAAAAAGGTAGTGCTGTGGCTATCTACTTGTTATGATATGACTAACTCCTTTTTGGGCATCTGTAACCTCCTTATGCAGACATTCAAGGACTGTTTTGAGGTCACCTTGACCGTCTAATCTTGGCAGAGCAAAACAGCTCTTGGCTTGCTTGTGCAGGTGGTCAAGGTCTTCTTGTGGTTTTTGCCTTTAGATATCCTTCTTTCATCTGCCTTCATTGGGCAATCTCAAGTTTGGTTCAGAGACTGCTGTTGGCAGCTTTAATTAATTATAATCCATACTGAGTCTGTGGCCTTTTCCCAGGAGTCACGAACTCCTAACAGTAACAATGGCCTAGTGTAATACCCATAATCCATTGCAACTCCAGATCAGTTCATGCTAATGACTGCTGTGAAATAGTGATATAGAGCTCTTCAGAAAGTGAAAGACCCAAAAGACGAACAAATAAACAAGAACTTGTCTTGTGGTCTGAGGTTGAAGCTTTTTCCCACAGGTGGTCCTGGGACTGATGGTGGCAGCCTGGACCTCAGTGAGGTGATGGGAAGGGAAGACAGAAAGGTTTAGAGACATCTTTTCTAGGTAAATCACACTTTTACAAACATTATCTAGGAATTTCTGAAGGAAAAGACATAGTCACACCTCTGAGCCACTGAGTACACAGATTAGAGAGCAGGACTGTGCTTCTTTCGGACAGGGAGGTGGGGAGTGGGTGAGCTGTTGGTCACAGGGGCAAGGTTGCCCTCAGGTAGAGTAATTTCATGGATCTACTGCACGCATGGTGACTGTGGCATATACTGTAGTGTACACTGGGAATCCACGGAGATTTCAGGGGCCTTCATTTTACCCAACAAATGGTAATGAAGGAGCAGATGGACATATTAATTTAGTTTATCTGTGAGATTCCAGGTTTGTGTCAAAACTGTATCTATTGAAAGTTAATTATATATCAGATTTATTTATTTATTTATTTATTTATTTATTATTTATTTATTTATTTATTTTTTTGAGGCAGAGTTTCCCATTGTAGCCTTGGCTATCCTGGAACTCACTTTGTAGACCAAACTAGCCTTGTACTAACAGAAATTAGCTTGCCTCTGCCTCCTGAGCACTGGGATTAAAGGTGTGCACCCCCCATCAGTTTTACTTTTAATAATGCAAGAGGAAATACATAAAATGAAATGGCTTTGGACAGAAATGTCAGGTGAGGCACTGCCATGTCATTCGCACCTCATTTCTCCACTCCATAAGAAAGAGGGCAGATGCACCTTGTAAACTCACAAGGTTTTTGAGAGGCAGCCCTTCTCCTCAGCCTTGTGTCTTCCTCAGAGCACTGGAAAAGGTGGCTGTTTATGTTAGTGTTCTCTAGGAGAACAGAACCATATAATAAAATATGACATATAAGTGCATATATAATGCTAGAATTCATTAAATCATCTTTAAAATAGTAACAACAGCCAAATCACACCAAAGAAGCTGAGAACCAAGTATGCACTAGGTCCTTGAGCCTGTGAGCTTCACCAGTGGATCAGTGTCACCATAGCTGTCTATCTGGAGAAGAACCTTAACTTTTCTCTAGTAAGAGGCCATTGAGAGAGGCCCACTGAATTTCCATGTAATTTTTTCAGGTGGTGGTTTCTCAATGTTGCTTAATCTCATTAGAACTCATAGTTTCTAACCCTATTGGTTGAATTTACTTCCATAACTGTTGCAGGATATTTAATCACACTGTGAACCCTGAGATTGCATTATTTACTGGACAAACCTGCTTCTAGCTGTGGTGTGGCTCATCCCTAGCACACAGCTTTTATCCAAGAGCTTTCTGCTTGAATATTGTAAACAGGATTAAGTAAAACCAACCATAGGTCAAGAGGAGGAGTAAGCAATCAGTTGACAGGAAAAAACAAACAAACAAAAACAAACCAATAACATAAAGAGTAAGAGGAAGTCAGGAGGATGGGCAGAGATGCACAGGAAGTAGGAGGGAGGGGGATCTTGTTGGAGGGATTTTTGTTTGAGACAGCATAGGGGAAAGCTGTTTTCCTGGGAGGACTAGGAAGTATCTGGGTGCTTTATTTGTCTCTCTGAGTTAGCAGGTTTTCTCTTCAGCGTCTGGCTCCCAAGTATTTATGGATAAAATAGAAGAACAGAGACTTAGGTAAAAACAACATCAGACCATTCCAGTGGCCATTCTTCCATATTTACAATAGAGACATCAGCAACAGAATCAATCAATCCTATAAAATTTTTTCCTTATATTTAAAAATCCAATAATGATTTATAATTTTCCTTTAATAAGGTTCTTAAAGCTATAGTTTTACCTATATTACAAAATCCTCCCTCACAAGGTACATTTTTTTTTTCTGCGAAGGGACTATATAAGGCAATAATAATCACCATGCAAGATTTTCTTCTGCTCTAGTTGCCAATCAGTGGGCACTGGGATCATAACTAGAGTTTCTCCTATATAATCTTTATTAATAACTCCTGTATGAACTGTGATTCCTTTCACAGATAAACTATTGTGACCCAATAAAAGCCCAACTGTCCAAGGCAGTATATGTCCCCAATATCCTGCATATAACTTAAAAGGTCATTAAGAGGGGCAAGGGCAGTGTCTTGAGTGTAAGGAGCATCAGTAGCAGCACTTGAGTAGCAGTTTATAGGGAAAGAACGGATGGATTACGATCTGAAGCTGGCACAAATGCTACTGTTTTTTGATTTAATGCTCTAATTTTGTGAAGCCAGAGGGTGGGCTTTCAGTCGTTTCCTAGTTGTTGTCTGATATCGTTATTGTCGCTAGGTAATGAACTGCTGCTATCTTTATCGTATGGAGTTTGGTATCCCATAGCCCAGTGTTTTCCTTTTTTGTGTTTAGGGCATTAACTAGCACTTGACTCTGAGCATTCATTTGTTGCAAAGGCAATTTACATTGTTTCTTTCAGTGGCCAGATCAGCCATAATTGAAACAATTTGCTGACATCTGTTTTTGAACAGCATATGTTTCTAAAGCAGCTAATTTTGCTCTATATTTTTAGATCCCCACATTTCTACATAACTACCCATCCTCCATCCTCTGAGGCCTGATTAATCCTAGGCAATCTTCATTGGCATTATCAAAAGCCAGCTCATTTACCAATAGCTTTTGAATTTGATCCCCTTTTACTTGTTTTTCAATAGGGTCTTTGAACCTCCCTGTGAAATAGCACAAGGCTCAGAGAATACTTTTTATATAACTAGACCCAAAGCCAGATCCTGTACCAATTTTCATCCAGGAAGCTGTAGCTACATCTGTGACATGTGGAAGGGCCACGGTAGGTATATTGTGCAATTGATCTTTTGTTGCTATCCACCTACCAGCCTGTCAGCATTTCATATGTGACATTTCCAGGATCACCGCTTAGTCCTAGTCATCAAGCCTTCTCATGAGCTTCATGAATGTAAGACACATTTACCACTGAAGAGATTGGGAAGGACTAAGAACCATTTTAGCAATCATAAGAAAATCACATGGCAAACATTTTGCAGTATTCCTCTAACCAGAAAGATACTCATAACAATATGGAGCAGTCCCATAGGAAGCACAAGCCTTTACAAAAATCTTTCATTTTATCCTTGTCCAATCTCTGATAAACATTTGACTTTGTTGAAATTGCACTGGAAATACCAAGCACAGCTCACGAGGCTGGGGAGGAATTAATGAATGAATTCCTTTTCCCTGCTGTGCCCTCGCTTGCCCAGTCTCCACACTTAGCTTTTTTATAGTCTCTCCTAAGTCCTTACTAAGAATGTCAAGAAGACAAGATTAGATTGATCATCAAATTCTTCACCCTGTGTCAAGGTAATCTCCAGGCAAGGGAAAGTACATATTTGAAAGTGGCTTCAGAAAGGGATCTGAGGGAGAAATCTTCAGCATAGTTGTCAGGGGTGCCATTTTTTTTTAATCTATTGCTTTTTTAATTTAAATTCTTTAATTACTACTCACATTTACATATCCACCCCCCCATTTCCTCACTCTCCCAACCTCTCATGTTCCCCACCAACACCCTCCCCAACCCATCCTCCAACTCCTCCCCAGGGATAGTGAGGCCTTTCATAGGGGACCTTCAAAATCCATCATATCATTCGGGGGAGGGCTTAGGCCCTCCTTGTTGTATCTGGGCTGCAATAGTATCCCTCCATAGAAAATGGGCTCCCAAAGTTCATTTGTGCTCTAGGGATAAAGACTTGCTCCACTGTTAGAGGTCCTATAGACTGCCTTGGCCTCCTAGCTGGCACCCACATTCAGAAGGCCTGGTTCGATTCAATGCTGTTTCCCCTAGCTTTATGACTAGGGTCTCCATGCTCTCAGTAGGTCAGGTCAGCTGTTTCTGCACGTTTCTCTAGCACTGTCTTGGCTCCTTTGTTCATCCCTCCTCCCTCTCCACAACTGGATTCCAGGAATATGGTTCAGTGCTTAGCTGTGGGTGCCTGTTTCTGCTTGGAACAGCTACTGGATGAAGGCTCTAGGAATGGTAACCAAGGTAGACATCAATCTCATTATCGGGGAAGGGCATCAATGGCATCTTCTCCACCACTGCCTGGATTCTTAGTTGGGATCATCCCTGTGGATCCCCTAACATTTCTTCTGTGCCAGACCTCTCTCCAATCCTGTACACCCTCCCTCTATTAAGGCATCTTCCTTCTTGCCCTCCTCTATTCCTCCCCTGTCTCAGTCCTCTTGTTCTCCTCCCCCCTCTCCTTCTTCCCTTCCCACCTCCTTCCTCTCCCAGTGGTGCCATTTTTACTTTCAATTTTGCCTGGACAGGGAAAAATCTTCCTTTTTGCCTCTTTTTTGGTTTGTTTTAACCAAAATCAGGTTTCATCATTGATCTTATACTCATGAAAGGAATCAGCCCTCTCTTTCTCATGACTAACAACATCCTTATATTCCCTAAGTATTTTGTAACAGTACAGATAGATGTCCAAGTGACCCAAAAGAACAGGGATCTTTCCCCCTTGATTATATGCCTTTTCAGTATTTTGGGGGCACTCTAGCTCATACTTCCTCATCTGAATATCCTTCTTCTAGAAGCCAGGAATTGTAATCACAATTTGAAAGCAACCTAATAGTTGGGATTATAGATACTAGTGTTCCTCCTTTCTTTAAAAAACAAAATACAATCTCAACATAAGACAAAGCTGTCCCAGTTTCTGCCCCGTTAGTCTCACTCATATCCTCCTGTGACGATTTCCACTCTCTGATGTCATACTGCATTTCAGGTCCTTTTTCAGGCACTGTGTGTCCCCACTCCAGAGGCAGTTGGACCTGGGAGAATGAGGTGGACTAAAGTCTCATGTAATAGCAAACTTTATTCAGAGCAGCAGACAATTTATACTCTGAGAGTGAGAAAGTTCATATGAGTTCAAGCTGTATACAATGACGAAGACAAGCTGAGCATGACAAAACATTTTTTTCACAGAAGCACACAAAGACTTTTAAACATTTATTGATTATTGATAACAAGCAATAATAAGCAATCTGAAATAAACCCACTGCCTGGAGGGAGCATGAAAACACACTCCAAAATTTTTCTGTGACTTGGAGAAACTTAGACAAGATTTTTTTTTGTCCTGTTACTTTGGAGAGTTTCCACAAGCACTCAGAATTCTCAAACTACTCCATTCTTGGGTCATGTTCTTACAAGGAGGGAAGGGTTTATTTGGATTACACTTCTACATCACTATTCACCATCAGAGGAAGTCAGGACAGGAACTCACTCAGATTAAACAGATCTTTCTTTTCTCCTTCTCTATGTTCTTACATCACTTCGTTTTGAGTCAAATTACACAAACTGCCTTAGAAAGTGCTCATTAGTCTGGCCCTTTATGCCAGTTTCTAGAAAACGGCTGTAACAGAAGAGCTGTGAGACTAAGAGAAGCAATAGATGTTACCCACAAATAAGTCACATTTATGTGAGAAAGGTGAGAAGGAGCCAGAGGGATGGTTAAGAGACCTGCTCTTGCAGAGGATCCTGGATCCTTACCCAATAGGAATCTTTCATAGGAATTCCTTCATAGGAATCATGACAACCTATATAACTCTAGTTCCCTGGAACTCAATGTTGTCTTCTTGTCTGTGTAGGTACCTGTACAAATGTGGCACACACTGTCACAGACACATACATAAAAATAAGTCTTTATATTAGAAAAACAAGCTATTTAATAATCTATAGCACAATGCAATCCACACTACTTACTTAAATGTTTTGTATATACAGTTATACAGTGCAACCAAGCAACATATCAATACCCAACACATCATTTTAAAGTAGAGCCATGATGTTCCCAAATTGTGACAGGGGTTTAGTCAGATATGACAGAGCAGGCGTTTTTTTTTTTTTATTTTTTAAGAAGGTATAAACCCACCTCTTAACAATTCTACAATTTCATGTCCAATGATTATATCAATAGGTATTTTTCAGAATGGGTCCATCAGATTCTTAGAGCCATGCCAATATCTTATCATGTGGATCTAATTTAAGAAACCAAGCAGTGGATCCTTTATTTAAATGAATGTATAGTCAGATCCGTTTGCAGCTCTTTGATGACAAACAGCTGGACAGTGTTGTGGAGAGCACTGGTACATTAACAACGGGCAGCTGCAAACAAGCCTCAGTCTGCCTCAATCACACTACTTATTCATCTTTTCAAAAATCCATATTTTTAACCAACATAGAAACTATAGATGGATATAAAATAAAACTTTACTGTGTATTCGTTATCTAGTTTGTCCCATATCCTCAATGTTTATTCCTGCAGTGGACCTTCATGAATATAACACCAAAGAAGCATTTCAGTGCATTTAAGTCCTGTGACTGGTGCATTGGGATTCTATGAAATAAATGCAGTTCATGTCATTTTCCCAATTCTGTAAAAAATTTTCTACAGATGGAAACGTGCAGACACTTTGAAGAATCCCCAAATAGCATCATGGTACTAATGTTTAGCAAGCACCGTGTCAGGTACAAGATATGGAATTTCTTGAAATAACATGATTAAATAACTATGGGATTGATAACAGTTACCACATTCATCTGTGTGCTTCCAGTCACGGGGATAGTAAAACCAGTTTTACTAAACAGAACTAAGATCACTTTCTCTGTGCTGGAGACATAGCTCAGCAGTTGAAAGCACTAGCTGCTACTCCAAAGGGCCTGGGTTCAGTTCCTGATAACCACACTTTGGTGAGAACCTCTCTAACTCTAGTCAGGTGCAGGGCTTTGATGACCTCTTCTACCCTCTATAGCCACCAGGCACAGGTGTGCTACACAGACAGAATGCATACAGACTATCCATACACAAAAAAATACAGAAAAGTTAAAAATTCCCTTCAAAAGAGAGGGAAAATGGAGAATGAAGTCTGGTTTATTAGTGTAATTTACTGAGCTCTCTCTAAGTTCAAGGCTTGAGTCACCAGGAAGATGGTTTGAGAATAAACACATGCTTAAACTGCTTGTGAGATTTTTGTTTTACCCACAATATTGCAGATCTGAGGGCTCTTTCACACTCATGAAACACATAAATGACAGAAACATTTTTTTTTTCAATTTCTCTCACTAAGCATGCTAGCACACATCCCTGTGAATCAACACAAGGGGGCTAAAAGTTGCATAACCAAGAGCTAGAAATTTTTGAATGTTTACAATCAAGGAATTGTTTACTAATGAGAGACTTAAAAACAGAGAAAAGGCACAGTCAGTCCAATAGAAGAAAACAAAACAGAGCATCAGCAGGAGGACACTCTGAGCAGCTCTCAGCTCAGGGGGAGTTCTGTAGAGAAGCTTGGAGTTCTGAAGGTAGAGCACATGCTGGTGATGCTTGTGGAGAAGAAGTACCATGTAGCCACTGGCCCCTCCCATGGCACCCTGAAACACTGCATCTCTCAGGACCATGAGAGGGAGAACAATCCATTTTGTTTTCTGACTTTCTAGCATAAAATGGCAATAGTTGTTTTCACTCTCAAGCTGTGATATATTCAGGCTTGTGCTTGTGATGGAATGAATTAGGTTCATACTTATTAAAGCATTGAGTACCCAAAAGAAAAGAAAGAATGGAAGGATGTGCCATGCAGACTTTGGTCTGAACCTCCTCCACCCGGATGCTCTGGGACTGATGATGATGGCCTGGACCACAGTGAGGAGACTGCTGGTACAGATGGAGATGCCACGGGCCACCCTTGCCAGGTAAATGATGATCTTACAACCTATGTCATTAAGGACATTTTTCAAACCCAAAGCTGCCATTGTCTTTGGCAATCCTTTTGCAAGAAGGATTATGGTGTTTGTGAAAGCCAAGTGCATGAGAATAAGGTGTATGGGTTTCTTCTTGGGGCCTGCCCACCAACTGAACATATAGTTCATAGAAACAGAAATGTTCCCCAGAGTACCAACCATAGTCATGAAGAGGAAAATTATTTCCTTAATAAACTTCAAAATCATTTCCTCCTTCCTGGATATATAATCTTATATTCAGGCTATAAGGAGCTTTCCCAGAAAGCATCAGTAATGCTAGACATTTATCTGAAAAACATTTTGCACAATAGCATTTTCTAGTATACAAGAGTCAGGGATGGATACATGTACTCTTCCAGATTAGGTCCCTGAATGCCATCTTTTCCCTGTGGACTGAGTTATGTGTGTGCTCTGACAGGTGAGTTTGGTAACTGGAATAACACTCTGAATTTTTAAAGGAGATTTGTCTGGCCTCTATATAGGCAAAATTGACTTGTGCAAGTGTGTGTGTGTGTGTGTGTGTGTGTGTGTGTGTGTGTGTGTGTGTGTGTGTGTGCCTGTCTGTCTACATGCATGGATCATCCTAGTTAACTCTCGGCATAGCTGTATTGAACTCCAAATTTCCCCATGCAAATTTCTTCTTTTTTCCTCTGTTTCATCATATTTCCCCAACCAATTCCCCAAGACCAAGGCTCCTTTCTTATCTGTATCTTAATTAGTGTAACGATTTCTAGACTTGCACTGGACTTCAAAGCTTTATAACTTCTATTTTTACACGCTGATATTAACAAATATTTATGTTGATCATTCTGTGATTTCACTCTATAGAAATGTTTACTAGTTATTTTTTTAAAGTATTTCTCAATGTCAAGTCCAGTTGTACAACTTTTCCAGATAGGGCCCTACAGTTAAAGCTGAATCTTCAATATAACCCCAAAATTTTCATATACTAGCAGGTTGCAGCTGGGGATGGTGTCTAGCAGAACCTTGTGTTGCCTTCTAGAAGAGCTGGTGGCAGAGAGTTGTGATCTTAGGGGATGACTTCAAGGCATCTATAACCTCAGAGACTTACCTCAGGACATATAAGGGAACATGAAACAGCTCTGGACCAGGGGATGACGATGAGGTAAACCTAAGAGTGATTAATGGGGTGTTATACACTGCCATGGGATGAGCGCAGTTTTTGAGTTATGAGCCCTCAATATCAACTGCATGTAACACAGTAAGTTGGGACTTTTTGGTGTGAACAGGGATTCTGATATCTAACAGTTCATGGTGGCATTTGCCTCTGTGGGGCCTTTTGAGCAGCAGTTACATTAGTGGTTTGCAGCCTGCTTTCTCTCCAACGTGTCAGGCAGGCTGCTCTGCTCTTTTGTACACCAGTCCAAGCTGATTCCAGAACATGGGCCTGGGAAGATGTTATTCTTCATGTCTGGAAGCTCCATTCTCATTTCTCAGGCATTTGTGGTAAGCTTTGGGCACCTTTTTTAGGATAAGAGGAATCTGAATATAATGGTGGTGTCATGGGTTTGTGTGTTCTGAGTGCTTGGAATGCCTCTGTTCACTACCCTCCTTTCTGTTAAACTCACAGGGTTGCTTTAAATATCTATGTCCTGATGATCTCATGTGTGACCTAAATCAACTTACCCTTATTCCCAGGTTTGTGTCCAGGTGGCCTCATGACTCTAGAGGTAATTATTGCCTGTATCAGTGAGTCCTAGAGATCACAATACTATCCTAAATGTCTGTACCAATGAAATATGCTCCAGATATTAACAGAAAGCACACCAGTACTCATTGATATTTTAGAGTAAAAATCAAGTGTTTTGTCAGTGATAGGAATCTGTTAAAAATCCCCACTATCAGTTCACCCAAGTACTGATGGAAAATAATAGCATTTTTCTGTTTGTTTAGCTCTCGTTTTCTTGGGGATTCCTGCTTTTCTAGTCCCCTCTTCACTTTCCATGCCTTAAATCATATTTTAGAACAGGATCCCATCTTCTAATAGGTGATCCCTTTCTACTGAGGTCACTGTCAGAGAAGGGAGAGTTGACTCACCTTCCACAATATATGGGAAATGCTAAAGGAAAGTCATTTAAAAGACAGGATGAATTTATGATTAGATTGATGAGTGATATGGTGAGCCTAACCACCAAGAGCCTGAGGTAGGATATATCTACCAATTCTGGTTTTCTAAAAAAGAAAGTAAGCAGGCAAACAGACAAAACTAAAAAGATGGTTGCCCTTTGCTGCTTAGCACTGGGATAAACTTGACATGAGGTGTTTCAGAATGCACTAGTTTACAGCCCCTGAAGTACAGCTTTCCCCTCTCTCCACAATATATAGTGGCAATTCTCAAGATGGTATTGATAACTGTTACACGTGGTACTACACTTCACACCTACCAGGCATATGATGAGTGAATCTGAGATAAGTACTAGAATATTATGTGATAAAATCGAGCACTATTAAGGATGAATACAGACAGAAAACCTTCAAATTGGAAGTTAGAAAGCTATTGTAAAAATATGCCAATATTTGAAAAGTGAAAATACATCAAAACTGAAAAGTACAAATGTTATAAACACTAATAACACTGTTGAAGTCACAATGCTTGAAGACTTAAACCTGAAAAAATGATTTTTATGTTTTGTCTTTCATATATCTGGTTATTTTTGAGACAGAATCTCTCTATGTAAACCAGGCTAGCCTTGAACAATGATTACCTTGTCTCAGTCTCTCTAGTGCTGACTTTACAGGAGTGTATCATGATTGTCTCCAGGGTTTGACAGACATCTGAAAATCTTTTCTTTCTTATCGATTCATTTTTAAATGAGTCTCATACAAGCCAGAGCTCTGTCATCTATTCCAGTCTGAGGATGGATAGCGATGCCTCAGCACTTCTGTTCCATTTCTCTATCTCCAGGAGCTAGTCTCCTTTGATCTTTCTGAAGCCAGGGACCAGCCTTGTTAGGGACAGAAGGAAATTGGAGGTCCTGGGGTTCACAGAGCCTCTCAACTGCTCCCTGTTGAGAGAGAGAGAGAGAGAGAGAGAGAGAGAGAGAGAGAGAGAGAGAGACAGAGAGAGAGACAGAGAGAGAGACAGAGAGAGAGACAGAGAGAGACAGAGACAGAGACAGAGACAGAGAGAGACTTCTGCTGTAATGACACTTTCCATGGCACAGCTGAGGGGATGGGAGATCTTACCTCCATGGACTCACCTGGACCTCTGTGGTGCAGACAGGCTCTGGAGCAGCTCTGGGAAGGTGACACTTGCAGGTCATATTTGTACTGTCAGGATTTATGGGGCTCCTGGCTACCATCAGGTATTGCAGACTTCAAGTTTCATGTTGTCACAGTGTCAGGGGGAAGAGCCCCTCTGCAGAGCCCCAGTCCCTGAAGTACAGCTTTCCCCTCTCTCCACAATTACTACATCTGTTTTGCTCAGAAGTCATTTCAAGCTAATTAGGGTTTAATTACTTTGAGAGGAAGGATGTGAGGTGAGAAAATGAACAACTAACTAAGTTTCTGTGTATGGAACTCCCCGTATCTCCTGACTGGTTTTCATCTTTCTAAAATGCCATGCTGTGACCTGGCAAGGGACTGGCTCCTAACACACAGATCATGCCTTTTGGTTTTCTTTCTCAAATTCCTCATCAAATAGGAGTATAATAAATGATGCTCAGCAGTGGGGATTCTGCTTTCTGAGCAAGTTCCTAGCATGGACCAGGACAAGTTTAGAGTCCCTTGTTCTACCTGTGCCGGCTGGTAGTGAAGGTCTTTGCTGTGACTGATTCTTTCATTCCTGCCCATTAAATACTTTAGGTCATATGGAACTTGAAATACAAATGCCTCCCTAATAGTGACCTTATGCTAAAAGCAATCTTTGCTTGTAAAACGTCAAAGACACTATTTAAACTTACATATGTCCAGGAGTGATCCTATTGTGTTTTTCATTCTAGTTCCTAGGAGGCCCATCTAGGATGCAAAGTGATGTAAATAAATGTGCAGGGATGAGATTAGAAGTGATGATATCATGATTTTGTTCGTGAAGGAAAGCACTACTGGGCTGCCTTGAGAGATGAGTTTGAGGTCAATGCTCTTACTGTGTGCTTTGCATGATGGTGTCTCCATACATATAGGTGCAACTGGCACATATCAGAAGCTAAGCATAGTTCTCTATAAATGAAATGACAGATTTTGAGGAAACCAGGATTCCATCGTCTCTATTAAAAGGGGAATAGAGGAACAGGGAAACTAAGTTATACATTATGTGTGTCAGGGTAGATAGAAATTGAAAACTAAGAATTGTTGGCCAAAGGGGCCCAATGGAAATCTCCAAACAATCCAGGCTACTGCCAAGACTATAGGTTGCTCCTCACAAACTGACAGGAAGGCCCACTGCTGAAGACAACAACTGCACAACTCATTAAAATGGAGAAGTTGAGTTGGTGCCTACATAGAGGCTTCACTCCTGTGTTTCAGCTTCTTTGTTGCAGAAATGTAAACTGTATGCTCTCAAAAGAGACACATAACCACTAAGCCAACCCTTTATCTACAATGGTAGCTTGCTTGCAAGAAATGCTAGGGCAATGCTGGCACAAAGTTTGTGGCAGTATCCAGCTAATGACCGATTTGAATTGCCATGCCCATGAGATGAAACTCATATCCAACACTGCTCAGGTGACCAAGAACCTGAGAGTAATTGCCCAAGTATCTAGAGTAAAACCAAGTAACACTGGTCTAAGAAAAGAAAAAATGTAGTAAAAAGTGACTCCTAAGAATATTCTACTGCATTCATAGATTGGAACCTTGTCCAGCCATCATCAGAGAAGCTTCCTTCTGGAGCAGATGGGAACAAATACAGAGACCCACAGCCAGACAGTACACAGAATGAGAGACCTTGGAACACTCAGCCTTTAAATGGGATGTCTACATGAAATTCTTCCCCTCAGAGGTCAGAGAACCACACAGAAGATGAGGATGAGGAAAGAGTGTTAGAGCCAGAGGGAATGGAGGACACCAAGAAAACAAGGTTATCTAAATCAAGATGAGCAAAGTTCATATGGACTCATAGTGACTGAAGCAGCATGCACAGGGCCTGCACTGGTCTGCACCAGGTCCTCTGGGTATATATTGTGGCTTCCAGTTAGTGTTTTTATAGGATTCCTGAGTGTGGAAATGAATGGGTTTCTGATTCTTATGCTATCTCTTGGGTTCTTTTCCTTCTGTTTGTCTTGTCTGTCATCAATGTAATAATTCTTGTTTTATCTTATTAACATTTGAAAAACATGAATGAATGAATGAATGAATGACCTTGTCAATGGGGTAAAGATTAATGACTGAACTGTCAATTATAGTTTCTCAGAAAGCAAAAATCAGTTTTCTCCAAGAATGACACTGGATATCACTCCAGGAAGGCCTCATGTTTAGGGGTAGCTGACTAACGCATAATTCTACCACAATTTTTTTTGGTCCTTTTATTTAGATAAAGCATGGTGTTTGTTTGTTTTTACTTTTTGGATGCCTTTCTGTTTGTTTTCTTGGTTTTAGGTGATTTTATTGTTGTATTCCTTTTTGGGTGTGTTTTGAAGGAGCTTAAATTTGGGTTGGTAGAAAAAGGAAAAGGATCTGGAAGGACTTAGGGAAGGGGAGAATTATTATCAAAATATATTTAAAATTGTTTAAAATAATAAGATACAGTAATAATAATCAAAAGAAATTTAAAAATAATTATCTCTGGTTCAACAAGGAATACTTCCTTCTGTGGTCTGTATTTTTTTTTTTTTAAGAAAAATTTCAAACATCTTCTTTGTCTTTGAAATATAAAGAAAAAAATGTAACAGTTTAAATCTTGTAGTGCTCTGACTAGGTTATTCTAGAAAAGATGAGAAAATATCAGAGAGAACCCTTCATGCAGGAGGAGATCTGTAGAGAAAATTGGTGACCTGCAGATAGAGTACATGCTGGAGCTCACTGGTGACCTCCATTTTGTCCCACAAACTGACCTCATATAAAGGAGATTGTCTTGTCACAGGATGGTGTTTAAGACTAACAAACCTTGGCTGCAGAGATGACTCAGTGGGTAAAGTGCTTTGCTTCCAAGTGTGAGTGCCACCTCACTTAATGCCTGGTGGGGTGGCAGCTTGCCTGTAATTCCAGCTTCAGAAGCCAGGGGCAGGCTATCGCTACAGGAACTGGGTAGTGAGCTAGTGCTGTGCTCTGTTTGCCTGACTGGGTAAGGTGGACGATGGTAGGTGATTCCTGGCACCAGTCTCCTGCATGCGCGTGAGCACAAATGTGCATGTGGCCCCTCACACACGCGAGTGCTCATCCACTCAAAAGGATGTATACACACTTGAAAAACTGAAACTGCAAAGAAACTTCAGAAGGCCACTGCTTCTTTAAGGAAATTAGGAAACAAACCGACAAAGCAAATGGCTTTATCTATGGTTTGGCTAAACAGGGGAGAGAAAGACTCTCCCATTCTCTCCTCCTCTGTAACAAAGGTACAATTTTATAACAAAGGCTCTCGCATTCTCTCTTCCTGTTTAACAAAGGTACAATTTTATAACAAAGAAAGAAAATCTGTGTCATCAGAACTGTGTGAAAGCCTCTCTGGCAGACAAGTTCCTCTTCTGACAGTGGCAGGGCTCCAGCTTTCCCCCTTCCCAAGGGGAGGGCAAATGGTAATTCCTTGGGTTTATAATATTAATATTCTCATAGTGCAAAGGAGGGGACACACTTCTCTTTTTAGAGTATTTGCTTTCCTGCCAGCACAGTTTCATCCTGACTCCTCTTTCCCTGTTGGTCTCATGCTCTTTGCTCCTGGTAGAGCCTATGAGAAATAGGTAATTCTGGGATATTTCCCTGATACGATAATCATGAAAGCATTGAGGGGATATAAATGTGGATGAGTGCTGGGTCCTCCAGCAGGTAGGGCTGGGGAAGGGCTGGTCCAGCTAGTCTTTTCCTGGGGCTGAGCAGGATGGTGAGTGTTGACCACCCAGACCCCCTCGTAGTTACTGGAGAGAAACACACTGTGTGGGGAGACTTGTCAAAGCAGGATCTCCTTTTATTGCAACAGGCAGGAACTTATATAGGGTTGAGGTAGGGGATGGGAATCTTAGGATGGGGTAAGGTGACATGAGGAGAAAGGGCCAATAATATTCCACCAAGCTGGCAGGTAGCTAGGCAGGGGGCAGTTTTATATCAGGCCTTTCTGAGTCACCCCCATGTGGAGGTTTCAGGCCAAAGACTGGTCGCCAAACTCTAGCCAGGATAGGAGGTTACACTGGGCCTCATGTCCAAGCCTTTTTAGACCCAACACATGAGTATCAGTTCTTCCATTTTTATTTGTAGTTCTAGATTCCTGGAATGGGGAATCTTTCAGTTTTTCTTCCAAGTAAGCAAGAGATGCAAAGTGACATGATGGGCACAGTGGAGTGAGAGGCACGTGAGCATCTGTCCAGCATCCACCCAGGGAAATGTTTCTGCCAACTGGAATGTCTATGTGGATGATTTAGTAATCTATTTTGTGTTGCTATAAAAGCATTTGAGATTAAATACTTCGTGGAAAGGTCTGTCTGGATCACATGTCTTATATGTGAAGGTCCACATAGCATAGCACTATCCTGGTGAGGGACTCTTGGATGCTTCACAATGTAGTTAAGAAGCAGAACAAGAAATGACTCCATATAGAAGGGGCCAGGTGTGTGATGTGGTCTTGCCATATAATCCACCCCCATAAGAATGACTTAATCCTAGACATCTCTATTAAGTGCTTATGAAGAGTCACTGATGAGCTGATTCCATTCCAAATAAGGTTCTATATCCTCAGTGTTGCCAATGGGCATCACATGTCCAACCCATAGATCTCTGAGAGACCCCTAAACCATATTGAAACCACAGAAGTTGCTTAATATGCAAATAATATTTAACCATATCTGAAACTCTGTATGTATTTATCTGAACATGCAATCCATTCTTCTAAATCATTTCCATCTAATGAGTTATCACAGCCTCTTACCCAGGATTTCAAGTCAAAGATCTCTCACACTTCACATCCAGTCTTCAGCAAACAGTTCTATCTTAAATTATTAGAAATCTAGATAAATCATACTACTTCTATGACTACTACCCCCAAATCAAAGTTCCCACACTTTTATATCCACAGAGATTGCTTGATCATATCCCACAGGAAGATATCATACTCTTGCATCTTTCTGTTCAAGAGAACCTACATTTTCTGTGTACCAAGCTACCCTTTCCTCAGGCACAACCCAGATGACTAGGCATAGGGAGTGCTGAAATAGAATTGCTCCTCCCTGATGTAAGGTTGCTCTAAAAAGCACCTTCCACTCAGGGCCTCTCATTGGCCTTGCTAATCAATGTAGTCCTTTTCTTGGCTCTCCTTTGCTGTGACAGTTGTACCACTCTCTGAAGACATCCTTGTCTGACTCTGCTCATACTCAACCTGGATCTTGCACACTTAGTCTTATTTTGCATTAGCACATTTCTCTCACATTTTCCTCTGTTATACCTTTCTCCTGCCAATAGTGGCAGCTGCAGCACCAAGAGTTGGCTTTTAAAATGTGCCAAATCTTCCATTCTTTTACCGAAAGTTTTTCACCAAACCTACACATAGTAGAATTTCTGCAGCATAGACATGATCCACCCCTCATCATTTGTATGCCTTCTTTCTGTGAGAAGTTAAGAATGTTCTTCTATCAATGTCCACAGGCAAAGTATTATGTTTCTGCTTAGCTTTTGCTTTTGTTAGGGGATAGCATCCTTGGTCACAATTCTATGTAAAGCACAATGTAAAGAATTGTTTTCCATAGATACCACTTGAAAAGAAATCAAATGTTTTAAGGGTCTGAATATAAAAGGACATTTTCAATCAAAGAACCCTTGAATATATCCGAAACAAACAAGTTAGTGTACAAAACAGAACTACATATTTTTGTTCTTATTTTGTTAAATTGTTTTTATTTTTAAATCAACATATAATCCCATAATTTCCTCCGTACTTTTTCTCCCTCCAACCTCTTCCATGTACCCAGCCTCTTGCTTTCTCAAAAATTCATGGCCTCTGAGCCCTTTTCCTTAGATTCTTGTGTATGTGTACATGTGTGTGTATGTGTGTTCCTAGTAACATAGATACAAGAGTCTCAGGTTATATGTTACTTGTATGTATATGATTTCTAGCTGACCACATGGTATTGGAAA
The DNA here is from genome assembly GCF_003668045.3 of Cricetulus griseus. Classification (NCBI taxonomy): domain Eukaryota; kingdom Metazoa; phylum Chordata; class Mammalia; order Rodentia; family Cricetidae; genus Cricetulus; species Cricetulus griseus. Next base: position 244,549,371 of record NC_048596.1, on the reverse strand, counting down.
TGTTAAATATTAAGATAATCTGAGATATATGCTGGGTATAGTTTTGCATGCCTTTAATCACAGAACAGGGGGGAGAGGCACAGGCAGGCAAATCTCTATGAATTTGATCCCAGCCTGGTCTACATTGTGAGTTCCATGCTAGACAATGCTATATAGTAGGACCTCGTTTTTTTTTTAAACAAATGAAAACAGTAAAACAAAATAAAAATGAGTTAAATTATAAAAATATAAAAATGAAGATGATGTCTAAAATATTTCCTTTTGAATTTAAAGCTGAGCTTCCTGTTGCTTTAAAAGATAACAGGTTGGGTATCCTTTCCTCTAATATGTCTATTTAGCTATTTGCAAAATAAAATAAACCCATTGCACAAATGGATGTAAAGGAACGTGAGAAAGAAAAGAATTTGTCCAGCTTTCTAGACTCCTGAGCAGGTCTTAGATTGCCTAGTATAGATTTTATATAAAATAATACAAACCTATTTTTAAAAGCCTGAATTAACATAATGATCTGATATGTTAGTACATTAGGGCAAAGCTAATTCCCAACAGGGCAGCTGAGAACTCAGTATTTCACTAGGTCCTTGAGGCTGGGTGCCTCACCAGTCAGAGTAGTCTCACCAGAGCTGTCTCTCACCAGCGCTCTCTCTCCCCCAGAGCTGACTCTCACTAGAGGTGACTCTCACTGGGGCCATAACTGGCATTTAGTTCATGAGACCAGTAGTTCCAGTAGTTCCACTCTGGCTCCAGAAGCCTGAAAGTTTCCTAGATAGCGGCTGGTTCTGCTATCAGCGAAGGAATCAGCCCCAGCAACAGCAATAGAGCAAATCAACCCAGAGTCAGAGGGAAAGCCAACCAAGCACAAGGCAGGAAGATCTGCCTTCTAACACATCCTTTTAATGGGCAGTTACCACTAGGGACCGCCCATAATTAGGGTGGTGCTTCCCACATCAATCAAGACAGAACAAATCTTCTGTTGGCCCTCCCCACGCAAATGAATCTGATTTATGACAAGTTGACAGAGAAAATAACCATAATAGTGATCTTTAATCTATATTTACATTAAAGACATCGAGAACTTAGTTTATCTCAGCAAAGAGCAGTATTTCAGAGATCTGGCCTATCCCTTGCATCAGTCTTGCAAGTTTCAACTCTTGGACCCAGGAAGGAGTGCCAAGCCTTAGCTACCCTCCAGGCACAGTTCTAAGCTAAACAGAGAGCAGTTCAAGCCCACTCCCTGTAAGACTTGTTGGGGTTTTTCTATTTATCCTGCGCAGGAACTGCAGTGAGCTGGTGGACAGCTTTGGTTAATAGTCCTTCAGGGTTCTGGATCCCTTCAAGAGCCACAAACACACAAACATACAGCCCAAAGCAGACAGGAGTCTTCCTGGGATGACTGCAGTGCAGTGTCTTGAGGACTACTGGGTCCAGGATTTTTCTGGATCCTCTGAATTCACCTGTGTCCAAGGTTGTGGAATTCTCAGTGCCACCAATATCCTGATGCTTGCCAAGGATGCACTGCCAGGGTTCTACCATTAAGACCCTGCATGCTCAGCACTTCAGTTCCCTGTCTGAAGCTCAGCACATGTCAGCACAGTGTCAGGGCGGATGGAGTCTGGGATTCCATGGAGGAGGATAAGGGAGACCTAAAGAACAGCAGGATGTTCAGTGTAGCCCTAGTGTGTGACTGGAGGGAGAGGTGGAAGCTCCAATGTTAACACCTGTCAGTGAGGTATTTGCACATCAGTGAGACAGGGAGGCCCTGGCCTTGAGGATGTTCTCCAGACCCACAGTGGCATCATTTGAGAGACCTGTTTTCCAGAGTTTCTTGTGATGGTACTTTAGTGTCTAACCAGGTTATAATTGTCCAATAGCGTTGACACTAGTTTTCTTAGTAGTTTTTGAACTTAGCAATGTCAAACAATTGTTGATCAAATGTGCTAGGCTATGATTTTTGCTTGTCTAGCTGTCATCTTCATCTCCACCTTCTTATATTGCTCTGGCTTTGGGGACAAAATGAAATATTCATTCCTGACAGAAACATTGCTGCCAGTATTTTCCCAGTGTTAACACAAAGCTAAAATGCACATGGTAGTGATGGTGGAATGGGAAGATGGTATGAATTCATTTTCCACCTGCCTAGAAACCCTGAACTAGTGTTAAGATTGTTACATGCCAGACTTCTTAACAAAAGGAAATGTATTGTTATAATATTTAATTTCATGTTGTAGTGCATTACAGCCTTAAAGCAAATGGCAGTTATGGTGGGAAATGTTCATAACCACAGCATTCAGGATCCTTCAACAGATCCTGCGCTTCTTATTGAATACCAGGTCAGCCTGTGCTACTGTGGCGGTTAAAGAAACAGGATTTTATGCTGGACATCCATGTTGCTATCCACTAATCCTTTGTCTCTGACTCCAGTCCCTGGAAGATAAGTCGCCAGTAACCATGTCTCAGTAACCCCCCCACCCAAAAATACACAGTCATGACAATCTCCTTGTTATGATATGACTAATTGCCTTTTTTTGATTTGTAAGTTGCTTGTCCAAATACCCAAAGAGTGTTTTGAGTAGCCTTAACCACTTAAACTTGGCAGACCAGACCAGGTTTTGCTTGCTTGGGTAGATATTGGGTAGATATTCAGTTATTTTCACCTTTAAAAAAACCTTCCCCACATCGCTCCTTGATGGCATGCCTGAGATTTGGGTTTAAGGTTGTCATCCTGCTAACCGATAATCAATAAATTTTTAAATTTTAATTGGATTGAGTCTATGTTCTTTCCCCAGAAGTCACACACTTCATGACATTTGGAGGCCCTGGTGAAATCCCTGGAAGACCCCCAGACTCAGGAACAAGGGGTCCAGGATAGGTCCCAGAGGGAGAAAGTCCAAAGAGGACTTGACAGGCACCAGGGAGCCAAGACTGCAACGCCAAAATTTTCAAATTATAAGCAAAACAAAAATACGAGTTTCTGGCCAATGTGCTTCTGAAACTTGGACCAAGTGGTGAGTTGTTCTGTTCTGTTTTGGAGTCCAGACATTTATAAAGACAAAGGGCAAGATCAGACTTGATCATAAATCCAGTCTCTGTGGCAGATGGGTCACCCTATTGTCCTTCTGGCTTTGGTCTATGAATGAAGGTTGCCACCACATGTTGGAGCTCATCTGGTATTCCCTGATTGTGCTGTGGTACTGTATTTTTGCATTGTTATTTGTTTCTATTGTACTTGTGTTTTCAAGCTTCTTTCCATAGATTGGAGTTGGACTCATGACAGCTAAATCATCCCTGGGTTGCATATTACAACATTTTCAGGATTTCCTTGACAGAGACTGCTCTTGTTTGCCTCTAAGCTAGTTGCCCTCTGGTGCACCCTCCATCTAGCTTGCTTTACCTCTGTCACTCTCATTGGCTCACTGAATTCTGCTGTTTAAGTACTGCAGTATACCAGGTACTTTTCTATGCCTTCCTGTTTGCAATACTTTTCCCTCACTCTGCTTCTAAAGTTTTTTTTTTTTTTCCCCATGCCTGTTCTGTCTCCTGTCTTTGACTGTGGAGCGCTGTCTTCTGCCACTTTCCTGCTGGGGCAAAGCAGGTCTCCCACTGCACAACCATACTGGACCCCATAAGCTCCCTGTTTCTCTGCCTGCTTCTTACTGCACTGCTGCAGCTCATCCACGCCCAGAATTTCTCATCTCTAAGTTTTCTTTGTGCTATGCAGGCTCTGTTCTCTCCTGATCACTGGATTCAGTTTGTTAGGGGTCAGAGGTCTTTGGGGGTATGGATAATATTAAAGTATGGTTTCATGCTGTCCTACCTTATTAAAAGGCTGATTCTAGTGTTGGGTTATCAGCCTTCCCCTCTATGAACACAAGAATATTTCTTTAAAATGTTCCTGGAAACTCTCTGTTCTAGGTCAGAAGATGATCTGATTCTAGGAAAAAGAGAAGAAACAAAACTGCCCCCCCAAAAGATATGATGTACTTTAAAACAGCTGTAATATAAGCTTTCTGTACCATAAGATTTATAAGCTTATTAAATATACTTAAAATCTACAAGAACTATGTACAAAGGCTGAAAACTAAGAACAGAGAGGGAGTCCATTTGTGTAACAATGAGAAAGTTGTTATATATGTCGGGTATCAGTTCCAGATGTTGTCAGACACCCCTTAGGAAAACTTTGTTACAACAAACAGTAAATTTATTTGTTGCTGTTATGTCACATGCTATTTAAATTTTTAATGAAAAACGATCTATATAAAAATTAGGATGACTAAATGCATTTACAGATGTCTAGCTCTTTGACTTCTTCCCCTTTCTTGGTTCTTGTTTACAAAATATGTTCCCCTAATAAAGGTCATGGATGTTCAAAACTAGCAGAAATGTAAACCTCCTTTCTCTCAGGATCTGTAAGACCACTGTGTGTGTGTGTGTGTGTGTGTGTGTGTGTGTGTGTGTGTGTGTGAGAGAGAGAGAGAGAGAGAGAGAGAGAGAGAGAGAGAGAGAGAGAGAGAGAGAGAGAGAGATTGGAGGACCTATAAAATTCCAAGCAAAACTGTTATCTTAAAACTTGTAACAAAAAGATTAATAGTTAAAAATCTATACATAGGTAATTTTAATTTGCTATTGCATGCTTATATGTAACTTAAAATCAACTCTTGTTATCTCCTTTTTAAACTAAAGAGACAATAGGTCTCTAAAATATTTTGGATTAGAATAGCTTTTTTCATATAATGTAATTCTTTATTGATTCTTTGGGAATTTCACATCATGCACCCCAATCCTGCTCACGTCCCTATCCCTCTATAGCCTTCCCTCACCCCTACACCCTCCAATCAATTAAAAGAAAACAAAGCAAAAACCACCTCACTTCTCCATCTTTCCAACACTTCTTCATTCATCTTAGTAGCATTGAGAGTTACATTGTGTCTCGCAGTATTCCCTATTGTCCAATTAGCCCCACCCACAAAATGTTCATTGTAATAAGTCATTGACCTAAAATTTTTAGAATAAAAATACATTTAATAAATAAAATATATTTGATAGGTAAAATGTATACATTCCTATGATTTACTCAAGTTAACAACAACTTGATTTAAAGATATATGTGTAGTTCTTTGTCTTTGCTAACTTCATTGAACTTAAGCAATTTGGATGAATTAAGTCATACAAGAAACTATGATATTTTGTCATGGTATACAATGAAAGGATAAAAAATAAGGTTCCCATCTCTCTATGGACTATGTTTCTGGTTTTATAAAATTCTATAGACTACATTTATTATTTAAAGTTTTATTATAATACCAAAGAGCTTCAATTTAAAAAACATTGTAATTTTAAGGCTAGAACTTAACAGTGATAAAACTATAAAATCCTAATTTTATGAAAGCTGCTAGCTTGTTACGAACTATTACAGATAATTAGGATATGCAAATTAATGTTCCATCACCTTATAAATGACCAAATTCTTTAATGTGTTCAAAACTGTGCTAAGTACAAATGTAATTTATTTTCAGGGACAAGCTTTATTTAGCCTTCTGTGTATGTTTTCAAGTTTAAGCCTGAAGCCAATAACTAAAAACAAATAAAATTTGTTGAAAATTGTGTATACCTAATAAAATCAGGTATAAATAAATGCATTAAATAATGGTCCTCAAGCTCCTCAGATATCTGCTGAATATGGCTTTTAAAAAGTTTAACTAAAAAAGCTGCCCATGATAGACAAAACTGCCAGATCCTAAAGGCAGTCCTAAGGTCTCTTTTACAGAGGACTATGGGGTACAATCCATGCCACCTGAATTATGGTCATGCTAACCACTGGCAAAGAACTGCTCCATGCCCAGCCTGCTGCCAGGATTGTGCCCAAGCTATGAACAAGTAGGATATTGGACAACTGACTGCCTCTCTTTGCCTCCAAAGGTAGGACTCTCAATGTATGGCAATAAAAGACTAAATGCTATTCTCTGTGACTACTAAAGACTGACTACCTTTGTCCCCAAGACCCCCATGAAAGAGCCTACAGTAATTATCTAGGTAAATTTCTGTCATTTTAATTGATACAGAGGCCATTTGGATTATACTTCCTGCTCAAATTTATCCTTTTCAGATCTCTGATGATTGCTAACTATAACTTCATTAGTTTAACAACAGCAAGCACCTAGCTCCCGTGACCCTGGTCAGTCCATTTCATATGCAAAACTCTAGGCCATGATTTTTCTAGAGCTACTAGGGTGTGTGTGTGTGTGTGTGTGAAAAGCAGATTCATACAGTTTATCTTGCTGACAGGCTTCATACTAAAAGAGATTTAGAGTTTCTAAAGCTTATAAGGGTCTAGGACAGTGGTTCTCAAACTTCCTGAGACCCTCACGTGATGACCCTCAACTATAAAATTATTTCCATTGCTACTTCATACCTATAATTTTGCTACTGATATGAATTGTAATGTAAATATTTTTGGTGATAGAGGTTTGTCAAAGTGCTCATGACACACAGGTTGAGAACTACTGGTCTAGGAAAATGAGCTAAAATTCATGTTGTAGAATCTAAAGATATAACCATTGAAAATAAAATTGTACAATTGTTAGGTATAGATGAGGTTTTGCTTTTTCTTAATTTAAATTAGAAACAAGATTGTTTTACATGTCAATCCCAGTTCCGTCTCCCTCCCCTCCACCCCTGCCCCCCCACCTCAACTAACACTCTACTTATTCTGTACCCTTTCTGCTCCCCAGGGAGGGTGAGGCCTTCATAGGGGGTCTTCAGAGTCTGTCATATCCTTTGGGATAGGGTCTAGACCCATCTCCATGTGTCTAGGCTCAGGGAGTATCCCTTTATGTGGAATAGGCTCCCAAAGTCCATTCCCATGCTAGGGATAAGTACTGATCTACTACAAGAAGCCCCATAGATTTCAGAGGCCTCCTCACTGACACCCATGTTCATGGGGTCTGGATCAGTCCCATGCTGGTTTTTCAGCTATCAGTCTGGGGACCAAGAGTTCCTCCTTGTTCAGGTCAGCTGTTTCTGTGTGTTTCACCAGCCTGGTCTTGACCCCTTTGCTCATCCCTCCTTCTCTGCAACTGGATTCCAGTTGAGTTCAATGTTTAGCTGTGGGTGTCTGCTTCTACTTCCATCAGCTGCTGGATGAAGGCTCTAGGATGGCTTATAAGTTAGTCATCAATCTCATTATCAGAGGAGGGCATTTAAGGTAGCCACTCCTCTGCTGCTTAGATTGTTAGTTTGTGTCATCCTTGTAGATCTCTGGACATTTCCCTAGTGCCGGATTTCTCTTTAAACCTATAATGGCTCCCTCTATTATGGTATCTCTTTTCTTGCTCCCCTCTATTCTTCCTCCAACTCAACCTTCCTGCTTCCTCATGTCCTCCTCAATACCCCTCTTCTCCCCTTCTCATTCTCCTATTTCCCTCTCCCCTCTCCCATGCTCCCAATTTGCTCAGGAGATCTTGTCCCTTTCTCCTTCTCTGGGGGACCATGTATGTCTCTTTTAGGGTCCTCCTTGTTTCCTAGCTTCTCTGGTGGTGTAGATTGTAGGCTGGTAGTCCTTTGCTTTCGTCTAAAATCCACATATGAGTGAGTACATAGCATGTTTGTCTTTTTTGTGATTGGATTACCTCACTCAGAATGGTTTCTTTTAGTTCCATTCATTTGCCTGAAAATTTCAAGATTCCATTTCCCCCCCACTGAGTAGTACTCCATTGTATAAATGTACCACATTTTCTCTATCCATTCTTCAGTTGAGGGGCATCTAGGTTGCTTCCAGGTTCTGGCTATTACAAATAGTGCTGCTATGAACATCGTTGAACAGATGTCCTTGTTGTATGAATGTGCATCTTTTGGGTATATGCCTAAGAGTGGAATTGCTGGATCTTGTGGTAGATTGATTCCCATTTTCCCAAGGAACCACCATACTGATTTCCAAAGTCGCTGTAGAGTTGGCACTCCCACCAGCAGTGGAGAAGCGTTCCCCTTTCTCCACATCCTCTCCAGCATAAACTGTCATTGGTGTTTTTGATTTTAGCCATTCTGACAGGAGTAAGATGGTAACTCAGAGTTGTTTTGATTTGCATTTCCCTGATGGCTAAGGATGATGAGCACTTTCTTATGTGTTCTTCAGCCATTTTAGATTCCTCTGTTGAGAATTCTCTATTTAGTTCTGTACTCCACACTTATTTATTCATTTTGAAAAAGGCAAATCCACATTTTATTACTCAGCATAGAAACTATAGACATACAAAACAAAACTTTACTGGATATTCGTTAGTTTGTCCTATATGTACAATGTTTACTCCTGCAGAAAATGTTCACAAATATAACACCAGTGAACTATTTCAGTGCATTCAAGTGCTGTGACTGGTCCATTGGACATCTAGTGACTGACTGTACAGTACATGTAATTCTTTCTTGATTCTGTACAATCTTTTCTATGGATGGAAATTTATAGACACTTTGAAGAGTCCCAAAACAAACTTGTGGTACTAAAATTCAGCAAGCACAGAATCAGATAGAAGATATGCATTTTTTGGATTAATAGGATTAAATCACTATGAATTTTGATAAAGTTATCAATTTCATCTTCATGCTTCCAGCCATGTTAGTAGTAAACCATTTTTACAAATCCTACTCAGAGCCATTTTCTCAGTGCTTGAGAGATGGTTTACTTCAGAGCACTAGCTGGATTTGCTGATGATCCAGGCTCAATTCCTAGCAACTATATATTGGTTCAGAACCATAAATTTTACTCCATTCACTAATGAGGCATTTGATGGTCTCTTTCAGCCTCTAGAGGCACCAGGCATGAACAAGCTATATAAACATAATACAGGCAAACTATTCATACACAAGGAATGAATACAAATATTGAAAAGTTAAACAAAATAAAGTCCCTTCTAAAGAGTAGCAATATAGAGAATGAGGTTTCTATATCACTATAATTTGCTAAGGTCTCTATCTCTCTCCACTAAAGGCTTAAGTCACCAGGAAGATGGTCTGAGAATAACACATGCTTAAACTGCTTTGTGGGACTGTGTCTTACCCACAATGTTGTAGAATGTTCTATCACACTCATTGAACAGAAAAATGAGAGATATAGTTTCTCATTTTCTCTCACTGAGCATGCCAACACTCAGTCAGAAGTCCATCCCTGTGAATCAACACAAGGGGGCTAAAAGTTGCATAACCAAGGGCCAGAAAATGTTGAGCATTTGTCATCAAGAAATTGTTCCCTAAAGAGAGACTTAAAAACAGAGAAAAGGCACAGTCTGTCCAATAGAAGAAAACAAAACAGAGCATCAGCAGGAGGACACTCTGAGCAGCTCTCAGCTCAGGGGGAGTTCTGTAGAGAAGCTTGGAGTTCTGAAGGTAGAGGACATGCTGGTGGTGCTTGTGGAGAAGAAGTACCATGTAGCCACTGGCCCCTCCCATGGCACCCTGAAACACTGCATCTCTCAGGACCATGAGAGGGAGAACAATCCACTTTGTTTTCTGACTTTCTAGCATAAAATGGCAATAGTTGTTTTCATTCTCAAGCTGTGATGTATTCAGGCTTGTGCTTGTGATGGAATGGATTAGGTTCATACTTATTAAAGAATTGAGCACCCAAAAGAATGAAAAGAATGGAAGGATGTGCCATGCAGACTTTGGTCTGAACCTCCTCCACCCAGATGCTCTGGGACTGATGATGATGGCCTGGACCACAGTGAGGAGACTGCTGGTGCAGATGGAGACTCCACGGGCCACCCTTTCCAGGTAAATAAGGGTTTTACAGCCTATGTCATCTAGGAAGTTTCTCAATCCAAATGCTGCCATTGTCTTTGGCAATCCTTTTCCAAGAAGGATTATAATGTTTGCAAAGGCCAAGTGGATGAGAATAAGGTGTATGGGTTTCTTCTTGGGGCCTGCCCACCAACTGAACATATAGTTCATAGAAACAGAAATATTCCCCAGAGTACCAACCATAGTCATGAAGAGGACAATTATTTTCTTAATAAAATTCAAAATCATTTTTTCCTTCCTAGGTAGAAAAACTTTGTGTCCAGGATGCAAAGTCTTTTTCAAGAAAGCATCAGTAATCACAGACATGGATCTGAAAGTATCTTGTGCACAATAGCATTTTCTGGTGTGCAAGAGGCAGTGGTGGATACATGTAATATTGAAGATTAGGTCCTCGAAATTCCCTCTTTCTCCCCACTGTGGACTCTGGGATATTGTGTGTGCTCTGACAGGTGAGTTGGGTTTTAAAGGAGATTTTTATTTTTGAGTCCTACAGTAGCAAAATTGACTTGTTCAAATCTCTCTCTCTCTCTCTCTCTCTCTCTCTCTCTCTCTCTCTCTCTCTCTGTGTGTGTGTGTGTGTGTGTGTGTGTGTGTGCGCGCGCGCGCGCATGGATTGTCCTTGTTAACTCTCAGCATAGCTGAATTGAAATCTAGGTTTCTCCAACCAACATTTCTTCCCTTGTTCCTCATTCTATTGCATCAGATTCCCCACCCAATCCCAAAGCTCATGCTGACCCTGTCTGCCTTCCGCACACCACACTCACTGATACTGGAAATCCCTGCTTGGTCAACACCTGTGACATCTCTCAGATCTAGTAACTTTACCTTCCACACCGCCTCCTCCTCTGTTTGATATTCCTTTCTTATCTGCATCTTGAATAATATAACAATTTCTAGATTTGTCTTTGGCCTCAATGATTTATACTTTCTGCATCTTAATATTTTATAAGTTTCTATATTGACTGACCATTCTGTGATTTCACTCCCACATAAATGGTTACTAGTTATTTTTTAAGGTAGTCCTCAATATCAAGTCCAATTGCACAACTTTTCCAGATTCAGCTTGACAGTTAAATCTGAGTCATAAAAAGATATACTGAAAAATTCATGTACCCACCATACTGAAAAATTCATGTACCCACCAAGTTTCAGCTAGGGAGTGTGTCTAGCAGAACCCTCTATGCTTCCTAGGAGAGAGAGTAGCGGAGAGCTGTGGTCCCAGTGGATGACTTCAGGGCATCTAAGGGAGCGTGGATCAGCTCTCCACCAGGAGAGATGATGAGGGAGATGGAGGAAGGAGATTGATGAGGTGTTAGTTGCCACCATGAGATGAGTGCAGTTCATGACTTATGGCTCCTCACTATTAGCTAGATACAGTTCAGTAGGTTGGTGCATACTGGTATGATTAGGGATTCCCCATCAAAAAAGTCATGATGGCATTTGTCTCTGTGGGGCCTTGTGAGCAGCAGTTATGTCAGTTTGCTTTGCAGACTGCTTCTCCTGTTTCCTTTCCAACCTGTTTATCAGGCAGGCTATGTTGTGCCACATCTGTCCAAGCAGGATGTTATTCTTCATGTTCGGGAGCTCCATTCTCATTTCTCAGGGATTTATGCTAAACTTTGGGCACTTTTTCTAGAATAAGAGGGATCTGAATATTTCATGCATTTGTGTGTTTTGAGTATTTTGAATGCCTCTTGTTCCCTTGTTTCTGTGAAGCTTACAGGATTGTTTTAAATGTCTATATCTTGATGTTATCACCTATGACTTGCATAAACTGAGCCATGTTCCCAGGTTTGGGTTCGTGTTGCCTTATGACTGTAGAAATGTCAGTTACTGCCTTTCAAATGCTCCTGTGATAGAGGGGTAATTACTGCCTGTGTTACCAATGTATCCTAGAAATCACAATACCATCCCAGATATCTGTAAATAATGAAATGTGCTCCAGACATTAGTAGCAAGCACATTAACACTTTAGAATAAAAATTAAGTGTTTAGTCAGAGGTTGGAATCTGGAAAAATCCCTTCAACAATTCACCCCAAATCCTGGTGGAAAATGTTAACATTTTTCTGTTTGTTTAATGTTTGATTTCCTGGGGATTCCTACTTTTCTGGTCTTCTCTTTTTCCTCCCAAAGTAGCAATCATATTTCAGAACAGATTCTGATCTTCTAATAAGAGATTTCTCTACTGGAGTGGACTGTCAGAGGAAGGAGAGTCGATGCTATAGGACCTTAATTTAAAAGACAGGATGAGGGCCGGAGAGATGGCTCAGAGGTTAAGAGCACTGCAACCACATGGTGGCTAAAAGACAGGATGAATTTGTGTTTAGAAATATGGATGATCCCTTGTCTGGAAATAAACCCCAAGAACCTGACATAGGTTCCATTCATCCATCTTAGTTTTCCAAAAACAAGTAAATGACAAAAACAGATTATTTCTCTTTGCTGATTAGCATGGGAATAAAACTACAATGAGCTATTTCAAGATGTAGTTGATCACAGCCTCAACCCTTTATAGCAGGAGTTCTCAAGATGGTAATGATAACTGTTCCACTCAGTGGTTTATATTTCTCCACAGCAGACAGCCATGCAAACACTGTAGCTGATATAAATATGTACAATATTCTGTGATAGACTGCAGTGACTAAGGATGGATACGGAAGGAAACTTCCGGTAAATTAGGAGTAACAATGTTATTATAAAAGAAAACAGGTGCCAACATTTGAAAAGTGTAAATGCACCCAAAGTGAAGAGTTCCCAATATTAACACACACCAAGGATACTGTTGGAGTCACAATGCTGGCAAACACGGTAGGTAAAAATAAGAAATTTTGTTTGTTTTTATTTTGTCTTGTAACTTTTGAGACAGAATCTCCCTACGTAAACCAGAATATCCTTGAACAACAATTACTTTGCTCAGTGTCTCTAGTGATGACCTTTTAGGAGTGTATCATGGTCGTCTCCAAGGTTTGAAACTCTTTTATATTCTGTTGATTTCTTTAAAAAAAAAAAAAAGAAAAAGAAAAAAGAAAAAAGAAAAAAGCTTCTGGTTTTGGCTCAAGCGGGACACAGCTGGCTTCAGGCTATTCCAAAGGTTTTACCCAAATACGGATATTAGACTAAATCACACGATTTATATCAACAATATGAATGATAAAATTAGAAAAGAAGACTTGAAGAGATCCCTGTATGCCCTGTTTTCTCAGTTTGGACACGTGGTAGATATTGTGGCTTTAAAGACCATGAAGATGAGGGGCAGGCTTTTGTTCTATTTAAGGAACTGGGTTCATCCACAAATGCTTTGAGGCAGTTACAGGGATTTTCATTTTATGGCAAACCAATGCGAATTCAGTATGCAAAAACAGATTCCGATATAATATCTAAAATGGGTGGCACTTTCGCTGACAAGGAAAAGAAGAAAGCTAAACCCATGGAACAGGCTGCAGCAGCTGCAAACAAAAATCCTGGGCAGGGAACACCAAATTTGGCTAATACTCAGGGAAACACAGCACCAAATCCTCAGGTCCCTGATTATCCTCCAAACTATATCCTATTCCTTAATAATTTACCAGAAGAGACGAATGAGATGATGTTATCCATGCTGTTCAACCAGTTCCCTGGTTTCAAGGAAGTTTGCTTGATACCTGGGAGGCATGACATTGCATTTGTAGAATTTGAAAATGATGGGCAGGCCGAAGCTACCAGAGATGCTTTACAAGGGTTTAAGATCACACCATCCCATGCTATGAAGATTACCTATGCCAAGAAATAACATTTGGATTAGGCAGTTTGAAAGGACTTGGTATTATTTATAGTGTTTGTTTTGATAACATTCGGTCAAGTCATTTTAATGGTTGGAAATGAAAGTGAAGTTTGGGAGAAAGACGCACTAATTTTTTTTTTTTTTTTGGTGAACTGTGAAATCTGAAGCCTTAATTTTGTACAATAAACTTTTATTTGTTAAAAAAAAGAAAGAAAAAAGGAAAGAAACCTTAATCAAAGGCCCAGTCAGAGCACTGTCATATACTCCAGCCTGAGGATGGATAGCCATGCATCAGCATTTCTGTTCCATTTCTTTATCTCCAGGAGCTAGTCTCCTTTGATCTTTCTGAAGCTGGGGACCAGCCTTGTTAGGCATAGAAGGAAATTGGAGGTCCTGGGGTTCACAGAGCCTCTCAACTGCTCCCGAGAGAGAGAGAGAGAGAGAGAGAGAGAGAGAGAGAGAGAGAGAGAGAGAGAGAGAGAGTTCTGCTGTAATGACACTTTCCATGGCACAGCTGAGGGGATGGGAGATCTTACCTCCATGGACTCACCTGGACCTCTGTGGTGCAGACAGGCTCTGGAGCAGCTCTGGGAAGGTGACACTTGCAGGTCATATTTGTACTGTCAGGATTTATGGGGCTCCTGGCAGTCATCAGGTATTGCAGACTTCAAGTTTCATGTTGTCACAGTGTCAGGGGGAAGGGAGGCCTCTGCGGAGCCCCAGTCCCAGAAGAGCTTCCCCCTCTCTGCAGTTACTACATCTGTTTTGCTCAGAAGTCATTTCAAGCTAATTAGGGTTTAATTACTTTGAGAGGAAGGATGGTGAGAAAACGGACAACGAACTAAGTTTCTGTGTATGGAGCTCCCCGAATCTCCTGACTGGTTTTCCCATTTCCAAAATGCCATGCTGTGACCTGGCAGGGACAGCCAGCTTGTCTGACACACAGCCAAGTCACTTGTTTTTTTCTTAAACTCCTCCTTATACAGGATTAGAATTAGCTATGTTCAACAGTAAGGATTCATGTGCAAGTCCCAAACATCAACTAGAACAAGTTTAGAGTCCTTTTTTCTACCTATGCCTGTGGTAGTGGAGGTCTTTGCTGTAACTTATTGTTTTATTCCTGCATATTAAATATCAAAATGGACTTGAAATGAATGCCATCTTGACCTTATTCCAAAAGCAATATTTACTCCTTATAAAACTTAAATGACATTTCTAAATGTCATTGCCTAAGAGTGGACCTTCCACATACATTTCAATCTAGGTCCTAGGAGACCCTACCTCTCCCAGATGGAAAATGATGTAAATAAATATACAGGGCTAAGATTAGAAATGATGGCCTCATTATTTTGTTCTTAAAGAGAAAGCACCATTGGGTTGACATAGGAGATGAGTTGTAGGTCATGGCTCTTACTCTGTGCCCTGCATGATGGTGTCTCCATACAACAGGTGCAGCTGACACATACTAGAAGCTCAAAATGTTTCTTCTGCAAATGAAATGATAGATTTTGAGGAAACCAGAGCTTCTATCCACTGTATTGAATGTGGAATTCAGGAACAGGGATACTAAGTTATACATTACATACGTCACAGTTGACAAAAATTGCAAAACAAGGGTTGTTGGCCAAAGGGCCCCATGGTAGCAGACTGATCTAAGATAGAAGTGTTTGCCTGGCCCAAGAGGTGGTGCTACTTAGGTTGCAGAGACCCATGGCGATAGCTGAATGATCCAACAGCTTTCCATGTCCTGGAGACTGTAAGGATGGAGGCAGGCAGAGGGGGAATACTCAGAAAGTTGATGTCCAGAGTAGCAGCAAGATACTGCACTTTCCAATCATGAAGCTCCAAGTATTGGTGTTGCTGATGTCCTTATTTGGTGTCCTGAGCTGGATGCAGGAAGGATTCTTCACCTCTACTGGGCACAACACTGACCTGATTTATTCAGAGAAGGAACTGGTACAATCTCTGAAGGGGCAAATCCTTGTGGAGGAAAACAAGCTCTCCAAGATTAAGAGCTGGGCCAGCAAGATGGAAGCCCTGACCAGAAAGTAGGTTGCCAACTCTAAGGGCAACCTAGCTCATCCCGTGAATACTTATAAGCTGGTGAATCAGTTGAACACAGACTGGCTTGCAGTGCAGGACTTTGTTCTGCAGGACTCAGTGCAGGTTTTGTCGCCAACCTCTCAGTGCAGCAGGAATTCTTCCCCACTAATGAGGTTGAGTCTGGAGCTGCCAGAGTGCTGATGAGACTTCAGGACATGTACAAACTGGACCCAGACACAATTTCTAGAGGGGGAACTTCCAGGAACAAAGTACCAGGCCATGTTCAGTGGGGATGATTGCTTTGGGATGGGCCACCCAGCCTACAGTGAAGGCGACTATTCTCATACTGTGCTGTGGATGAAGTAGGTACTGAAACAGCTCAATGCTGGGGATGAGGCCACCATAACACAATACCTGGTGCTAGACTTCCTCCCTGAGAGGGATGTCTATGAGACCCCGTGTTGTGGGGAGGGCATCCAACTGATGCCCCAGAGGCAGAAGAAGCTTTTCTATAGTTACCATCATGGCAACAGGGAACCACAGCTCCTCATCGTTCCCTTCAAAGAGGAAGATGAGTGGGACAGCCTGCATATCAACAGATACTATGGTATGATGTTGGATGAAGAAATGAAAAGGATCAAGGCAATCATGAAACCCAAAATTGCACAAGCCACTGTTCATGATCCCAAGACAGGTGCCCTCACTGTTGCCAGCTACAGAGTTCCCCAAAGCTCCTGGCTAGATGAAGATGATGACCATGTTGTGGCCCAAGCCGACACTTGGATACAGAATATCATAGGGTTGACAATGAAGACTGTAGAACTATTGCAGGTGGAAAACTATGGAACAGGAGGACAGTACAAACCACAATTTGACTTCTCTAGGAGACCTTTAGACAGCAGCCTCAAAATGGAGCGAAATGGGTTAGCGACATTTCTTAACTAAATAAGTGTTATAGAAGCCGGAGGTGCCAATGTCTTCCCTGACCTGGGAGCTGCAATTTGGCCCAAGAAGGGCACAGCTGTATTCTGGTATATTCTTCCTCAGAGTGGGGAAGGTGATTATCATACAAGACATGCAGCCTGCCCTGTGCTGGTAGGCTGCAAGTGAGTCTCCAATAAGTGGTTCAATGAATGAGGACAAGAATTCTTGAGGCCATGTGGAACAACAGAAGTTGATTGATGTCCTTTTCTGCTCTGTCCCTTCCTGGCCCCATAGTCCAAGTCATCTTTAAGTTTAGCATGACAGATTCCTTTCTCATTAACATTAGCCACCAGCACCTGTGGCTCCCAGTCCCCCTGGCTCAGAGGCTCCCCCTGTGTGCACCCATTGCACAGCTGCCCTCACCAGCAACTGGCAACTCTTCAGCACACGTAGGTTGCTTCTTTTTCCCTTTACCAAAAATCCATTCAGTTTGTTTTTTTTTTTGATTTTGCTAGAATCCACAGGTTGGGCAACATTTGGGGCAAGCCAGACTGGAGCTTCAGTGTCTCTCGACTTGATTTGGAAGTACACATGTGACATCTTCTGGTCAAACATTGTTATTGAAATACAAAGTTAATAACAAACCAGCAAGCATCCACATGTCTCCTGCCTGCTTTGTTAAGATACTAAGACACAAGGACAAATTTCCAAGAGTTTATTTGAGGTAAATTACTTAATGTTTTTGCATTTTAAGCTGACAAATTTTATTTTTACAAATTGTAAACTACAAATTGGAATTCTAGAAGAGGTATATAACCTACCTGGGTTGTATACATTTTTAGCCATAGCTGCTATTGGTTTGGTAATTCATATTATATCCTTAAAGAAATGGTTTGATAACAGAGCCACAAATGATAACTTATAGAAATGATACAGACTTTATAGACTGGTAATAGGAGATTAGCTAAAAGAATTCACACCATTGAAAATGATAATCAAAATTTGATAGGCAAAATTCACTCCATGGAACATGGAAATGAATTATTAGCAGAAAAATTCTTTCCATGTCAAAGGGTTATGAAACTTTACAGAATGATAATGCTGGGTTAGCTAAAACGATTTGTAACATTGAAAATGACAATCATAATTTGACAAGCAAAATTCACTCAATGAAACATGGAAATAAATTATTAACAAAAATTTCTTTCCATATCAAAGAGTCATGACAAGCTAACAGAGCATTGCTTTTGGAAGGCAATCTTCATGCCATCCAAATAATCTCTAAGGATGAGAAAATATTGATGAAAGAAAATTTAAAACTTATAATCATATATGAATGATGAGAACAAGAAGCTGACTGATTTAATAAAATTGTTAGAAATATTTACAGGTTAAGAAGTTCAAGCACTACAAAAAATGATAAATAGATTTCAAACTTTAGAACTTGTTAAAACTGATAAACAAGGAGATGAGACAGACAAAAGAGAATAGAAAAGACTTGGCAGAGATGAGTTACCAAGAATTTTAGCTACTTCCCCTGCTATGATCTATGCTGTTACTGTTTCTAAAAAGCAAGCAAATGTTAAATATCCAAAAGGATATACAATATGTAAATGGGAGCCTATTCATATAAATATATATATAAGACATTAAGAAAGCAGTAGTTTCTTATGACATGCATTCACCATATGTGAGGCAGTTAGTAAAGATATGAGCTTCAAGAAATAAGATCACGCCACATGACTGGCTTTAATTAGTGTCAGCAGTGTTAGAATATGGTCCACAGCTAAAATGAAAGAGTTATTGGAGAAAGGAAGCTACAGCCCTTGAACATCAAAGTAGAGTCAAAGATTTTGAGTCTTCCCAAGACCAAGTTCTTGGCCATTATGCTGATGTAAATAATCAGACTACATACAATGAATACATCTTGTCCTTATGCCGTACAGCAGCTTTGAATGCTTAGCACAAGATTCAAGAACCTTTCAAGGGGAAAAATTGAGTTGTATACTGGGTTATACAGGCCCAAAAGAACCCTTTAGTGACTTTGTGCAAAGACTGACTAAGCTGTACAAATAGGGGTAGAAGATGCAGAAACTAGACGAGTACTCATTGAATCTCTGACTTTTGAAAATGCTAATTTAGAATGCAAAAAGGTACTTGGGCCCTTAAAGATTGAATCAGCAACAATGAACAAATGGATCCTGCACACAGCCAATGTTGAGTCTTTTGACTGTAACTGAGACTTGGGTAGGAGAAGCAATTTCCAAAGATATAAAGAGACATCAAAATTGTGGCAGAATAGGCCATCTGAGAAGAAATTGTTGACATGACGCTCCTAGAACTAATGTTTCTTCTGGGAGGGACACAAATAGAAGCCCCAACATTCTAGATTATGCAGAAGATGCGGCAAATGCCAACATTAGACCAACGGATGTAGATCAACAAGAGACAACAAGGCAACACCAAGAAAAAGATAGGGAAAAATTTACCTTCATGGTACCTATGTATGAAAATTCTTAACATGTGGAGAGATATCAATGGAAGGTCCTCCCACAAGGAATGTTAAATTGGCACAGCTCCACAGTGTGCCAATATTTTGTACAAAAACCTTGGGAAATAATTCATGTACAGTTCCCACAATCTATGATTATCATTATATGAATGATATTTTATTGGTTGATTCAAAGGCAGACACTTTGGGAAAAAATGTTCAAAGAAGTAAAAAAAAAAGTTTGCCTTACTGGGGATTACATATTGCTTCTGAAAAAAAAATGCAGGGCAGAGATTCTATTAATTACTTAGGATATAAAATAGGTCTACAGAAAATTAGACCCCAAAAAGCACAGATCAGGAGAAATCAATTGTGGACCCCTAATGATTTTCAAATATTGCTAGAAGAGATTTCCCATCTACAGACCACTGTTAGAATAGAAAGATATGAACTAAAAAAATTGAATAAGACCCTAAGAGGGGACAGGGACTTAAATAGTCCAAGAGAAGTATCAGCTGAAGCTGAAAAAGAATTGGCTTTGTTGGAAAGAAGATACAAGAGGCACAAGTGGATCCTGTGGATCCAAAGTTTAACTGCATTCTGGTTACATAACCCTCTAGGGAATACCCTTCAGCGATTTTGAGGCAGAGGGAGTATATTATATTGAAATGCTTATTTCTGTCACATAAACAGAATGAAAAATTAAAGACATATGTAGAAAAGATTTCTGATTTGATTCTAAATGAAAAATTAAGACTTCATCAGCTGACACTCATGGACCCTGCTAAAATTATAGTACCTTTAATTCCTTTTTTTACAGTCAAAATTTTGCCTTTAATTCACACAAATGTTAACACTGGTTTTGTCATGCATATCACATTTATGGAATAAACACAAGTTCTGTAAGCCAGTCTGGCTTTGAACCTGGTGTGATCTTAGCGATTTATATGGTTCAGGGGAAAGGAACAGGTCCTTGTACATACTAATTACTTTCACACCACAGCAATGGACCTCAAAAATCTAGGTATCATTAAGGTCTTAACTATTTATATTTACCAGACTCAAAACGGCTATGCACAAGTGCTTGCCTAGCACTGACAAAGTTCTGGTTGAGCTCCTAATACAGACAACTTTGCCAAACTACATAAAGGTGCAAGACCCCAAAGTTAACCTTCAGCAGGAAGCTGTGAAGATCCTCTTCTTTCCTCAAAAGGATGAGATACTTGTAATCACTGATCACTTCAGATGACAGTCCCAGCACAGATGCGACTTCTCAAGAGACCTAGTACCTTTAATTAATGAGGAAATTTCCTCTTTATGGAACTATAATAAATATTGACAAAGAGCATGCCTCTTCTTCCTCTTATTGGTTGACTCTTAGAACCTGATCCCATGCCTTAATGGACCAGTACCCTAAAGGCTACTGGCTGAATGAAGGTACAATACCTCTCTACCTTCAGGACCACAGTTCTTATGTTCACAGCTGAACCCCACATTCCTGAGCAGCAATAGGAAGGATGGAACCCTAAACTCTGATTGTGTGGCTGATGGGCAGGGTGACCTAAAAGAATGCCACGTGTTCTATGTAGGCCCTAGTGAGTGAATGGAAGTAAGAGTCAGCAGCTTAGTTGCAATGTTACTGAGGTATTTCTACACAGCACTGTGCACACGAGTGGGGTTCACAAATGGGGTTTCTTTTACAAACCATGATGGCATTCTCTAAAAGATATTTCCCCTGTGCTTTCCTATATATTTTGGAACCACACATTAGTGTCAAGAGTGCATTTGGAATTGCCTTACACTATTTATTCTTATCAGTTCTTTAGTGCTGGGTACCCAGAAATACCAAGCATTCACTAGCTGCTGTGAATTAGAGTCTCTGCCTGTGCATGGCCACTTTGCAAGAGACATTCAGATAAAGGATGCTTCCTGGCATCCTTCTCCTTCACTTGCTCTCCTGCTCACTGGATTTGGAATAGCCTCTGGCACATGGTAAGTGCTTTGTAGATAAGTAGGGGAGTTGGTTGATCACAGAAGTAAATTAGAAGGAACAAGAAGACAGGAAACATTTGTGGACCCTTATGAGAGCAAAACTCTAGCATGAAGAAAGATAAAATTCTAATTTCAGGTGACTGTATGCCCTTCTGCATTTCCTGATGAAGGATGCAGCAAACTAAACTACGTGATAGGAATGGTGAGATGGTGGGGTAGTGAGAATCAATGCCAACTCCCTAGAGCCTGAACCACTCCTCAATTATCTAGGACAAGCGTTCTGAAAAATATTAACCAATTATCTCAATGAATTTATTGTTGTGATACATTAGAATGGAAGAGCAAAGCTATCCAGTATACATAGCTTTAGTTCATAAAGAACTAGTTGTGAAAAGGAATTTTGTATTTCTCAGAACACAGCAATGCTTAGCAACATGGATATCCCTGATGATCAGGACAAAGGGACTGAGGCCGGCATAGCTAAGCACTAAGAATGCTTTAATATTGAGTATTGTGGAGTCATGTGTCACTATGGAGCCTATATAGAAGGAGAAAATGAAATCTGCCCAATAAAAGAAAAGAAAACAGGTCATGAGAGTGAGAACACTATGGGTAGCTCTGATTTCAGGACTGTA
Source organism: Cricetulus griseus (assembly GCF_003668045.3). NCBI lineage: Eukaryota > Metazoa > Chordata > Mammalia > Rodentia > Cricetidae > Cricetulus > Cricetulus griseus. The sequence continues at coordinate 244,527,739 of NC_048596.1, read as the reverse complement.
ATTATTTGGGAACCTGGAGCTTCGAAGGTACAGGACACGTATGTGATGTTTGTACAGATGGAGAGCCATAGATCCACTGCTCCAGCCCATGAGACTCTGAAAAATGACATCACGAAGAGCCATGAGAGAGAGAAACAGCCACTTAACTATGTGCCTGGATGGCAGCATATAGCAATGCCCAGTATACATCGCAACATTAGACTTGTTCGTGCTCCTGGCTGCTGTGATATAGTGGAGCAAGTTAGAGCTTATCAGGGAATTAAAGATCCAAAAGAGGAGGAGAAAGGGAAGAACTTGCCATGCAGTCTGTGGTTTGACCTTTCTGCAAAGGGTGGTCCTGGGACTGATGGTGACAGCCTGGACCATGCTGAGGAGACAGGTGGTGCAGATGGAGAGGCCACGAGCCACCCTTTCTAGATAAATTATAGTTTTACAACCAACGTCACCTAGGAAGTTTCTGTAATAAAAATTTGTGGCTATGTTTCTGACCCCTATGCAATGAATAATGATTGTGTTTACAAAAGCCAGGTGGACGAGAATAACATCTATATATTTTTTCTCAGGACTCATAATAAAAGTATACACATGTCTCACAAATAAGATCATGTTCCCTAAAACTCCAAGCCCAGTAAGTGAAAAGAAAGTTAATCTCTGGATGAGGTATCTCCAAATCATCTTCATGATATTTCCACAACTAGGAGCTCCCTTTTGAGAAGCACAAGGAAGTCAACGTAATATGGTTCATGCCTGTGTGTTCTCCAGTGAAAAGAACAGTGTGTTATGTAAATGCCCAGAGTTCTTTGCTCATAGATAGCTGATTTCATTCTTGCCCCATCTGTTCTTGCTTCCACTGACACACCACTGATGCTGATGACAATTGGACATAAACACCATGCTGATGCATTGGCTGCTTTGCAGAAGATTGTTTTTTTATCTCCTCCATGTCTAAACTTTTCCCCATGAGAACATCCAAAGAAATGACAGCATCACTCACTTTATAAGCCATGATATTGAGCATCAGCTTAGAGGCCTCTCTTCCCAGATCCTCTTTGCCATCCTGCACACACTCATCCCTCAAGTATTAAACTAATAGAAAATTGCAGCAACCTCAAAGGAGTGTAACACTTGCCCAAGTGGTATTTCTTTTCAGGGAAACTCATGTGGCTTTTCTTTGTCTCCAACTCTGAATTGACCTGGGCAATAAAATGGCACATATATTAATTGGTTAGGGCTGTAGCTAGCCCATTCACTCACCTTTGGTGGGATGGTGTGATTAGTTTTTGTTCCCTTCCTCTCATGCATGGGATTATATTAAAGGAAACCACTCCTCTCTTGTGTGCATTTACTGATCATTTCCTAAGAACATTCTCTCAAGAAAACATCATGTCTCAGTCTCAGCTTGGACATTGTTTCTTTGGACTCCCAACAAAGGCACATTCTATCATTTTGGTTTTTAATGCTCACCAAACCAATGATTTTATCAGTCAGTAATGCTCTATCCTATAAATAACAAGCAACCTTACAACCACATACTAACATGAGTAATCTCACACACGGCACCCATTTTTCTGTTTTCTCATTTTGTTCAAAGTTAAAATGATTAAAACATGTATTCATTTTGCTACCACTTTTACAAATCATAAATAGATTTATGTGGGAAACTTAAGTCTATTTTCTTCCACTTTTTAGTATTCTCTGCTGTTCACCGAATTTATCTCCAGATTTCTTTTAGCTTCTCCCAAGGACATGTAACCTGGCATTCACCCTGTGGCAAGGGTACATGTGATTTCTCCTTTGTGATCTGATTCCAGCCACGATCCTTCATAGCTGAGTCCTGCCCACAGGTCACAAATGTGTCTCCTATAATTTTCCTGAATCCCCCTGACTGTGCTGTCTGTTAGTCTGCTTATATCATCCTCTCTGTGCTGAGAAGACTTGAGAGATGCTTTAGTACAGCAGTTACCTTGGTAAACCATGTTATGGAATTCTCAAAAATGGCTTCTGAAATAATGATTAACTGAGTGTTGTGACTGTAATGTATTATATAAATCACAGACATGGACTGAAAGAAAAGATGTTCTGGTTTTCCCCTTTCCTTAAAGTACTGGGGAGGTCAACCTAATTTGGAATACACATTTCCTTGCAAGCATTCTAATAAGGAAGCTGTCACTGTTCCCTCAATATTGCCACTGCTGCACTGCAAAAATGATCTATTTACACCCATTCAAGGAACTGCCAGATAGACATTTATATGTGTATTTCCATTCATCCTTTTTGAGTGCAGTTATCTAATGGTATGAATATATTCCTGGGTACCACTTCTGTTCCTGGTGCCTGCAGAGGCCAGAATAAGACATTGGATCCCCTGAAACTGGAGTTGCAGATTGTTGTTAGCTTTGATGTGGGTGCTGAGAACTGCAGGAGTAGCAAGTGTTCTTAACCATTGATCCTATTCTTCAAACATATGTACAAGTTAATAAGTATTCAAGGCTCCTTACCTCCACCGTGCTGCAACCAATCAGTCCAGTCTGTGTGCACCCAGTTAAATGAGGGGTTTTGCTGCAATGGTGAGGTGAAGGGTTTCATATATTCTAGAAGCTGGAGGAATACCCAAACGTTAGAAATAGGAAGTTCAGGATTCACAAGAACCTGCTTTGTGACCACCCACTGTGGATTAAAATTCTGGCTTTCCCAATTCATATATTCATCATGTTAAGCATATTATTTGGCTTCGTTAAAAAGTATTTTTCATATTGAAATTACATTTTGTGCAATATAGGTGTATTTTAGGGAGTCCATGAACTGACATGCATTGTGCCTAGGGAATGTTCCTAGCATGCTTTAAATACCCATTTTCTAAAATCGATTGTTAGTGTTAATTTGTAGCCTCATGTCTTTTATCCACAATTCTTGTATTCTGTGGTTTACATTGGATCTAGGGAATGGGAAATTTACAGTAACCGATGTCATGGTAAAGATAGAAAGAGTGCTCCATCTGCAAAAGCCTGTAGTCAGTAGAAGTTATATGGCTCAGATCAGAGTTCCCAGTCCTTGGAGGGAAAACACACACAATAATTGTACAGAAGTTGTGGGAGCAAGAACTTCCTACCTCAGGCTGCAAAGCAGGTGTCCCTGTCTCCTACACCTGCCTGTCCTGTGGAATGAGCAGTTCTGGCCCAGTGACCACACACACCGTCCACATGGGTACTGAAGCCCTTCTGGATTGCAGGAAGGAAATGATAGACCATCTTCTCCCTGAATCCTGCCACTGTCCTCTTCCAGAGTGACAGGGAGCCCACACCCTTGTCTCCTACATCTCAGCCCTCCACAGATCTCTTTTACTACCAAAGGCAGCTCCAACCCATGATAACATGGCAGCACTCACCTACGCAGTCTGTGCAGCAGTTCAGAGTGGATGTCCTCACAGCACCAGCCAGACCCTGTTTATCAACCTGAGACCTTCACTCAAGCAAGGTGTCAGCATGTCACCATCAGGAATTTGGCTTCATTAGGGGAATAGGTTACTTCTGCATCTCCATCCCTAAGGCCAGCTCTTCCTTCTCCCTGGTGCTCTGTCATTTGCTGAACCTAAAAACTTACTGATTATAATTATGGTCTCTGTGAGTAAGGAGAAGTAGGATTCTGGGTTTTTAATTTAACCCCAGTCGCTTCTGTTGCCTCAATTTACCTCCTTAATCAAGAACTGCTTTGGAAGAAATATCTGATAACCCAAAGTGATCACTTTCTGAATAATTTTCAAGCATATTATTTACTAATAATAAAAGATCATTGAGTACTACAGGCAGGGGCTCTCTTCAGTGTCATGTTTAGGATACAGGAGACTTTGGGAACCATTATGCTCGAAGTACTATTCTAAATGCCTGCTGTATGCTTCACAGTCGGTCCTGAGTGTTTTGTTTTGTTTTGCGCTATTCTCTTTTCCTCACTTAAATTTTTTCACATATTTTGCTTATGTCATTCCATTCTCCCAACCTCCTGCATCCTCCGTACCTAACAATGCATCTCACTATGTCTTTGCTCTCTTGTGTGCTCTCTCCCACAAAAGAACAAAACAAAATAAAACAAAACAAAACCCCAAAGAAGAGAAAATGAAAATAATAAAACAAAAAAAAAATAAAAGAAAAAGAAGTCCAAACAAAATGAAACAAAAAGCCTGCAAAGCAAAATATGGAGTTCATTTTGTTTTAGATAACTATTCCAGGGCATAGGGCCTGCCCTGTCGTATGGCTAAGTGTCAGTGACATTTCACTGGAGTAAACTGTTTGATCCCTTTTCCAGCAGGTATTAATTGCAAATAACTTATTGGTAGGACAGGGTCCCATGTCCACTTCATTTCAGCACTGGGACCCTGTCTAACTTGAACCTGTGCTGGCCTTTTGTCTGCTGCCGCAGTCTCTATGAGTTCATATGTGCATCGATTCTGTTGTATTTGGAAGACACTGTTTCCCTGGAGTCATCCATCACCTCTGGCTCTTACAGTCTTTCTGATTTCACTTCTGAACAAATCCCTGAGCCTTGAGGGAAGGGAGTTGATGAAAACATCCCATTTTGCATCAAGTGTCTCAAAGTGTCTCAGTGTCTGCACATTGTTCACTTGTGAGTCTATGTTTACTCTCATCAACTGAAACAAGGTTCCCTGATGAGGGCTGAGCGGCACACTGACCTATGGTATAGCAAGATCTCATTAGGAGGTGATTTATTAGCATGGTCATTTAGCAGAATAGTGGTAGATTTTCCCATAGGCACATGACCTATCTAGTCTCAAGTTCTTGGCCACTTTAGTAGTGTCAGGTGTGGGTTCCATCTCATGGAAAGTGGCCAATTGCTCCCTTACGTTTGTATCACTATTGTGCCACTATACATTGCAAGCCAGTCCTTGTAGGGGTAAAGGGTTGGTGACCCCATTTTAATTACCTTTATTTAAGTAAATGTTTTAAGAAGCTTCTATTGTATTAGGTTTTTATATGGCTTTTCAAAAGGCCTTTAGTGCTAGTATTCAGGCATGTATAACTGGCCTGTCCTAGGGGTTCTGACAGGATAAGTCCTCAGCTGAAGCTACTAAGAGCACCTCCTGTGCATATTCACTAAATTCCCCTTTAAAAGGGCCCTTCCCACTTCCCATGTCTCTCTGTGTTTGTCTCTCTCTCTGTTCCTGTTTCTCTGCCTGTCTCCCTTCTTTCTCTGCCTTTCTTCTCTTCTGCTGCTCCTGAACCCAGAGGCTGGTATCCCCTTCCCCTCCTTTTTTCTCATTCTCTTTCCCTTAATAAAAACCCCTACATGAGAGCTCTGTCACATGACAACTTTCTCTCTTGCTTTGCTTTTTGAATTACAACACTTTAGTGTTAGTTGTCCCTTGCTGTGGAAAAATACTTCTATACATTGTGAAGATGTGTTGCTCTCATTGTTAATAAAAAACTGGCTGGCCAAAGCTAGGCAGGATTTTGGGGGCAGAAAGAACACTGGAAAGAAGCATGGAGTCAAGGAGTCCTGAGGAGACACAGTGAAGGAGGAGATGAACTTTCCATACTTAGATAAGGTACCAAGCTATGTGGTAGAACCTAGATTAAAAAAAAATGGGCTAATTAAAGTTGTAAGAGCTAGGCTGTTTTCAATTTCTGGCTATTATGAAAAGAGAAGCAATGAACATGGATGAGAAAGTATCTCTGTAGCAAGTTGATAAGTCTTTGCATATATGTTCATGTTTGGGAGAGCTGGATATTGAGGTAATCAATTTTTTCTATTTCTCTAGTGGCTTTTCAAGTTTGGTCTCCCATGAACTATGAATAATTGTTCTCCCTTTTTCTGCATTCTCACCAGCATGTGCTTTAATTTGTTTCTTTCATCTTTGTGGTGGTTTGACTGAAAATGGCCCCCATAAGCTCATAGGGAGTGGCACTGTAAGGAGGTGAGGCCAAGTGTCTCTCTTTTCCTGAAGCCTGCCAATCCAAACTTATAGAATAAAAGTGTTCTCCAAAGCTGAAGATCAGAGAAGTAAAGTGTCCAGTCACTAGAGAGTTCTCACCTCTATCAATGCTAAGACTGCACTGGTCTCCACCAAATCTCAAGACTCCACTCAGACTGCACTGAGCTCCTCTGCCTTCTATTCCTCTCTAGTGCTGAAATTAAAGGTGTGAGCTCTGCTTCTCTTTTAGACTCATGTAGCCAAGGGTGGCCTTGAACTCAGTCTCCTGAGTGCTGGGATTAAGGTTGTGGCCACCACTGCCTGTCCTCTATAGCTAACTATTGGCTTAGGTGTGTGGCTAACTGGTGATTTAGCTCTGCACTCAGATCTCCAGGCAAGCTTCATTTGTTAGATTACAAATAAAATATTACTACAGGACAGGGAAGGGGCAGAGAACAGGGATGAGGGGGTCGGGAGAGTGGTGTGTGTGTGTGTGTGTGTGTGTGTGTGTGTGAAAGACCTGTCCATGGAGACAAGAGTGGAGGGAGGGATGGAGGGATGGAGAGTGGGGGGGGGAGAGTGAGAGAGAGAGAGGAAGTAGGCAAGGCTCACCTTTTAAAAGGGAACATAGCCAATGTACACAAGAGGTGCTCTTAGTTATTGCAGCTGAGAATGTAACCTGTCAGGACCCCAAGGACAGGCCGGTACAGATGCCTGAATACTAACAAAAAGGGCCTGACAAAGAAAAACACACTGACCCTGAAACTAGAGCCAACAGTTAAAAAGGGTCAGTGAAAGAAATACACTTTGGTCCTGAAACCAGAGCCAAAGAAACACACTCTGCCCCTAAACACGAAAAGAAAACATTCCCTGAGCTCAAAAACCAGTCAATCCCTGAGCACAAAATCCAGCCAGTCTTTGAGCTTGGCCAAGCTCAGGAATTGAATCAACCAATTCCAACCCTGAAAATCTTCACCCTGGAAAAACTCCATCCCTAAGAAACTCTATATAGGTTTCCAGTTTCGGTTCAGTGACCCTGCTCGAGGCATCTGACACCAAGGGCTTGCTCACTGGATCCGAGATCAGCAGTGGGATCCGACATACCAGGACACTGCCGAGGCCCCAGTGGCAATTCTGCCTCCATCCACAACAAGAGGACAGACATCAGAGTATTGGAACTGTTTGCATCTACCAGAAGGGAAACTTGGTCCCATACCCACCAGGAGAGGAAGAGACTCCTGCTACACACACCAGAAGAAAGGATGAGAAGAGGTTAAGGACAAAGCACATCCAACAACAGAAAACCCAATATAACATCACCGGAGACTAGGAACCATACACAAGCAAGACATGAACATCACAATGCAGATGAACCAGAAGAGAATGACCTTAAAAAAATCTTCAGGAAAATGATAGAGGAACTCAAAGAGGACCTCAAAGAGGACATGAGAAAATCCCTTAAAGAAATGGGAGAAAAAATAAACCAAAAATTACAAGATATCAACAAATCTCTCAATAAAACAGTTCAAGACCTAAAAACTGAAATAGAAACAATAAAGAAAGCACAATCTGAGGGAATGCTGGAAATAAAAAAGCTGAGTAAACGATCAGGAACTACAGATGTATGTATAACCAACAGAATACAAGAGATGGAAGAGAGAATCTCAAGAGTTGAAGACACACTAGCGGAAATAGATTCATCAACCAAAGAAAATCTTAAGTCCAAATATGGGATACCGTGAAAAGACCAAACTTAAGAATAATAGGTATAGAAGAAGGTGAAGAAATCCAACTCAAAGGCACAGAAAACATATTCAACTTTCCCAACCTAAAAAAAGACATGCCAATGAAAATACAAGAAGCCTACAGAACACCAAATAGACTGAACCAAAAAAAAAAAAAGGTCTCCTTGCCACATAATAATCAAAACACCAAACATACAGAACAAAGAGAAAATATTAAGAGCAGCAAAGGAAAAAGGTCAAGTAACCTATAAAAGCAAACCTATCAGAATCACACCTGACTTTTCCATGGAAACTCTGAAAGCCAGAAGGTCCTGGATAGATATTCTGCCTACACTAAGAGACCATGGATGCCAGCCCAGACTATTATACCCAGCAAAGCGTTCAATCAATATAGATGGAGAAAACAAGATATTCCATGACAAACCCAGATTCAAACAATATATATCCACCAATCCAGCCCTACAGAAAGTTCTGGAAGGAAAACTGCAACCCAAGGAAGTTAACTACAACCAGAAAAATATAGGCACTAGATAATCCCACCTTACCAACAGTCAAAAGAAAAAAGGGATAGAATCCCACACATAATTTTGCCACCATCACCAAAAACAAAACAAAACAAAACAAAACAAGAATGAACAATCAATGGTCATTAATATCTATCAACATTAATGGTCTTAACTTGCCTATAAAAAGACACAGATTAGCAGGATGGATAAGAAGACAGAATCCATCCTTCTGCTGCATACAAGAAAAACACCTCAACTTCAAAGACAGATGGTACCTAAGAATTAAAGGTTGGGGAAAGATTTTTCCAATCAAATGGACCCAAGAAATAAGCGGGGTAGCAATACTAATATCTAACAAATTATACTTTAAAATCAATCAAAATCCTACTCATCACAGGAGAAATCCATCAAGATGAAATTTCAGTTCTGAACATCTGTGCCCAAATACAAAGGCATCCATGTTCGTAAGAGAAACATTACTAGAACTCAAATCACACATAAAACCTCACACTTATAGCGGAAGACTTCAACACCCAACTCTCACCACTAGACAGGAACACAGACAGAAACTTAACATAGAAACATAGGAACTAAGAGAAGTTGTGGTCCAATTGGGTTTAACAGACATCTATAGAACATTCCATCCAAACACAAAAGAATATACCTTCTTCTCAGTGCCACATGGAACCTTCTCAGACCCTGGCCACTGCTGGGCCACAGACTCAGCCCTGGCCCTAGGCAGCAGCTCAGGTCCAGATGATACCATATCCCCAGGTGGCAAATTGGCATGGCTCCAGCAGCAGCACAGCCCTCAGACACCATCATGGTCACAGGTTGTAGTCTAGACACCAGCCATCCATGTGGCCTTTGTTGGTAACATGGGCCACCAACATCTACAAAAACCCCAGCTGTAGCAGGACCACAGACCTAGACATGGTCTTTGCAGCAGCCCAGGACTGGATGTTACCATGGCCTCTGAAGCAGCATGGATCTCAGAAATCAAAATGGCCCTATGTGGCAGTCCGGGCATCAGCATGACCTTTGATGATAACAGAAGCCATGGACATCAACACAGACCCTGGTTGCTATAAGGCCATAGACCCAAACATGGCCCTCAGCTGCAGCTAGGGCTTAGATGTCACCATGGCAACTTGTGGCAACACAGGAAACTGAGATCTGTATGGCCACAACTGCAGCATGACTCTCAGACACCAAGATGGCTTCAGGTGATGGCCCAGACCCTGGTCATCCTTGTGACCTTGGGTAACAATGAGGGTCATGGATATAAACACAGACTTTGGCTGTGGTAGGACCACAGACCCAGACATGGTCCTTGGCAGCAGCATGGGCCTGGACATCACCCTGACCAGACAGGACACCCACATCAGCCTCTTCCTAAATAGCTTCACTTCTTCAATTCTGCCTCTTTCCGTAGCACATGGACAGTTCTCTTTCTCATTTCTCCACCTTTCATGTGCTCAACATAATGGCACCTACCTGCCAAGCACTGGGTGGACCTGTGAATGTCTTCAGCCAATCAGGACTATGAGGACCCAGGCTTGCTGTGGAATAATCCTTCTGTACACTGTGAAGATGTGTTGTTCTAATTTTTAATAAAAAATAATCCTGATTAACCCATTACTAGGCAGGATTTTCTAGGCAGAGAGAAAGTCCTGGGGAGAAGAAGGATGGAGTCAGAGAAGAAGCCATGAAATCCAGAGCAAAGCAGGATGGGAAATATGTAAATGAGGTAAACAAGCCTCAGGGAAGCACATAGACTAATAGAAGGGTTAATTTAAGTTATAAGAGCTAACTAAAAGCAAGCCTGAGCTATGGCCAATCATTTATAATTATATTTATAATTATATTAAGTCTCTCTGTGGTTATTTGGGGAGTGGCTAGTAGGACAGAGCAGGTCAGCAGTTTAGATGAAAAACTCTGTCTACAAATGGTACCCAACATCTGGGGCCATGTATATCCACATAAAACCAAAGAAAAAAAAAATGTTCCAAACACACAAAAACAGAGCCAAACACAGTTTCCTAGTCCCACCGTATCTCATGCTGTCTGTGGTCTTGAATCTCTAGCGCACCATGAGCTGAACCTCATGGTGGGCTTAAGGTTTTGCTCATGCAGATAGAAGAGATTGTAGATATTCAATGAAGACAGATCAGGACAAAAGAAACCTTTAAATGAGTTACAGTTTGTTTAAAAATATACATAGGCTTCGGAGAGAAAAGAGAAAGGATATAGACTGTCATAGAAAAATAATAGTTCAATAACAAAGTAAAGTCCTTATTAAAGGATACAGAAATAAAAAAAGCAATCCACATAGACATGGATCCTGTAGTTATTGTCTTGTCTTTAAATTTTCTGATGGCTGATGAATGAGCAATAGCTGCTAAGAGACATTGGATTATGGAAGCCGCTAGATTAAACCAACCTATATATTTTAAAAATTCTTTGACTTCAAAATGGAAGTCAAAAGATGTGTTGCTTTGGAAAAGAGGTTATGCTTTTGTTCCCACAGGAAATGAAAGGCTATGGATTTGTTCAGGGTTGAAGAAGTTGAAGTTTAATTGAGGAAGACTCCCCTGAAAATCCTGGCTACACACATAAAGAAATAAACCTAGAAAAACTAATAAACACATGATTTACATTTTACCTTCTTAAGCATAAAACAAAAACAAATCATCTTTGGCTGACTTTTGTACAACACACAGTCTATACTTTCATTAAAGCAGATGTGTAGCCAGGTGGTGGTGGTACATGTCTTTAATCCCAGCACTTAGTGAAAGACTTAAAAATTTGCAAAGAAATATAGCCCAGAAACTGACCAAGGCCACTACTATGACTTAGTGCCTGGAAATTACCAGCTTACAAGGCCATAAGATAACTGGGTACCAAGAATTCCCACATGGCCACCCTCCCCGAGGGGCTCATGGAGGAAACAGATTGCCCCACTGGCCAATGTGTCAATAATTTACGATTAAGGGTCCCTATGAAACAGAGATAGCTACCATTTGCTCAGGCAAGATAAGCATATCCTGAGGTCTGCAGGTTTTACAACAATCAGAGGCTATCTGATTCCCAGCCCTCTCTTCAAGACAAAGGGCCTCCTAGGAACCCATGACTCTGGTCACGCCCTTCCCTAAGTTTGTGGTTTTTGCCTTTAAAAACGCCTGTGCCTGGGGGACAGGGATGCTCTCTAGCCTGCATGCTGAGATAGCCCGTTTGTACCTTTCATTAAAGCCTCTTGCTGTTTGCATCAAGTTTCAGCCTCCTCATGGTGACTGGGGTGGCCGCAGTCCTGGGAAAAGATTCTGGAGACCTGAATTTCCTGGAGTCTTACATTAGGAGGCAGAGGCAGGCTGGTCTCTGTGAGTTTGAGGTCAGCCTGGTCTACATAATAAATTTCAGGACAGTCTCCAAAGCTACACAGAGAGACCCTGTCTTGGAAAACCTTTTTAAAAAATAGCATATATGTATATTACCTTAAAATTTTATGTATTTTCAGAACAAGGAAACCAGATATCAATACAAACAAATGACCAGGTGATTCAGTACCTCAGAATGCCTCTGCTGCAGTTTCCTCAGAATTCTGCATACAAAACAACTTCAAGGATGCTGTCTGAGATGGTCCAGATTCACAGACTACTCCAGTCAAGACTTAACCATTTTCCTGATTTTTTTTCAAAGTTACCCCAAAGATTTCCAGGACCCCTAGACAAGAGGAAGCAGTCTAGAGAAAACAATGCCCACATTCCCAAAATATGGATTATGGATGTTTGCCATCGTTGTTACAAATGGTTATTGGTTATGATCAAACAAACTAAAGAGTTAGACTCAACTATCTCTTTCTGGAGGACAAAAGAGGGACCTAATACAGAAATGATGAGACAAAGGGGAAGATAATTGGATCTACTTTAATCCAAAAAACAACTACTAGTCTTAAATATTTTACATTGGTATGGATTTTTGTATATTGATACAAATTTAAGGTTTCTTTGTTAAAGCATAGTGTATGTGTATTTCTACTCTTGTTTAAGTTATTGTACCTATGCAGCTCATTTAACAATGTAATATAAATTTCTACTCCTTGAAAATTATTATTACAAACTATTTAGAATAATCAAGTAATGCAGGTTGGTAGTTACCTATTACAATCAAACTTATAGTCATAGTAGATATGTTTTCAATGTCAAACTGGAATATATTGTAGACAGATGGTTTTCAAATACTTAAGAGGTCTACAGAATATGACATTTAAGATATTTTAATAATACAAGGCATTTTATGATGATGAGACATGTCTGCCCCTGGCAGCACCAATCTGCTGTGGGATGATCTTTCTGAGTCTGCTTTTCTTCTCTTATCTAGGATTGATCCACAATATCCTTGGGGAGCTACTGGCTAGGTGCTATTTTCTCATTTTTCCTCCTGCTGACAAGGCCTGTTTACAAATATGCAGATTATCAGCATATTGCCAGGGGCTTAAGAGCTCCGACTTTGATCTGAGTTACTTCCTAGGGCGCTGCTGCTGCTGATAAATCAACTCCCCTCTAAATAAAATTGGCATTCTTCTTTCAAGAGTGACCAGGCTGCTTTGTCTTTATTAATCCGAAGATCCCTCGCTGGAACCCATAAGAAGTAGTATCGCTCCTGGAGAATCGGAAAGGGACAAGAACAAATTGAGGGGGGGGGGCGCGGACCTAGAAGAATGAGAAGAGGAGGGGTGAGAAAGACATGATGGGCAGGTAGGTGGAGTTGAGGGAAGAACAGAAGAGATCAAGATAAGAGATAATATTATAGAGGGAGACATTATAGCTTTAAAGAGAAATCAGGCACTAGGGAAATGTCTGGAGAGCGACAAAGATGACACCAACTAGCAATCTAAGCAACAGAGTAGAGGCTACCTTAAATGCCCTACCCTGATAATGAGATTGATGACTAATTCATATGACATCATATAGCCTTCATCCAACATCTGGTGGAAGTAGAACCAGGCACCCACAGCTAAACCTTGAACTGAACTAGAATCCAATTGCAGAGAAGGAGGACTGATGAGCAAAGTGGTCCACACGAGGCTGGTGAAACACACAGAAACAGCTGACCTGAACAAGGGGTAGCTCTTGGTCCCCAAATTAATAGCTGGAAAACCAGCATGGGACTGATACAGACCCCTTGAATATGGGTGTCAGTGAAGAGACCTTGGAAATCTATAGGACCTCTTGTAGTGGATCAGTACTTATCCCTAGCATAGGAATGGACTTTGGGAGCCCATTCCATATGGAGGGATACTCCCTGAGCCTAGACACAAGGGGGTTGGCCTAGGCCCTATCCAAAGAATTAAGACAGACTTTGAAGACCCCCTATGAAGGCCTCACCCTCCCTTGGGAGCAGAAAGGGTATGGGATAGGTAGGGTATTAGTAGGGGGAGCAGGGGAGGCGGGGAGGGAAAGGGACCTGGGATTGACATGTAAAATAATTTTCTTTCTAATTAAAATTTTAAAAAAAAGAAGTAGTATTGCTGGACGTTACAGAAGGGCAGAGTGGAGAGGATGAGAGCTAGTCACTGCAGACATGAGCCACATGGTGATACATAGATTAATGAAAATGAGTAAATTTAAAAGTAGATGGTAATTAGCAGTAAGCCTGAGCAATAGGCCAAACATTTTGTCATTAACATTAAGCTTTTATATGATTATTTCAGGACCAGGCAGCCAGGAAACAAAAGTGTTTCTTTCACCAATCTACTTCAGAGAAGATAATGGCCACTGAAGAAACTCTGTATGGAGTTTGCTTTCTTTGTGGCAAAGTTAGCCACTGGACAAGAAACTGACCTTGCCTCGACTGCTGACAGTATGCTGTCCAAATTGGATAAGCAGGACACAAAAGAAAGTGACTGCCAAGTTTTGCCAAGACAAGGTGAGGCAGTCCTTCAAAATTCCTGCTTCACAGAAAAGTCTGTGAGATATTCTAAGCATATAGGCTGAAGATGGATGCCTGAACATTACAGAGGAACCTTGGGTGATTACCCAGGCAGCCGACTATTTCTGTTAATTCTTAGTTTTGGAAGTTGCTTGCTCTGCACTTTCTGTTTATTCAGGTAATATTTTGTCCTTCTCAGGTCATTGAAGGAGTTGAAAACTAGATAGCTATGGTTATAGTTTTACTTGTTACCAAATTCAGAAAAGAAACTCACAAAAGAGGTATAAAATGTATACGGTTGAAAGACAAAAGATAGTTTGGGGTTGGTAATATAAGTTAGGATAGAAAGTGAATTAGGTACAAAACTTTGAACTCACAAAGATAGGATTGATAATGAACTATTTTCTCTGAATTTGCCAAATGTAAATGGACTGAACATTGTAAATGCAATTCTTACCTGATATTTGTTCTTATTGTATATAATTTTACTATGTTAAAGTTAGAAGATTCCATTTTAATTAGACAAAATGGGGAAATACTGTTAAATAATCCTTCTGTACACTGTGAAGATACGTTGCTTTCTTTGTTAATAAAAAGCCAGTGACTAGGCAGGTATTTGGGGCAGAGAAAAAGATGGGGAGAAGAAGGGCAGAGTCATAGGAGAAACCATGAGATTCAGAGCAAGCAGGATGGGAAATATGTGGATGAAATAAATGAGCCTGAGGCAGATTAATAGAAATAGATTAATAGAAATGGGATAATTTAAGTTATAAGAGTCATCTAAAAAACAAGCCTGAGCTTTTGGCTGTAATTAATATTAAGTCTCTGTGTGGTTATTTGGGGAGAGGTTACAGAACAGAGCTGATTGAAATTATAGACAAAAAAAACTCCACTTACACAGGCTAGCCTGTGGGTGTCTTTCACTGACCTTGACCAAGTGGCTCCAGGCAAGTTGTGAAAGTCTTCAGGCAGACAGGACAGTGAGGACCCAGGCTGACCTGTAGATCTGGTTTTCAAAACTAAATGTAATGCATTTATTTTCATTGTAATCATTAATAGGTTAATTTATAATTTAATGGGAGTCACTGTAATATTTACACACCAACTCTATCATGTATTAATGGTGTGCTTCCATGACACTTCCTACTATCAGAAGTGGTGACCATGAATTATCCTTCATAGACACAAGAAAATATCATCTATTTCATAATGGAAGGCAAGATGGAGAAAGAGACAGTTGCAGCTTTGAGCTTTCTTCAGCCTCATTATTAGCTAAGCATGGTCACCATTTGGTGAGTGAGAATCCACCCGTGCACGTTGAAATAGTCTCAGTGCATTTGGTATTATGTGCACCAAAATGAAACTATCAACTTTTGTATTTTGTGTGCTGAAAGGATAGATGGACATTTATCAATGCCTGCTCTCTCTTACTGAGTATGACAACATTTAGTCAGATGTTCATCTCTGTGAATAAGTATGAAGGGGCTGATAACTGCATAACCAAGGGTTAGAAACTCTGGAACATATAGTATTTTGGAATAATTCTCTATGAAGAAAGTAAAAATTAAAGAAATAAAGCAATCTGCCCAGTAGAAGAAAAGAAAACAGAGCATCAGCAGGAGGACACTCTGAGCAGCTCTCAGCTCAGGGGGAGTTCTGTAGAGAAGCTTGGAGTTCTGAAGGTAGAGCACATGCTGGTGATGCTTGTGGAGAAGAAGTACCATGTAGCCACTGGCCCCTCCCATGGCACCCTGAAACACTGCATCTCTCAGGACCATGAGGGTAAGAAAAATCCATCTTGTTATCTGACTTTCTGGCACAAAATAGCAATAGTTGCCCCCCCTTTTAATCTGTGTTATGTTCACACTGTTGATACTTTTAATGCAATATGGTAAGTTCATGCTGATCAAGGAATTGAGTATCCAGAAGAAGAGCATCGAGGAAAGAATGTGCTGTGGAGTTTTTAGTTTGAGCCTCTGCCACCGGGAGTGTCTGGGACTGATGGTGATGGCCTGGACCATGGTGAGAAAACTACTGGTGCAGATGGAGAGGCCCCGGGACACTCTGGCCAGATAAACAACAACTTTGCAACTGGTGTCATCTAAGAAGTTTCCAAAATCAAAGGCTTCTATTGTCTTTGGCATCCCCTTTGAAAGAAGCATTCCAATATTTGTGAGTGCCAAGTGAGCAAGAATGAGGTGTATAGGTTTCTTCTCAGTGCTTTGGAACATGTGCACGTAACTTGCAAAAACTAAGATGTTGCCCATGATGCCAATCCCAGTGAGACAGAGGAAGACTGTGCCCTTGACAGGGTCCAAAACCATCCTTATATCTGAGGCAGAAACACTTGATCCAGCAAACACCTTTTTGAAGAAAGCATCAGTAAATCATGATAAGTATCAGCAAAAAAACTTTAAATCCCCTCACTTTCCTGGAGGATAAGGGAATGATATATATTATTGTTCATATTTATTGACACAGAACTTACTTGAAGGCTTTTTTTTCAAAAATCTCAATTGCCAAGCTATATATTTAACTTACAGTATAAAATCTAATCTACTTGTTCAAATATTGATATATCTCACCTATGTTCTGTCTAAGCATGGCTGAAATAGCACCATGGCCCCTATCAGAATGTCCCCAAGAATTTTATATTTCATTCTGTCACATTCCTGTAATCCAGTTCTGTAAATCATTCTAATTTGTCTGCCTTTCCGTGTAGCATATAAAACATCTGTGAATTCCTGTTGTTTTAACATATTGAACACCTCTCAAATTTAATCACATTTTGGTTTCTACAGCGCCTCTTATTTGCCCAGTATTCCATTATGTCTTTCAATTGATGAGTGTAGTATTTCCTATGTTTCTTCCCTTTTATTGTATATTATTTGCTTAGGCCCTAGCATTTCCAGGTACATATTGAAAACCAAAACTGATTCTATGAGTTTATAATGAGCCACATAAATTAAGATTTTAAAATTACCTTCCCCAGGCACAGTTTTCTACTGGAACCATCATACTGGGAGTGGATGTGATCAACCCCCAAAGCCCTGGGCCCTGGTATTAGCTTTGAAAACTGAGACCCATAGCTCCAAATGCATATGTATTACCTAACTTTTGTTTCATAATTTCTTTAAGTTTAAGATGACTATGGGGCAATCTGAAGGCAAACTGAAAGTGACTCTCCCAAGTTTTAGCCCAAATTATAAATAAACATCTCCATTAGCATATACATATGAACATATAAATTTTATTTTCTCTTAATGTCCATAAGGGCCCTGACTCAGAGCTAATCCATGTGGCTAGGTCCAATGCTAACAATTTTACTACTTAGAAATACCCATTGGTCTTCTGTAATTCCTCAACATTGATTCGAAGTGTATACCCTGCTAGATGGGATCCACTAGTTACAGCAGAATCAGCAAAGACATTCAGAAATGAATTTATTACTCCCCACATTCATAAGCTGTACCAAACAATAGGAATTACTGTGGCATTTTCACACATATATACCTTTATTCTCCATATAACTCCCTTTAATGCCCTATCTTGACCTTTTCCTTTCTAGTGCTTGGCATCTTAGCCAGGTAATAATGCAAGAGAAAGACACAGAAAGGAAACAAAGAAGAAATAAGATATTTTTATTTGCAGATGGCAACAGCCTATACTTAAAAGACTACAAAGACTGGAATACTCTTGAAGATGGGATAAATTATTTCAGAAAGCCACAGAACATATAGTCAGCATACAGAAACCAACATTTTATAGTACTGTTAAGAAAGAAAATAATAAAATTTACAATATTTACAGTAAAATAAATAAAAAACTAACCCCCCAAATGTGTAACAGACCATGGTAAGCTGTTATATTTGCTTTTCCTCTGAATCTTTCCCCTAATCTAATCCTCAAATTTTTTTTATTTCTCCTGCCTTTTCACTAGTTATTCTAAATTCTAAAGCATGGTTTATATAAAATGTCTTCTCTCTTGGTCTCCACTGAACTGAGTCGTATGTTATTTGTGTGTTTGCCTAAAAGGAAAATGCTGAGTGCCAACTGAGTAAGTGTTAATTCTGAAATTCCCCAGAAAAATCAGTTCCTCCATTTTGGTTGAATTTAAGAAAGCTTTTACTAAAATTTTAAATATTGACCAAGCTGGAATTTGGTTAATACCACCACCTGGAAACTTCCCAGCTACATGGTTTGGAGACTTGTGTTGGTAGGGCTTCTATGGACAAAACCCAGAGCCCATTGTACATTCCCATGAGGTTTTGTTGTTATTTTCCAAGAACTACAACTCCCCAAATCCCAGGAAGTTACCTAGTCTTTAGGCAGTTGGGGCTTACAGGTTAACTTCAGGTCTAACAGTAAGTCCATATCTGAGGTCTTGATCTTGTTTTGTTTTATTTTCTTACAACAGGATCTTAGTCACTCAGACTGATATTCAACTCACAGCAATCCTTCTCCCTCAGCTTCAGTGTGCTGGGAGTAAAGGCCTGAACCACCATTATCCACTTTTGAAGAGGAGGAAATTGAGTTCTAGAAAGAAAAACATACACATGGATGCAGGGGGGTTTCCTGCTCAGTGTCTTACTGTAGCAATTTTGCATCTTATAAAACTCCTTCATTGGGTTGGAGAAATGACTCAAAGTTTAAGAGCACTGGCTGCTCTTCCAGAGGTCCTGAGTTCAATTCCCAGCAACCCCATGATGGATCACAACTATCTATAATGAGATCGGGTACTCTCTTCTGGTGAGCAGGTGCACATGCAGGCAGAAAACTGTATATATGGTAAATAAAAGCTTTAAAATATTTTTTTTTAAAAAGAGGAAGATGGGAATCAATCTACCTCAAGATCCAGCAATTCCACTCTTAGGCATATACCCAAAAGAAACACATTCATACAACACATTGACATCTGTTCAATGATGTTCATAGCACTATTTGTAATAGCCAGAACCTGGAAGCAACCTAGATGACCCTCAACTGAAGAATGGATAGAGAAAATGTGGTACATTTACACAGCGGAGTACTACTCAGGGGAAAAAACAAAACAAAACAAAACAATGAAATCTTGAAATTCACAGCAAATGGATGGAACTAGAAGAAACCATTCTGAGTGAGGTAACCTAGTCACAAAAAGACAAACATGATATGCACTCACTCATATATATGGATTTTAGACATAGAGCAAAGGATTACCAGCCTACAATCCACTACACCAGAGAAGCTAGGAAACAAGGAGGACCCCAAAAGAGACATATATGGTCCCCCAGAAAAGGGGAAAGGGACAAGATCTCCTAAGCAAATTGGGAGCAAGCGGGAAGGGGAGAGAGAGCTAGGAGAATGAGAAGGGGAGAAGAGGAGTGTTGAGGAGGACATGAGGGAGCAGGAAGGTTGAGTCGGGGGAAGAATAGAGGAGAGCAAGAAAAGAGATACTACAATAGAGGGAGCCATTATAGGTTTAAAGAGAAAGCAGGCACTAGGGAAATGTCCAGAGATCTACAAGGATGACACCAACTAACCATCTAAGCAACAGAGGAGAGGCTACCTTAAGTGCCCTCCCCTGATAATGAGATTGATGACTGCCTTATATGCCATCCTAGAGCCTTCATCCAGCAGCTGATGGAAGTAGAAGCAGACACCCACAGCTAAACACTGAACTGAACTGGAATCCAGTTGCAGAAAAGGAGGAGTGACGAGCAAAGGGGTCAAGACCAGGCTGGTGAAACCCACAGAAACAGCTGACCTGGGGAGTTCTTGGTCCCCAGACTAATAGCTGGGAAGCCAGCATGGGACTGATCCAGACCCCATGAATGTGGGTGTCAGTAAAGATGCCTCGGAATCTATGGGGCCTCTGGTAGTAGATCAGTACTTATCCCTAGCATAGGAATGGACTTTGGGGAGCCCATTCCACATAGAGGGATACTCCCTCAGCCTAGACACATGGAGGAGGACCTAGGCCCTATCCCAAAGGATATGACAGACTCTGAAGATCCCACATAGAAGGCTTCACCCTCCCCAGGGAGCAGAAAGGGTATGGGATAGGTAGGGTGTTAGTGGGGGCAGGGAAGGAGGGGAGAGAGAGGGAACTAGGATTGATATGTAAAATAATCTTGTTTCTAATTTAAATACAAAAAATGGGAAACAAAAAAGTCTTTCATAACCCTTGAGGACAAAAAGGTGGAGCTATGTGAGAGAAAGTCTTCCTGTTTCCTACAGGGCCAGTATCAATGAATGCATTCCTTTCAACAAATCATTTCTCCTGGTTTCAGAGAGCAGTAAGCCATGCAAACCTTAGATCCAGTTAATAAACCCAAGTCAACCTAATCAAGGAGTTAGAAGGCCT
Organism: Cricetulus griseus; assembly: GCF_003668045.3. Taxonomy (NCBI): domain Eukaryota; kingdom Metazoa; phylum Chordata; class Mammalia; order Rodentia; family Cricetidae; genus Cricetulus; species Cricetulus griseus. The sequence goes on along the minus strand of NC_048596.1, from coordinate 244,507,288 downwards.
TTATGATGAAACCCCAGAAGAGAGGAAATCCTCGCAAAGTTCATGGTGCAGCAGGATCAGTCCCTGCAATAGTCACTCTCTAGATCCAGTGAATCCCCCATCCAAGTACCAAGGACATAGTCAGGTGTGGGAGGAACACCAGAACTAAGAAACTGAGGCCAGAATCTTGTGAGCTTATGAGGCCAGTTCGTGATGCATAACAATATTTGCAGAGCTAAAAATATTCTAAAATTCATATGGAGGTTAAAAAAAAACCACAGGCACAGCAATGGTGAGCATAAATGAGCTAAGATTATCTAATTACCTAACTTCATATTATACTAGTAACAAAAACAAGCTCCTGACACAGAAACGAGATGTAGATCAAGGGAATAAAGCAGAGAATGGAAATATAAACCAATGCAGCTTCAGCCAGAACACATTGAGGAAAAGGTAGCCTCATACAGAAGAGAGAAACTAGATCCATACTTCTTATACTTCACCAAAAAGAAAGAAGGATAGAAAGAAAGGAAGAAAGAAAGGAAGGAAGAAAGAAAGAAAGAAAGAAAGAAAGAAAGAAAGAAAGAAGGAAAGAGAGAAAATGTGTTAAAATCCTTGATGTATGAACTGAAGTACTGGAGATTACAAAAAAAAAAAAAAAAAGCACAGGGAAAACAACCCAGGACACAGAGTCAGATCCTATCCCAGCCTGAGCAGAAAACAGCTGCACCAATCACACACAGCCTTGCCACTCTCTTGTTACCTGTGTTGGGAAAAGGCAGGGATAAAACAGCAGCAAAGCCACCTGAAAACACTGCTGCCCCTGATGTCATGTTGTCACATAGCAGCTGCAAAGTTCCACCCTGGATATACAATCCAATCAATATACTGGCAAACCAACTGAACACTTTCTGTAAGCAGCAGCAAAAATGGCCAACAGACACAGTAGCAACGCTCTCTACTTTTAGCCACTGTGAACAAGTCTTTTGAAAAAAAAATCACATTAACAGGAGGCTGCCCCCAGGGAGGATGCCATATAGGAACCCTGGGATGCTGCTACGGAGGGTGTTCAGGAAAGGACTAGACTTCCAATGAGTGGCTTTGGGACCTTCCTTTAAGGAAGGCTGAAGGAGTTCTAGACATGTTGAAGTTTATCATGTAGGTCAGAAGATTAATTAGGCATGGTGTTATAAAACTAACACATGTTTAAGTTAGGGACCCTATTAAGTTTTATTTAAAAAAGGATATGGTGCCCTCTTTTGGTCTCTGCGGGCACAAGACATGAAAGCAGGGCACTTACTGGCAGGCAAAACATACAGAGAGACTTTAAAAAATAAAATAAATCTTTTACAAATGGTCGGTTGGCAAAACTCTGTTATGACTGATTGTTCACAGGGAGGGTCAGAGTGACACTTTGCAGCTGCCATGACATTGGGAGCAGCCTTGTTTTCAGGTGGCTTTGTTGTTGTTTTATCCCTGTCTTTCCCCAACACAGGTAACAAGAGAGTGGCAAGGCTGTGATTGTTTCCGGCTGTTCTCAGTTCAGGCTGGGATAGATCTTAGTCTTCTAACTCTAACAGCTTCACTCTCCCTAACCAGGAATTCATGTCAAAGGATGGGCACTTTCTACAGAGTAAGAGAGATCAGGATGCTCAATTCAAACTTTGGGATTTGTGCATGTTTAATATTCTTGAAATGCAATTCTGCAAGCCTCCTGCCTTTCCTTTATATTAAACATTAAGGACTGTTGTAGATCTCTGTCCTGAAGGTCTCTGACAACATGCGCTACACAGAATAAGCTTGAACCCAGGCCAATATCAGACAGCCTCACTCTTCTAGGAATATGAGATATTGCATTTCATCTCCCCCGACAGCTGGGTGGATTTGTACCTGAGCCATTGCATTATAGAGAGCAGAACACTGCTGTAATACTTAGCACATAATGAAACACGCTGCAGCTTTTATACAATCACAGTAGTGTAAAGAAACAAGCCTGGAATAAAAAACAAGTACTCAGAGATTAGAATGTACAGTGTCCTGAGGGACTTGTCAATTCTATTCAAAGCCCTTCTGTCTGTCAGTCTGTCTGGGACTGCCTACTTGTTTCCAGCTCTCTGTTCCTTTCCACAAACTTCAATGATCATATTTAATAAGTGATACCTGTTTTTTTTTCTGATGGAAATGAATACTGTCAAAGGAAGAAGGCACTTATATAGTACAGACACTTTGAAAGTCCTTTAGGAGAGTAGGTTTTTTTTTCTTTTTATTTATTCTTCTCTTATACAATATATCCTGACCACAACCTTCCCTCCCTCCACTCTTCCCAGCCCTGCCATCTCCCCTCTCCCCCTTATCCACTGCTCCTCCATTTCCCTTCAGAAAGGAGTAGGCCTCCCAGGAATATGAACCAAACACAGCATAACAAGATACAATAAGACTAGGCACAAAGGCTCATATCAGGCTGAATGAGGCAACCCAGTAGGAGGAAACGGGTCTCAAGAGCAGACAAAAGAGTCAGAGACACCCCCATTCTCACTGTTAGGAGTCCCACAAAACCCCAATTTAAACAATCATAACATGTATGCAGAGGACCTAGCCAGACCCATGCAGGCTCCGTGACTACTGCCTCAGTACCTAGAGCCCCTATGAGGCCAGGTTAGTTGATTCTGTAGGCTGTGATCTCCTGGTGTCCTTGACCCCTCTGGTTCCTAGATTTGTTCCTTCCCTGTGGGAACCCTGCAGCCTGGTCTCAGATCAAAATATGAGCACCTTGTCCCATGGGTTTCCTAGGGACCAGGCACCCATGAAAACAGATTCTCACTTGGAAAGGACCAGTAGACCACAGGACAACATAGGAATTTGCAAAATTAGTGCAGCTAGCAGGCTCTTTCCCCTCTCATTATGTATATTTTGGGCAGTTTCAGTTTTACTTTGTCAGTCACACAAGCAACAGTTGTAATTTTCCCAGGAAATTTGGTTCTTTCCTGAATTATTTCCCCCTAAGATTCATCAGGGAACTAATGTTCTCAAATCCCTTCTGTGGAATTGCTAACTACAACAACTAATCTTGGAGCTTTTCTGACTCAATACAAGCCGTTAGGTACATATGAGGAAGCAACACATAGAACATTAAACATGACTCACAGCTCTGGAAAGGAGAGTAGGGCATGCATACACAGAATAGGGAAATAGCCCCAGGAATACACTTAGTACCAACTACTGAGAGTAAGTTCCCTGAACACCAGTCATATAGAACCAATGATATGATCTGGCATGCTCCAAGAGGAAAAATGCAGTGCAAAATGTTGGGGATGTGTATAGATCCATCTTTACCACACATAGGAGATTGTACTGGAAGAAGGATGGTATAGTGGGATGGGAAAAGAGTTCCTTATCTAAGTCTGCCTTTTATGGAGAGATTGAGACAGGGGACCCTCTAGTAGAAAAGGGAACTGCATGAAAGTATATCTTCCAGACATGAAAGAATTGTCTGGGTTTGAATATTGTTGTCTTAAAGCATTGAATTCATGTCTATTACTTTTTAACTTTGTAACTTGGAATAGCTGTCAGTCAATATCAGGGCTGCAAGAGCAGGATGTGTCTGGCTAGATATTTAGTTAAGCCTGCAAAAAATACTGAACTCTATGTCTAGAATAAGGTTATGTAGGGGGTAGGAAAGTGTATTTGGGGAAGCATAAAGGGGAGCCATGGGGACTTTTATAATGATTAGGACCCCCAAAACACCTCCTGCTCTGCAATGTTCCCTGAGCTCTGTCTAATATTCAGCTGAGGGTCTCTGCATTGACCTCATGACACAACAGTAGTGCCTTTGACTCCAGGAAAATAGTTTTAAAAATAGACTTTTCAGGGAGGACCAGTGGAGAGGCGAAAGGAAGAGAAGAAAGGGTAGTAGGGACAAATACAGGAAAACACAATGACATATGCATGAAAATGTCATAGTGGTACCGATTGTTTCACAAATAACAAAAGTAAAACAGCAGTAGCAACAAAGGAAAAAAAAAACAAAACAGGGTGGCTTTGCATGCTGATAGATGGATAATATCCCATCCAGATTGGCTTCCAAATCATCTGGGTCAGGGAAGTGAATCTATCAGGCCCAGCTTTCTCGAATTAAAACATAAGGTATTGCTCCTTGATTTATTATACTATGATGAGATTCTTGAATTATAGCAACTCAAATCTGGCAAGTACATGACTATATTTTTTAATCTCTTATTGTTGTTATGAGATGCCTGGGTCTCTCCTAGACTGGTCTTGACCTCACACAGGTCCACCTGTCTCTGCCTGCCAAGAGTTGGGAGTAAAGGCATGGGCAACCATGTCAGGCTTATTTTTCATCTTTGTAGTTCTTAATAGTCCTCACCACAGTCTAGGAATGCAATGAAGATACTGACTTACAAGTTCAGTTCAACGTCACGAGATAGAATGTAGACTTTAAGGATGGATTAACAAAGAAAACCTTCATATTAAACAGTACCAGGCCTGGGGAGTTAGCAGGCAAACTAGAACAAAGTTGCTGGCACAGGAAATGTAGAAATTCACCAAAAATGAAAAAGGATGAAACTGACATCCTTATACACATGGCAAGTGAACTTTCAGGTTCAAGAAAATGGATACTTTGCATAGAAATTTGAAAAGTTTCTACTTATTTTTAGTTATTTGAAGAAAAAAGTGAACATTAGGCAAAGATTCGCCCCAAACTCTCTCATGACAGCAGATGCTGAGCACAGGGAACAGAGCACCTGTGCATTCCTGGTATCATATCTCCTGGAATTGGCCCCAGTTCTTTTAAGTGTCGGAAGAAGAGTGAAGGTGACAGGCTCACCCTCTCTCCTCTTCTCCTTGGCACAGTCAAAGACAGGCTGATGTGAATCTTTAAGCAAATGTTGCATGGCACACATGGTTAAAGAAACTGTGAAGTCTACTCACCCGGGTGATGAGGGACAGACAGACTCTGGGTCCTTCTGGCAAGTGAGCCTTTCCAGGTCATATTTGTACCTTCAGTGTTTGTAGAGCATGTGTCACCAGGAAGTGTCCTCAGGACACTAACATATCACGGTGTGTGGGAAAGGGAAGCCCTCTGCAGAACCCCAGTCCCTAAAGGACGCCTTTCCCTCTCCCTCCTCAATTACTACATGTGTTTGCCTCAAAAGTTTCCTCTGGGTTAATTAGGTATTCCTTGTATTATAGAAACATGTGGAGTGAGATAGTGAACAACAAGCTTTCTATGTCTAGAGCTCCCCATGCTCCTGATTCCTTCTTTACCTTTCTAAACTAAGTAGACAAATCACAACAGAGACCTGCTTCTGATACAGAAAGAAGTCAGTCTCTGTCCCAAGTCCTTTGTTGTATGGAGGACATAATAAATGACATCCAACACTTTACACTCTACTTGCTGAGCACATCCCAACCACACACTTGAGCAGAACAAGATGTCATTGCTTCATCTGGACACATTCTAGGATAAAGTCTGCTATAAGAGGTGATTTTACTCCTTCATTAAATAAGTTGTACTCCCCAAACCCTATGGACTTTCCTTTTCCAACTTGAATTCTGTCCTAATACCACTGAATCTTTGTAACAGAAAGGTGCTCCTGATACCCAATGCAGGATGAACATGCTTGGGCTGTAAAAGGGAAAGTCCTTTACCTCCTGCTTTCTTGCTTTTGAATGGGAAATTGAATCCTGGATGGGTCAAGCCATCCCATCACATTTTCAAGGGTGAATACAAATATAAAAATGCAAACCCCAAGTTTCCCTGAAGCAAAAGGGCAGGATTCATATCAATTTTTCCTTTTAAAACATTTTCATCATACATTGTATATAATTTTTTCTCTTACACCTTTGAGCTGTTTGTAAAGTTTTGATTTCATCAAGACAATAGCCCTCTGTTCTCTTTATGAACCTGGAATGAATTCTAGGGAAAATCCTAGTGTTGTAAGATATGCATATACTTTCGTCATTGGCAGTAATAAAAAATACAAACTTTACTCTCTCCCACTTGACTTTCTAAAGCATTATTTTTATAATGAAAGATTGACTACACAGAGAGAGACACAGTTTTTCCCCCCAAGAGACTGTTTATTAGTTCAAATTAGAAACAAGCCTGCTTCACATGTCAATTCCTTCTCCCTCTCCCTCTCCCTCCCCTCCCCCAACCCCACACCAGCCTCACCTCATCCCCTCTCTGTCCCCAGGGAGGGTAAGGCCCTCCATGGGAGTTCCCCAAAGTCTGTCACATCATCCTGGGTAAGGCCTACGCCCTCCCCCATTTGTCCTGGCTGAGAGAGCATCCCTCCAAGTGGGGCAGGCTCCTTCTTAAGCCAAGGATAAATAGGGATCCACCACCAGGCAGGGGCCCCATAGAGAGTCCTCCTCATTGACATCCACATTCAAGGGTCTGGATCAGTCCTGTTCTGGCCTTCCAGACATCAGGCTGGGGTCCATGTGCTCCCCCTTGTTCAGGTCATCTGTTTCTGTGGGTTTCACTAACCTGGTTCCAACCTCTTTGCTCTTCACTCCTCCCTCTCTGCAACTGGGTTCCAGAATTCAGTTCAGTGTTTCGCTGTGGGTGTCTGCCTCTACCTCTGTCAGCCACTGGATGAGGGCTCTAGGATGGCATATAAGGCAGTCATCAGTCTCATTATAGGGGAAGGGCATTTAGGGTAGCCTCTCCACCATTGCCTAGATTGTCATTTGGTGTCATCCTTGTAGATCTCCCTCTGTTATGGTATCTCTTCCAGATCTCTCCTCTGACCTAGAATGGCTCCCTCTGTTATGGTATCTCTCATCCTGCTTTCATCTATTCTTCCCACTACTCAACCTTTCTGCTCCTCCATTTCCTCTTCTCCCTTCCCCTTCTTCTCCTCTCATTCTGCCAGCTCCCTCTCCCCTACCCTCATGCTCTCAATTAGCTCAGGAGATCCTGCCCCTTCCCCTTCCCCGGGGTTCATACATTCTTCTCCTTACCTACTTCCTTTGGAGATGAGGATTGTAGGCTGGTAATCCATAACTCTACATCGAAAATTCATATATGAGTGAGTACATACCATGTTTGTCTTTTTGTAGATGCAGGTTTTTTATGTTTATTTATTTATTTTTTTGAACAGGGGAGAGGGGTATTCACACTGACTTGGAGATACAAAATGCATGCCTGGGCTTCTGCTCTCGACTATCGAACATGTGATTGCAAGGCTTCTTTTAGGATGAGTCTCCATATGTGCCCCAGAGAGCCAAGAACTGCTGGGTACACATTCTTCTGTGTCTGCTTTGGGGGATCAGGATCTCCTGCATTAAACTCTACATTGTACAGTGCCACAATACACCATCTGGAGCCCCTGAGGTATTTCTCTTGCTTGAAGCCCTGCAGGAGGGAGAGGACTCTCCCTTTACATGTCATTTTGCCTTGCACCAGATGCTAGAGTCCACGTTATCTTACTACAGATCTAAAACTGAGTATTCCCGAATTCCACCTGACCTCTCATCATCTACTCTTGACTATAACACAGCAGTGCCTTTCCCTACCTCACAGTTCTCCGTTTAGTAAGAACATCTGATGTTTTATATCAGACTTGTGAAGATACCCCCAACGGTTGGGTGTTTCTACTCTGCCATGTTCCCTGCATCACTGTTGTTGTCCATCATAACCAGCAAAGCCTTTGCTGTCATAGTATCACATGGAGATGGCATGCCACACCACACACTGAGAAGCAATGGAAACAGGAGCAATGTTTTCTTGAAAATCTCACAGTTTCTTTCCTACACATACTTTCCTGGCATTAGCATTTAAGAAACAATCAATATTTGGAATTCTTCCAATGGCATGTGTCTTAGTTAAGGTTTCTATTGCTTTGTCAAAACACCATGACCAAAAAGGAAGTTGGGAGGAAAGGGTTTATTAGGCTTCAGCAGTGCTAATCATCACTGAAAAAAAGTCATAACAGAATGAAAATAGGGCTGCCCTCCCCACCAGGAGGCAGTAGGTGATACAGAGTCCATGGAGGGGAGCTGCTTACTGGCTTGCTTCCCATGACTTGCTCAGTTCACCTTCTTATAGAAACCATGACCAACAGTCCAGGAATGGCACCACACGCAATGGGCTGGGACCTACCACATTGATCACTAAATGAAAAGAATGCCTTACAGTTGGATCTCATTGAAGCATTTTCTCAACTGAATCCAGTCTCTCTCTCTCTCTCTCTCTCTCTCTCTCTCTCTCTCTCTCTCTCTCTCTCTACCTGCTGATTATGATTTCAGATACTACTCCAGCTCATGCTTGCCTCCATGTCACCATATTACCTGCCATGATGGTCATGGACTTACCCTATGAAACTGTAAACAAGTCCCCAATTAAATACCTTCCATTATAAGTTGCCTGAGTCATGGTGTCTATCACAGCAAGAGAATAGTAATGAAGAAACCTTGTAACTGCTTTCTTCACAAAACTCTGAGGCAGGCTTTGGATTAATTGACATTTTCAACTAAAAGAGAACTTAAAAAGAGATAGATTAAGTGATTAATAAAATGACCCTCATTCAAAAATCAGGGGTTGATCATCATCTATGATCAGTGTTCCTATACTTTGAAAACATTCAGAAATAGACCCCTTGGGATCATCAATGTTTTTTTTTTTTTTTTTTTTCAAATCAGTCCTTGGCTTTAGTGTAAAAGGAGAGGAGCACAAAACTGTAACAAAGTCTGAGAAACCAGCACCCTCAGGACACTGCTCTCCCTACTTCCCACCTCATCATCCAAGACTCTGTAATTACAATCATAATGATGTTGAATCAACAAACAACAGAGATCCAGGGAGAAGGCTGGCCTCAGAGATGGAGATGTGCAGAAGGAGCCCTGTTCCCTGGTGAAGTCAAATTCCTGACAGCAGTGAGAGCTGTTATGAACACAGGGACTAGGGCGTGATAACAGAGCCTGACTGGTCCAGTGAGGACCCCCACCCTGAGCCTGCACAGACCACATAGGTGAGTGTAGCTGTGCCACTGAAGACTGAGGCTGCCTTTGACTTAAGGGGAACTGTGAAGCAAGGTTACTGTATGTGCAGAAAAGTAGGGTCTCAGCTCCTCTGTCACTGTGCTTAAGGAAGTAGCAGGACCCAAGGAAACAATGGTTTATCATTTACCAGTTGTCCTCCAGAACCTTTGTTAGGGAGTGTTCGCAGCAGTTTGTGGTGCACTGTGCCAAAGATGCTTGTCACATGGGCCAGGACACAGGGGCCTGGTGGCATTTGAGTCTGGATGTGAGGAAGTACTTACTCTTCCCACAGCCTTATACATTTACCCCTCAAAGAGTCAAAGATTTTATTTGTGCCTCCTATTTGTCATGTTCTTTGTTCTTTTGAAGATAGGGCTTGCTTGCCTTCTGACTCTGATTTCATTTTCTGAACAAAAGTGAACATGAAGACACATTACAAGAGCAAAAATGCTTGCATGGGACAAAACAGCACCCTCAGGTTACAGGTGAGAACAATGGATGTGAGAAAGCCAAATAAGGTGATCACTGTGATACGTGCAGAATTGAGAGAGCGGGATTTGATTCTGCAGTGGTTGATTGTAAAGAATGCTTTTGTGTATACTAAACTCAGTGTGTGTGTGTGTGTGTGTGTACCAGAGGGTAACCTCGGGTGTCTGATGCTCACTGCTTCTCCTAGGCTGACTGGCTAGAAACACCCAGAGATCTTCCTCTCTCTGCACCCCCAGTACTGGAATTAAAAGCATGCATGATACCACAGCATTTGGGGGGGTTCTGAGCATATAACTCAGGTCTTCATGTCTCTATTTTAAACATTAAACCAACCAAGGCACATTTCCAGCACCCTGAGTTTCATCCTTCTAAAGCTTATGGTATTTCTCAAGCATTTGGTATATTTGTAACCCACTACCACATCGCTTGCTGCAGAAAACCTTGACTTCATTAGATCTACATGGACTAAATTTACTGTTACGTGCTTTAGGCGAGAAGCATGTGAAGGCTTCCTAAAATATGAAAATAGCTACCCGAATTAGGTATGTATGCATTCGTAGACATTAGACATGGAGTTCTTTCAGTCCCGATGCACCATTGTTATGGAAAGCAATGGCTAGTTAATTATTGAACATTCTATTTTTGATGGTTTCAAGAACATACAAGTGTATCTGAAAACCTCACCAAATCACAAAATAATGGATACAGAACTATTGTAAGTAAATTTAAATCACTGTACTTTGCTTAGGATAATCTGTGTCTTTCACTACATTGGAGGAATTCAACAAATTCATTTAGCAAATGTGTCACCCAAAGGAAGTTGACTTCTTTAGGCCAGTCAGTTTTTAGATATCATAAAAAGATAACAACTCTAGTGTCTCTCCAAGAGAGCTGCCAGATTTCTTCTGTGTTTACAGTGCAGTTTTAAAAAGAAGAGCCTCATTTAATAACTTATTCATCAACTAGTTTTGAATAAGAATTAGCAGCAATGCTAAATCCCTGAGATTGTCCAAACAAAAGCAGTCTCTGAGGCATGCTCCCTATCCAGGGCAGGAAGAAAGCAGATACACAGGCAACATAGCCTGCAGAGTTCAGGGAAAGCACAGGAGAGTAAACTCTGTCTGATAAGTGTAAGATAGAGAGTAGGTAGCCATGAAGCATGATGCCTTGATTGATACCAACCAGGGTATAGCAATCATAGTCCTGTGGCAAAGAGAACACCAATGTCACATTTGAGAGGGCAGAGATGAAGGAAATTCAGAAATAATTTTAATAAGGAAAGGATGCTAACTAGTGAAGGACAAAGACAATTAAGCTTGATTTGTATTCTGAGTGTTTTATAAGAGGAGAGGCAAATAGCATAGTTGTCAGCTTCAAAAGCATTGTGTGTTATGTGTACTTGTTGGTGGGGCGGGCTTATGTGTGTCCAGTTCTTGTATAAGTGTGTGTACAAGCACAGGTCAGAGATCAGCATTGGCTGTCTGCTTCAATATCTTCCCAACTTTATTTTTCAATCAGGGTCCTCTCTGAACATAAAGCTCATTGATTCTGCAAGTGAACTCCAAGGACATGCCACTTTCTATTTCAAACCCCTTCTCACCAGCAGTGGAGTTACAATTCTGTGCTTCTTTGGTTAGTTTTTATTCGGTTGCTGTGGATCATAACTTGGGACTTACAGACTGTGTCATATCCCCAGCTCCCAAAGGAATATTATGACTTGAGTGTGTAAAGAGAAATAATAGAGATGATACCATTTTTAAAGAGTTTACACATTTGCATGGAATAATAGGGAGATGAGATTCATAGCTTGAGGCAATTTTGACTGAGAAAGCATTAGTCGCAACAAGACTTAAAATATATAATCGGCTACATGCCTTGTAGGTTAGAGTCAATATTTAAGCTAGGAAATGTTTTCCTGGTATTTCTTTTAGCAGAAGTCTCAGTTGAAAGAGACAGTAAGGTGGGTGGGAGGGAAAGAAAATCATCTTTGATAAGGTCTGACATATGTAGAATGCTGGGATCACAAATTTTATCAGACTGGTGCCCACCTTGATGTGAGAGGACAGGACTTTTGTTCCCTTCTTCCCACAAAATATTAACTCTGTGTCTCTCATGGCAAAGGGATATGAGTTATAGAGTATATCTTATAACCTCCCCCGAGAAACTGGTCCTTTCGGCCAAGAATAATTTTCTGGAGGAGCTGCAAGTATTTTATTATCTCTACCATCATTGAGTGATGGTCAATCAGGGGCACTGAAGAGGATCAGGATGAGACACCAACACAGTTCAGGAGCCTGAGGTCACACTGGGTGTGGTGAGGAAAAGAAAGGAGGACTGTCAGGCTAATAATTAGGACTGTGTTGTTTAGAAAAATGGCAAAGTGATGCCGTGCATTTAGCTTTTATCTGGGAAGAGCATGGTTATATGAACTTGAGGGATGAAGGATCTTTGTGAAAGGCAGGATATATGCCCTGACTGTAGCTATGTCATATCCATGGGAACAGAAAAAAACACAAACCAAAAGAAACCAAAAGAAAACCAAAAAAAGAATATGATCGTGGCATCATTAAGGAAAGAACAATCTGTGTTTACAGACTTGACACCACTCTTTTCATCAGAATAAGCAGAGAAAATCTTACATGTGTTTCTCAAATGACTTTTCCTAGTGCTATGCATGAAGTCAGAAGATGACATGGAATAACATTATCCAGACAATAATCTTCCTTTGTCTTATTGGACCTGGAATTGTAGGGAATATCCTAATGTTTGGGAGACATGTATACAATTCTGTCTTGGGGACTGAGAAAAAGCCTGTGGACCTTATCCTCATGCACTTGGGACTTTCTAATATGATCATTATTTGTACAACAGGGATCAGAGATATCGGTACAGTGTTTTATTTCAGAAACTTCCTTGGAGATTTTGGCTGTAAAGCTGTGGTTTTTCTGGCAAGGATGGCTCGGGGCCTTTCCATCTGTACCACCTGTCTTCTCAGTGTCGTCCAGGCTGTCACCATCTGTCCCAGGGCCACCATTTGGAGCAAGCTCAAACCACAGTCCTCACAGCAAGTTCTTACCTATGTCTTCCTCTTTTGGATCTTTAATGTTCTCACAAGTTCCAACTTGTTGTACTATATAACAGCAGGCAGTGACAACAACAGATCTAAAGTTCCAGAGTATATTGGGTATTGCTATATGCTTCCATCCAGGCTCGAAGTTAAGTGGCTTTTCCTCTCGCTCATGGCTGTTCGTGATCTGATCTTTCAGAGTCTCATGGGCTGGAGCAGTGGATACATTTCTTTTTACCTGTATAGACATCACAAGCAAGTCCTCTACCTTCATAGCTGCAGGTTGGCAAATAGTTTCAGTGCAGAGATCAGAGCTGCACAGAGTGTTCTCCTTCTCATGGCCTGTTTCCTTTTCTTCTATTGGACAGACTTTGTTTTCTCCTTTTACACAGGTTCCATGGTGACTCATGACTCCGTTATACTAAATATTAAAAAACGTCTAGTACTTGGTTATGCTGTTCTCAGTCCCTTTGTCCTGAGGAGCAGAGATGTGCCTCTTGCTAAATCCTTGTGTTTTCCCTGAGAAATGCTATAATTAAATTCCTCCATGAGCTCAAGATGCACACAGTCATTTATTTGCCTTAATATTTTGGAAGGTGTGTGGTGAGTGTGTAGCTTTGTTATGTAGCATAAGTTGTAAGCTGTTCTGGAAGCCACTTTTTAGCCGAGTCCTTGACCTCGTAATTCACCTACCTGGGCATTAAAACACTTGCCATTGCACCACTTTTGCCCTTGTATTCTAATATAGCTAAACATTAAATCAGGTAAGCATTATAATAACTTCCTTTTAAAAAAGACTAGTGCAGTAATTTGAATGTAATTGGCCTCCATAAGGTCACCGGGAGTGGCACTATAAGAAGGTTTGGCTTTTTGGAGTAGGTGTGGTCTTGTTGTAGAAAGTGCAGTACCATGGGGCCAGGCTTTAAGGCCTCCTATGGTCAAGCTATTGCCAGTGTGGACACATTCCTTCTACTGACTGCAGATTAAGATTCAAAACTCTCCTCTCCTTCTCCAGTACCATGTCTGACCTGTATACCACCATGACTCACCATGATGATAATGGACTAAACCTCTGAAACTGTAAGCCATCACAATTAGATGTTCCCTTTATAAGAGTTGCCATGGTCATGGTGCCTCTTCACAACAATACAAACCATTACTAAGACATCTAGATCAAGGTCACTTAAGAGTAGTCCAGGATTTCTAGGCAGGTAGAAAGAAGATTCTTCCCATCTTCCCATCCACTGTCCCTATCCTCTGACTTTTAACTTCTCATTAGCACTGGGAAAATACTGGAGGCAACACTTCTGTCAGAAACCAGCAAATTTTTCCCCTCAAAGCCACAGGGTGAGAGCAAGATAGTGCAGGTGGAGGTGAGGAGAAGACCCTTTTCTGGGGTCTGTTTGTACAGCAGAGGGAAGATAACAGTGAGACAATTCAAGCCATCACAATTCAGTAGATGTGGTCACTAATTGTTTGACATTGTCAGGTTCTAATCCCACCAGGAAACTAGTGATGGCAATGTGGGACAATTCTAACCATGTTAAAACTCAGATAATCCCATGAGAAGCTGTGGCTAAAGGGCTGTCTCAGTGATGCCATCTCGGGTCTGTAACCATGCTCCAGGCTGGAGCCTCACCCACACACTGATGTGTAAATACCTCACCAATAGCTTGTTAACACTGAAGTTTCCACCTCTGGTTCCCTGTCACTCACAGTGGCCGACACTGAACATCTGGGTCTGCTAAACCACTGTGCCTGTAATTCCAGGCTCCTTCATCCCCGATGCTGCACAGGCACAGGCACAGGCACAGGCACAGGCACAGGCATAGACACACGCTGCTGAACTGTGGACTAGGAGACCAGGGAACTGAGGATGTACTGGAGATCTGCTTGGTAATGGCCAAGGGGCACAGCTTTGCCAACCAGAAGGACATCTGTTGCTCTGAGAACTCCACAGCCTCTGGCCCAAGTGGAAATGGAGGGTCCCGGAAGCGTCCTGACCTTGTGTCATCCAGGGTCTGTGTGCTGTAGACATGTATTTTACTTGATTACACTGTATATACAAAACATTTAAGTAAGTGATGAGGATCGTATTGTGCTATAGATTATTAAATAGCTTGTTTTCCTAATACAAGGATTTATTTTTTGTATGTGTCTATGAGTGTGTGCCACATGTGTCGATCCCTACACAGACCAGAAGAGGACACTGAGTTCCAGGGAACTAGAATTATAGGTTGCCATGAGTCCTAGGAAGTAGGTGTTGGGTAAGGAACCAGGGTGTTCTGCAAGAAGATCAAGTCTCTTAACCATGCCTCCAGCTCCTTGTCACCTTTCTCATGCAAATGTGACTTGTTTGTGGGTAACATCTATTGCTTCTCTTACAGTCTCACAGCTCTTCTGTTACAGCTGTCTTTTAGAAACTGACATAAAGGACCAGACTAATGAACACTTTCTAAGGCAGTCTGTGTAATCTGAATGATGAAAAAAAAATTGTTCAACATTAAGAGTAGAGAGAGAGAGAGAGATCTGTAGAGTTGCCTGCGTGGATAAGAGCGCCTGCTGACAAGCCAGATATGTAGTGATATATTATTTATGATTTATTAAATCTTGACAGAGGATTCAGAAAAGCAAAGTCAGCCTCAAGGTATAGAGATCAGGCAGTGGTGATACACACCCTTTATCCAAGCAGCCAGAAATTAGGAGGTGGTGACACACACCTTTCATCACAGGACTCGGGATTAAGAGATAGATGGATCTCTGTGAGTCCAAGGCCACCCAGATCTGCACAAGATTGTACCAGTCTAATAGAAAATTACAGTTGACACTTTTAACTCCAGCACTAGAGGGGTATAAAAGACAAGAGCAAGGGAAGATTCAATATGAGGCATTGATTCTCCAGCCACACTGAGGAGAGGCAGCAGTTTGAGACTTGGTGAAGAGCTCGTGCCTGGATCAGCCCTTTCAGCCTGAGCTAGAGGTGAGAGCTAGTGGATGACTGCTTTGCTTTTCTGATCTTCAGTTTGAAGCTGGAACCCCAGTATCTGTCTCTAGGTCTTTTATTTATTCACGTTACACAGACAGTCTGATTTACCTCTAAAGGAGAAAACTAACTCCCAAATGTTGTCCTCTGGCCTCCATATTCATGCTGAGACATACACACATGAACACACACATACACAAAAAACTGTGAAATAATTTAATTTTTTTTAAAAAAGATAGGAGATACATAATTGTTGGCACAGCATGAACAAGGGTGGTCAGGACTCTGAGCGGCATATAGAGTTGCTATTGTATAAAAAAATGTTGGAAAAAAATTTCTATAAAAGAAAGAGTAAATTGGGGAAAATGAAGCAAAAGCTTGATCAGAACATAAATTAAAACTTTAATATATGATGAAAATTGTAAATAAGCAGAGGATAGTGAAGGCAACCTGGAAATGGGATTCAATTATGCTCTTTCAGGTAAAGCGCATGGGATTTGACAGATGGATTAGTATAAACAACTTCATTTCCTCATGCTGACCATATTGCTGGTCACTAGCATGGACGTGTGGGACATTATGCTAAATGAAGTACTCCATGATTTTGGTAATATGTGGAACCTAAATACACAAGAGAATAGACCGTCGGTGTGTGGTGTGCAGCCTACAGCCCTCAGAACCTACCTCCATTTGTGAACCTGCTTGTGGCTGGTTCCTCCATATAATCAGAAATATGAAGTTGTGGCTACTCTGAGCTTGGCAGCCTTCACCTTCAAATTCTCTCTGTCATGTGACTTTTCCTAGGAAGACATTAAATAAATTGTTCACCTGCAGTTAGGGTAAAAGATATGCAAAGAATTGGTTCCATCCAAGTTGAGTTGAGTGAACCAGTTTACTTGGATTATCCGAATACATCATAATTTATTGGGCATGGAAGACTCAAACATGTGGTGATATATTGTTTATGATCTAATAAAGCCACTAGAGATCAGTTTGCAAAGACAGTCTCACTAGTTAGCTATAGAAACTAGACAGTGGTGGCATACACCTTTAAACTCAGGACTCAGGAGACAGGCAGATGGATCTCTCTGAATTTAAGGCCACCCTGACTTACACAAGATTGAAGAGTAACAGAACTCACACCTTTGATCCTAGCACTTGGGATCACATGCCTTTAATCCCAGCACTAGGAAGGTGGAGGCAGGAGTGGTATGGCTGGGTAGAGAAAGGAATAAAAGGATGCTGAGACAGGAATTCAGAGCCTTTTGCCTCTGAGGTTTCATGGAGATGGAATTGAAACTTCAGCTGGGAAGAGATAAGATCAACTGGCTTGGCTGCTTTGCTTCTCTGTTCTTCAGCTTGAAGCTTGAACCCCAATGTCAGTCTTGGCTTTTTTATTTATGGTGTTCCACAAAAGCATCTGCGTGATCAGAACTTCTGACTCTAACATAGGTGACAACCCCTTAAAGAGCTGTATGAGGAAAGATCCTAACCCTCAATCAAGATTCTACCTCCTATGTGTTTCTCAAGTTAGTAAGCAGCTACGGCAAAAAGAAATGGAGACTGGACTGTCAGAGAACATGTGAGAACAGGTTTCCACATTACCGTGGGATGGTAACTGTCCCATTACCCGTACCTTAGGGCAAGCTGCCACTAACACTGTTCCACTTGCTTCATTGCTGCGACTACAGCCAAAGTTATTCTGTGGGTCTTATTGTCACTGCTTTATGGTGGCCAATGGCTGTGAACTGGCTAGTTTTGTCAACTTGACACAAGCTAGCTTTATCTGAATGGAGGAAACCTTCATTGAAGAAACACCCCATAATCAAGGTGTAGGGAATTTTCTTAATTAGTGATTAATGGGGGAGTTCACAGTCTTTTGTAGGCGGTGCCATCTTTGGGCAAATGCTCCTGGGTTCTATACAAAAGCAGGCTGAGTCGCCATGAGGAACAATTCAGCAAGCTTCTGCTTCTAGGTTTCTGGCTTAGGCAAGTTCCTGCCCTGACTTCCTCTGATGGTGAACAGTGATGTGGAAGTGTAATCCAAATAAACCCTCTCTCCTTGTAAGAACATGACCCAGGAATGGAGTAGTCTGAGAATTCTGAGTGCTTGTGGAAACTCTCCAAGGCAACAAGACAAAAAACATCTTGTCTCAGTTTCTCCAAGTCACAGAAAAAAATTGGAATGTGTTTTCATGCTCCCTCCAGGCAGAGCAGAAAGGAGTGGATTTATTTCAGATTGCTTATTATTGCTTGTTATCAATAATAAATAAATGTTTAAAAGTCCTTTGTGTGCTTCTGTGAAAAAAAATGTTTTGTCATGCTCAGCTTGTCTTTGTTATTGTATACAGCTTGAACTCATATGAACTTTCTCACCTTCAGAGTATAAATTGTTTACTGCTCTAAATAAAGTTTGCTATTACATGAGACTTTAGTCCACCTCATTCTCCCAGGTCCAACTGCCTCTGGAGTGGGGACATGCGGTGCCTGAAAAGGAACCTGAAATTGGCTATGACATAGGAAAGTGGAGACTGTCACAAGAGGATATGAGTGAGACCAATGGGGCAGAAACTGGGACAGCTTTGTCTTAATGTTGAGATTGTGTTTCATTTTTTAAAGAAAGGAGGAAAAGTAGTATCAAAATCCCAACTATTAGGTTGTTTTTAAGATGTTTTGATTATAACAAAAATTATGGCTTCCAGAAGGAAATTTAGATGAGGAAGTATGGGGCAGAGTCCCCCCAAAATACTGAAAAGGCATATAAACATATAGCCATGACTATAAGCTCGATGGTGAAACCTTAAAGTTGGTAAAAAGAAGCAAAAGGGAAGGTTCTTCCTGTCCAGGTAAAAATCAAAAGTAAAAGTGGCGCCACTCACAACTATGCTGAGAGATTATTCCTTCAGCTCCCTTATTGCAGCCACTTTCAAGGGTGTATCCTCTCTTGCCCCGAAGTACAGAGTGAATAATTTGATGATCAACCTAATTTTGACTTCTTGACATTTCTTAGTGAGGACTTAGGAGAGCCTATGAAAAAGCTAAGTGTAGAGCCTAGGCAAGCTAGGGCACAGGAGGGGAAAAGGAATTCATTCACCAATTCCTCCCCAAGCCCATGAGCTGTGCTTGGTATTTCCAGTGTAATTTCAACAAAGTCAAATGTTTCCGATGACATGATGTTAAATGACCCTAAAGATTCCCCTAGAAATTTCTTAGGTCTGGTCAGTACAAAACTTACAACAAAATAACAGGATATGAAGTCAATGTACAAATCCAAAGACATTTTATGTGCTAATGAAAACAACATTGAGACAAAATCAGCAAAACAATACTTTTGAGAATAGTCTCAAACAATAAAAAGAAATACCTAAAAATAAACTTCAATAAATCCCCCTGTGGAAATAAGAAGTCAATATGTAAAGAATATTCTTGGATTGATGTTATTTATCATTCTATGTAACAGGCAGTTCAAGGCAAATCACAGACCTTCAAGTGAGGCCCCAGATTCTGAGAAAACAGTAGAAATGGAGAAAAAAAAACACTTTAAGATGTGATATGGGCAAAAATCTGCATAAAACATTGCTGTACCAAATCATAAGGGGCATTGCTCAGATCTATAGGTTTCATTCCCAAGATCTAGCTAATGCCAAAATGCAATAATATATCTGTAAACAAATGTCAAACTTACATGAAAGAAATACAGTAAAAAGTAAATAATTAAGCCTAGGATAACTTGAGAGTTAAATGAGGTAACTGGGGGGGGGGGGGCGTAGAGATGAAGATTGCATATCAGGCACTGAGATTCCACAGTGGGTTTGCTTCTCCCTGACATGGTGACAATTTTGGAAACTGAAGTTTTGCTGATGTTTTGTGACAGCCAAGAATTCTGCAAACCCTGGAGATATACATACTGCCAAACACACACCACCTTCTTTTGGCTAGAAGAACTTGGCCAGAGCTTGTATGTCCCACAGCCATCATGGTGAGGAGACCTGACAGTTCTTTGATTCTTGCATATGCCAGTTTTCCTCAGAAGCACAAATGTTGGTCTCTCTTTGGATGATCAGGAAACTGGGCAGGGTGAACCCAAAGACATTCCCTTTCCACCTGAGATGAAAAGGTGTGTGCCTGGGACCAGAATACTGAAAGTTCCAGTGACAGGTGTCCCCCAGAAGTCTTGAGCATCTCTGTCCCTGTATTCAAGATCTGCTCTCATCACAGAGCTCCAGGGTGGCCTGTAAATAATGTCGGTCATTCAGAAACTTTATCAAGGTTTCTTTGAACTCACTGTCCTTCAGTTTCCACTGTGTCCTTGTGACGCTGACTGCATTATTGTTTAGAAAATTTATTCACTAGATTTTGGTGAGTTTCTGGGCTCCAAAGGGTCACCTTCTGTTTTGTTTTGTTTCGTTTTTAACTGTATTGTTTGTTCCATGTGGATTGGATTTAAAAGGCAATATTTTATGAATCCACCCTGCAAGTCTCCCTATCTTCACACATATTATACTATACATGAAAGTAATGAAATATTGGATATAATGAATAACAAAAAGGTGTTTTCCTAATCATTAGTGACCTTAAAGAGGATTCAGAAAAGTGAAATGAAAGAACATTGCTGATGACCTTGTCAGAGGAGCAGCAGGTGGCATTTGAAGTTCAAGGTGCCAGCCTACCAGGAGGAAACCCCTGATGGGTCAAACTCAGTTAGGCAAGCCTTAGACCCCAGACTGTCTTTTGCTTCTGCTCCGCCTTTACACATTTGCTGCTGTGATCTTTCTCCGGTATCTGGCCTGGTGTGAATGGATCTGGGGAGACCCCCCACTGCCTGTAGTATAGTGTGTTTATCTAATGAAAACTTCCCATTCCAGTTGGCATTTTTTACCTGTGGATTGTCATTGAAGATGATTCCTCCCTAAGCTGTACCGTCTAATTGATAATAATAATGTTAGCTTATACTGAATTTTTATGGTTAAAAATAAAACAAGAACATAAATAATAAAACACAGCCAGGGTCTGTGAGTTTCACCTAAAGTGCTACATAAACCATAGCTCAGGTCAATGATTAAGAAAAACAATTGAGTCCCCAGGAGCCAGGCTGGCTCTAATTCTCTTAATGAAGAAAGACACAGTCACAGGTTTCAGTGTGCATCACGAGCTGAAACAAAGCTTTAAAATAATTTCATGTTTGATCAGATGTTTTGATAATAGTTTTGAGATGGAAAAACCCTAGAAAACAATCTAAAATTCACAAGGACACATAGCTGAGGTCAAAGGTACAAAGAAGCCCAATTGTTACTAGATGGCATATTTTTCTTGCTAAGGTTGGTTGATGATAAATTCTTTATACCCATTTCTGCCCTCAAATTCCTGACATAAAAACTATTGATGAGTGGGTGTGTACCCTAAAGATGTAAAATAGAGCTACTTATTCATTTCATATATAAAGGTTTAGATTTGTGGTTCTTTTAAGAATCCTTATAAGATTACCTTCCAAGATAAGTAATAAAGTAATTGGCCCTTCCTTTGTAATTGCAAAATACACCTTAATTAGTAAAAGACATGATGGAGAAGAATAGCTTGCTTGCCTACATGGTGAATTCATAACAAGTTGCTTGGGTGTGAATATATATGGGTTCTGGGGATGCTTTGTCTTTCACTTGTATTATGTAAAATATTTAATTATGTAAGGGATATGGAACCCATGCTGTTTTTTACTTGTATTCATTCACTTGAAAAACAGAATGTAATCACATTTTAATTTTTATCCTTTCTGAAAGATCTTGCTGGGGTATACAAGCTGTAAGGGAAAAATAGGATTAGAGTAAACAAGTTAAAATGGGCTAGAAGGAAAACATCAAGGATGAGAGTTAGAAGGAAAACCTCAAGAATGAGAGAAGGAATAGAAAATGCAAAAGAAGAATAAAGAGAACGTCTGAAGAAAACCGTCAAGAGAGTATGTGAGTGTCTTTTCCCCTAACCCCCTCAGTTAGAAATGTTTGGTACACACCTTCGCTGTGGATTTTCCCTTTCAGCCTTGTGCTTCCTGGTGGCTACCTGCCTCCCCACCCAGGCAGCAACATTCAGTAAACTTAGAATGTAGACCCAGAAAATTAGCAGCACAGATTAGACATTCAGCAAGAAAATTCAAAATTTTGATGAAAAACAAACAAATATTAGAAATGGAAAACTCAATAAGCCAAATGAAAAGCAGTGAGAAGTATTCCAAAAAAAAATGGATCAAGCAGAAAAACATCAGGAATTAAATGAAAGTTTAAGAAAATATTACACTGAGACAACAATATAAAAATGAACATTATCACAACTTTCAAGAACTCTTTATGATCAAGAGTGAAGACCTTTCAGGCCACAGATAAGAAGAGTTTGTATCCTACACACTAAATGGAGAAGCTACACATATGCACACACTATATGAAAAGATTCTCTCCTCTCTCTCTCTCTCTCTCTCTCTCTCTCTCTCTCTCTCTCTCTCACACACACACACACACACACACACACACACACACACACACACACACACCCCTTTAGAGAGAGCCCCTAAGTCACAGTTAGATATGCCTAAGATTGAAGAAGAATAAAAGGAGAGAATGTGTCTGTAAGCTGCCCTCAGCAGCCCAGGACTGACACTAAGTCTCATTCAGACACAGGTTGATGCCAGAGCTGCCATAGCCTCCCTTTCAGGAGAGCGACCCGGGGCTTAGACACCACAGAGTGTCTCTGGGCAAGATTAGGAGCCCTCTTCTCTTCTACACCCCACTTCGCTGTATCCGTCTCAGCTGACAGAAACACAGATGCACCTGTAGGGAAGGGGGAAGTCTCCTGAATATTGGTTCTCCGATATGAGCACTCCAGTGCATTCCTTCACACCCGTAAGTGGATGGATAGGCCCCTGGAAGGGAAAGGAGTGGCAGAGTTGGAGAAGTGGGAGCCGAGCCTCTCTGCAGGGCTGGCTGTGTGGGTGGTGAGTCCCGTGCGCTCTCCACCTTGGGTCTCCTCTGCTGTCTAAGGGCAAATGACAACTAAAGAATTTGTTTCTCAAGCTGGTGTTGCAGATCCAGAACTCATGTGTGGCCCTAGAGTTAATTATACACACCCCTTCTCCATGTGATCTGGGCAATGACTGAACAATCTGAAGCCCGTTGTTTGACAGTGAACATCTAAAGAGAGTTACAGACAAACTAGAGAAGAAATGGAGAACAAAGCCAGGAGGGGAGTTGACTGCGCTGCATAAAGTCAGCACTCAGAGCAAGGAACAGACAGACCTCCAAAATGTTCCCTGCTGCTCGGCCTGGACACCACACCTGAAGACCAACCACCGACTCTGGCCCTTGAACATCTTTTGTTCATGGTGCCACTGAGCTTCTTTTTATTTTTCTTTAAACTTTTATTTTTATTAGATTGATTCATCTTATCACACCTATTTTTATTTAGCATTTCATCCGTGTGTTTTGTCTGCATATATGTATGTGTACTATGTGTGCTAGATATTTAATTCTCAGCAGCCAGGAAACCCAGGGTGCTGTTCATCCTCACAGCACTTCTTGTCATCACACAGGGACTGTGACTAGGAACAGAAAGTTTTTGCCTCAGTAAATGACAGGGCTCCAGGGAGAGCATCCAGGATGGACAGGTGCATAAGGAGCCCCTTTCCCCTGGAGAAGCTAAGCTCCGATGGCAACATCCTAACAACAGTGACAGTTGCTGGGAACACAGGGCTTAAGGATGATAAACAGGGCCTGCTGTGCTGTGAGAACACCCACCCTGAGGCCTGCACAGACTGCACAGGTAAGTGTTCCATCGTGTCACAGTGGACTGGAGCTGCCTTTCACCTTAACAGAGATGCCATGAGGAAGGGACTGGGAGGGAAGGCACTTGAAGAGAAGGACCTGCATTCCTCTGTCACTGAGAAAGAGGAAGGGGAAGATCACGGGGAAAAGCAGTCTCTCATTCCCACCTGCCCTGCAGAATTGTTTTCATGCTCGTGAGGGAGCCGTGTGCAGCTGCATGGGCTGCACTGGGCCAGAGATGCTCAGCCAGCCCAGGAGACATGGAGTGTGAGGAAGCGTTTCTTCTCTGCAGTTTCTCCATTTTGTGTGTTTGTCCTCACAGGGGTGAAAGGTTCTGCTGTACCGTATCATAGATCTGGTGCCCTTTAGTGCCCTTTAGCCTCTCATAAGGGGGTGGGGGGCTTTGCCCTTCCTTGTTCTGCTTTTATTGTTTCTGAAGCTTCCCTGTACAGACTCAAACATAACACAGAATGCAAGTGCAGAGAATCATGGGGAAGCTGACATGACACAAAACAGAGCAATGCTATGAGAGCGTGTCTAATGGTTGGCAGGCACTGTACTAAGCTCCATTGAACCCTCTCAACACACATGATTGGTGCCAAGTACCATCTCTACATCAGCAAGCCTTAAAGGGGCCAAGCTCAATGTGCAAAGCCAGGAGTAGAACGATGTGGAAGAGCGGGGTTTGACAGACAGGATAGCTGGTTGCAAAACTTGAGCTTGTTGATTTTGCAATTTGTTCCTCTCTAGTTTATTGATTACTCTCTCAAGCATCTGGACCTTGCATCTGCCCCTCGAGCCTATGACCCATTTCTGAAAGAAAACCTTGACTTGATTAGTTTCATAAAAGTTGTTCTTTGCTATGTCTTACATGCTAGAAGAGTGATGGCTGAGAGAGCATATTAAATGTGTGTATGAAAATGTATAAAGATATGTATTCCCAATCACCCTGGAGTAGATGTGTGTGTGTGTGTGTGTGTGTGTGTGTGTGTGTGTGTGTGTTCCAACTAAGTTCTGACACTGTAGGAAATCAAAGACAGTTTCATGGTAATAAATTTTGCTATTGGCATCTCAGTGATCACCTATGCACACCTGAAAAGCTATCAAAACACAAGCAGTTCCATACAGAGGGATTTCAAGAGAAAATAAAGCAGTGCTGGTAAGTTCTTAAAGGATAGCCCATGCCCATCACTAAATTGTTTGAATCCTGGAAGCTTACATCATTGCACAAGTGATGAAGTGCTGAACACTTCCTAAACGTGCCATCCAAAATGTACTGACTTC
This sequence comes from Cricetulus griseus, assembly GCF_003668045.3. Classification (NCBI taxonomy): domain Eukaryota; kingdom Metazoa; phylum Chordata; class Mammalia; order Rodentia; family Cricetidae; genus Cricetulus; species Cricetulus griseus. The sequence goes on along the minus strand of NC_048596.1, from coordinate 244,482,675 downwards.
TTGAGGAAACTAATCTTTATCGATTTTAATGAAGAGCCCTACTCAAATTCTCAAAATTGCTTTGTCAGTTCATATCTATGATTCAAGTGCTATTTTAAAACCAACAGCTTCCTTGAGCAGCTATAAACCTTTGAACAGGCATTATGCTAATACTTACAAACTACATGCAGAACCAGTGTCTCTGAGGCCTGCTCATTTCCCAGTGAGGGAAGGGAGCACATGCACAGACAACACAACCTTCTGAGGGCAGAGAAAGCAGAAGAGATGAGACTCTAAGCAAGGAGCAATAAGGCATGGTAGTAGGGCAAACATCAGCTGTGGTTACAGCACAGATTCCTATGGAAAGGTAAAGGCCAATGTTCCATTTGTAAGAGGAGGTTCAAAGTAAGTCAGAAATAATTTTAATGAGGAGAAGATGCCTAATTGTAGAGGACAAAGAGAAATTAAGTTTGTCATGTGAAGCTCTCTGTGTTTGGTGAGGAATGAAACAAATGGAATAATTGTCTGCTTAATGGGATCATTTTGACTTCAATATAGAAAGTAAAGAACAGGGGCGGGGGAGATACCATACATAAAATGATGTCAGTCACAGTGTGAGATACTGGGGAGGACTCGAAGGCTGAGGGATTTGTGACTGAGAACATGGCTAGACTGAACCAAACCTTAAAACCATCAGCAAGACATGCCTATGTTAAGACTCCACAGGAACAGTTTCCTGGTGTTATACCGGGGGAAGTGTTCTTAGCGGAAAAAGGAAAAACAGGAGAAAGTGGAGTAAACAGGATGATTCTATCCATGAATATTAGGAACACAATTTTTAATCACACTTAGTCCCACCCTGAGGCCAGTGATCTACGTTTTCATGCCCTCACTAAGTCACTAACCTCTGTATAATTTATGATCAAATGTTTGGGGAGAGGAGAATACCACATGATTTCCCCCTGAGAAACTGGGCCACTTGACCAAGAACAACTTTCTGAGAAGCTGCGAGCTTTGTATTAGCTCAACAATAGAGTGATGGTTGCATATAGAACAATGAAGATCAGGATGAGGCACCAATCCTGTCCAGGAGCCTGAAGTCACACTGGGTGTGATGAGGGAAAAGGAAGCATCCTATCAGGCTAATATTCAGGACTGTGTTGTTTAGAAAACTGACAAAGTGGTGCTGTACGTTTAGCTTTTCTCCAGGAGTGGCATGGTCATAGGAGAAAAGATAAAGAAGACAAAGAAGGGTCTTTGTGAAAGGCAGGAAAACTGAAGTTTATGCCCTGATTGTAGCTAGCACCACTTCTGTGGAATTGGAAAATAGACAGACTGGGAAAATAAAGAATATGATCAGGCATCATCAAGTAAAGAACCATCTGTTTTTATATAATTGATACCATTGTTTTTATCAGAATAAACAGAGAAAATCTTACATGTATTTCTCAAATGACTTCCCCTAGTGTTGTGCATGAAGTCAGAAGATGAAGTTGAATAACATTATCCATGCAATAATTGTCCTTTCTCTTGCTGGACCTGGAATTGTGGGAAATAGCCTAATATTTGTGAAACACATATACATCTCTACCTTGGGGACTGAGAAAAGGCCCATGAACCTTATCCTCATCCACTTGGCATTTTCTAATATGATCATTATTTGTACCACAGGGATCAGAGACATAGCCACAATGTTTTATTTCCAAAACTTCCTAGGAGATATTGGCTGTAAAGCTGTGGTTTATCTGGCAAGGATGGCTCGGGGCCTTTCCATCTGCACCACCTGTTTCCTCAGTGTGGTCCAGGCTGTCACCATCAGTCCCAGGACCACCATTTGGACAAAGCTAAAACCACAGAACTCATTGCAAGTTCTTCCCTTTCTCCTCCTCTTTTGGATGGCTAATGTTCTCATAAGCTCCAACTTGCTCTGCTACATCAAAGGAAGTGGTGGCTTGAACACTTCTATACCTGGAACATTCATTGGCCATTGCTATATGCTGCAATCAAGACATGTAATCAAGTGGCTATTCCTGTCTCTCATGGCTCTTCGTGATGTCATCTTTCAGAGTCTGATGGGCTGGAGCAGCGGGTCCATGGTGTTCCATCTTTATAAGCATCACAAGCGGGTCCTCTACCTTCACAGCTCCAGGTGTGAAAACAATTCCCCTCCAGAAATCAGAGCCACCTGGAGTGTTCTCATTCTAATGGCCTGCTTCCTTTTCTTTTATTGGGTCGATTTCATTCTCTCCTTCTACACTGGTTTCACAGCAACACATGATTCTATTTCACTAAATATTAAGACATTTTTAGAGCTTGGTTATGCTGGGTTTAGCCCCTATGTTCTGATCAACAGAGATGCCCGTGTTCCTAATATCTTGCATGCTCACTGAGAAGTGTAGAAATTACACTCTACACATATTCTTTATGAGCTAAAGGTATGTACATTGCAAACTGCTTTGACATGATGAAATTTAGAGCTGGGGAACATCATGTTTGCTACATAGCATAGGCTGACCTGGCAGTCAGTACATAGAACAGGCTCACCTGGAGAAGCCTCAGAATCCCAAATGCTGGCATTACAGGCATTCCCCACCAAACTGCCATCTGCCTAAATGTTCTAATGTATTACAACATTAAATTAAATATTATAGTAATATATTTTCTTTCCTTAAAAAGTGTAGCACTGCACAATCTTCATACGAGTTCAGGGTTCTAGACAGGTAGAAAGCAGTCTCTTGCCATCCCTGTCATGTGATGTTTTTTGCTTCTCATTAGCACTGGGTAAATTGCTGGAGCTGAGTGTGCTGTCAGAAATTAATATTGCATCTTTTCCAAAGCCAGAAAAGGAAAACAAAATAGGTTAAATGGAGGTGAGGAGATGGGCCTTATCTGAGGTGAGCTTGTAACTGCAGAGTGAAGATGACAGTGAGACAAGCAAGGTCACCACAACAGGTAGATTTGGCTACCTTTTTTTTTTTTTGACATTGCTAGTTTCCAAAATGTTGCTCCCAAAAGTATTGACACCTCTGGTCAACTATAACTGGGTTAACACTTAGAGTACCACTACAAGACACTCTAGCAAATGGGCCCTCTCTAGCAATGCTGTGCTCCTGGCCAGGGCCCCACTGGCACGCTGGTGTATTAAAACCTTAATGATAGGTTGTTAACATTGGAGTTTCCATCTGTCATTCTCAGTCATTCCCTATGGCCTATATATTGAACATCATGGTATTTGTTAGGCCTCCTTGGCCCCTGAATGTCAAAATCCATCTTCTCTGATGCTGCGCAGGCACACCTTGTCAAGCTGAGAACCAGGAGACCAAGGTGCTGGTGGTGCAGAGGGAATATGCCTGGGACAACCCAGGTGGCATGGCCATGCCAAACAACAGGACATTTAGAGCCTTGAGAACTCCACAGCCTCAGGCCCAAGAGGAGCCAAAGAATTCAGAAATCATCCCGATCCTGGGTCCTCAAGACACTGCACTGTAGTCATCCCAAGGAGGCTCCTGCCTTCTGTATAAGTGTCATTCCTGAAGGGATGCAGGAACTCAGAGCACTGTTCACCAAAGCTGTCCATCATCTCACTGCACTCCCTCCCCAGGATAAATAGAAAGATACAAACAATTGTTGCAAGCCACGGGCTTGAATTGCTCTCTGTGTAGCTTCCTGGGTCCAAGAGACAAAAATTTTCAGACTACAGCAAGAAATAGGCCAGGCTGTGGGTCTCTGAAATACTGCTCTTTGCTGAGATAATCTAGGCTATTAATGTTTTGATAATATAGATTAAAGACCACTATTATGGTTAGTTTCTATGTCAACTTGTCACAAATCAGAATCATCTGAATGAGAAGGTCCATATTAAAAGGATGTGTCAGAAAGATGATCCCAACTTGGCCTTCCCTCTGACTCTGAGATGATTTGCTCAGTTGCTGCTGCTGGGGCTGATTTCGTTGCTGAGAGCAGAACCAGGGGCTCTCTAGGAAAGTTCCAGGCTTCTGGAGCCAGAGTAGCACTACTGAGGTTCCTGTCTCATGCACTAACTGGCAGTTATGCCCCAGTAGAGTCAGTTCTGGTGAGAGACAGCTGTGGTGAGACTACTCCACTGGTGAGACTCTCAGGCTCAAGAACCTAGTGCACACCAGGTTCTCAGATGTTCTGGTGGGATTTAGCTCTTGTTACTATTTTAAAGATGATCTAATCAATTCTGTCATTATATACATAAATACTATATCATATGTTATATGGAATATTTTTAATCCCCTTGGTTCTGTTCCTCTAGAGAACCCTAATTAAAGTGGTCACCTTTTCCAGTGCTCTGAGGGAGATGCAAGGCTGAGGAGGAGAGCTGCCTCTCCAAAGACCTTGTGGGTTTACAAGGTGTATTCGCCCTCTTTCTTATGGAATGGACAATGAGAATGGGAAGGAAAGGACAGTGCCCGACACACACATTTCTGCCCAAAGTCATTTCATTTTATGTAGTTTCTCTTGCATTATTAAAAATAAAACTGATAGATAATTAACCTTCAATAGATACAGTTTTGACACAAATCTGGAATCTCACAGATAAACTAAATTAATATGTCCACCTGCTCCTTCATTACCATTTGGTGGGTAAAGTGAAAGCCCCTGAAATCTCCATGGATTCCCAGTGTACACACACAGTGAGGCACACACAGAGGACTCTCTACAAAGCAAAAGGGGGACTTGAAAAGCTGAAGCCCAGTTTCTACTTGAGGGCTGGGTGTTCCAAGGGTCTTTGAGGGGTCCCCTCCCCTACTTTAAACTGGGTCAGTCTGAACAAAGACAGAGAGGCAGATAGGCCTACAACTCTGAGGGAAACATGTCCACCCACCATTCTGTAGTGGTCTTTTTATCTTTAATCCACAAGTGATTTTCTCTGGAGCTAAACAAATTTTATAGAAGCCAAAGTTACCAGTTTCTCTTAATTAATATGGATTTGTCTTTAGCAAACAGAACTTGCTGTCTAAGCAGATACTGGTGATGGTAACATCTCAAGGAAGGACAGATTGTACACTTTTCAGAGAAGAGGAAGGGCCAAGCAGCGTTAAAAAGCAGATGTCAACAGCTTAGTTTAACTATATAGTCTTAGGTTAGAGTTCCTTAGTCTGTTTTCTTATTCCTGTATAACTTAATATTTCCTAAGTAACCTTCTTAGGAAATGCATCCTAGTCCTATTTTGATGGAAAACTTGTTGATATTTTTCCTCCTTATCAATAATTGTAGATACTTATAAGTGATATAAGTTCTGAAACAGAACTCTTTCTCCTGACACATCACTGAAGGGTACACTAGAATTCAGTGAATCTCCTACTACCATCTTTTAGCTAGTTTAGCTGAAACTGACCTCACACATGTTGACCCTACTGTTTCAGCATCGTGAGTGCTAGAATTTTAAAAAATATATATTTGTTGAAAGAATAAATTAACTACAACCAAGCAAGGCCTGCCAAGGAAGAGGCAGAATAAGCATTGAAAGTGGGCCTCACAAAGACATAAGGCAATCAGGAAAATTTAGAATTCTGGAGTTAGAATGCCTGCTGTATCCTCCTGCAGATAGAGCTGGGGAAGGGTCTGTCCTGCCGGTGTCTTCAGACCTTCCCCATCCTGGTTACCAGGGAGAAAATACACACTGAGTCAGAGATTTGTCAAAGCAGGATCTCACTTTATTCCAACAGGCAGGGACTTATATAAGGCTGAGGTAGGGGATAGGAATCTTAGGATGGGGTAAAGTGACTGAAAGACCCCCGGAGGCTCAGGCCCCCAGGACTGTGGCAACCCCAATCACCAGGTGGAGGCAAAGGCTTGATGCAAACAGCAAGAGGCTTTATTCAGCTGCCAGCGCACTGGGGTCCGAACTCAAGCTCACACAGGAAAAGAGTCGGACCCCAAGCTCAGAATTGGAAGTTCTTTTAAAGGGAAAAACAGCAAAGCAGGTGGGGATGAGGTGATCAACAGTTACGTTTCTGATTGGCTGCCTATATCTGCCAAATTGTAACCCCAGGGTCATGGAATGTTCAGGGCAGCAACGTTCTCTATTTCTGGAAACTGTTTATCAGGGTGGAAACTCTATTCCTGGAAACTATTTACCAGGGTGGAATTTCCCAACCCCAATGGTCCTTTTCCAGGCAGGGTCATAAGTTTAGGTTCTCACAGCCCAAGCAGGTTCTTCACTCTCCCATTTTCTTCTTTGGGGATTCCATTCATGGAATTGCTGTCTCTCCGGCATCCTCATTAGGGAGTGAGTGATACTATTGGCACAGCATCAGTACCTGGACCGAGCTTACTCTCTCACGAATGAAAGTCATCAGGCGGTTGAGAATACAAGGACCAAAAGTGAGAAGTAATAAGATAATAATGATAGGCCTGAGCAACGAGGAGACCAGGGTAGTGAACCAAGGGGACCTGCTGTACCAGCTTTCAAACCAGCTCTGGTTGGCCTCTCTCTCCCTTGGTGCTTCTCTAGTCCTTCTGATTTCTCTGAGGGAGTGACATTGGTATCCCCTATGTAAGGGAGTTTATTTTGACTTAGCATTTCAACCAGGGAAAATGGGCGATGTATTCTTTCCCATGCTGCTTCCAGCTGACTTCGGAACACAGTTAGGGACCCAAGAGAGTTGAAATGCTAGTCAAAAGCAAAAAGGGAATTCAGGCAATTCAGCTGGTTGTCAGACTCTGTTGAAGAGACAGGGGGTGACCACATCAGCTGGACTGGTTTACATCCACTGCAAGTCTAGGGCTTGCAGTCCTTTAGGGGCAGGCTGTAGTCAGCAACTGATACTCAGATGTGTCTGCCAGAAGTAGAAACCTGTTTAAGACATGTAAAACTTATTTACTGAAACCCACAGTGCAGAAAAAAACAGATGTCTGGATATCTGTTTAAACAGCAGGAACATATTTCTAACTTTGAATCCTAGCAAAAACTACAGATTTGGGTTAGAAGTATGTACATTTTTCTTTTGTCCAGAGAGCTGGTTATAGATTGGACAGAGGTGCCTTAGCCTGATGAAAAGGCCCTTTAAGTTTATACTTAGATGACAACCAAAATAAACCCAAAAACCTTGAGTTTGTGACTGAACAGTAGGTAGTCACTACTTTAACAGCTACCAAGCTGACTATAGTCTTGTGGATCTGACTGCCTGATGCTGCCAAGCTGACAACCATTAGTATTTCAGAGACCTGAGAATGGGAAATTTTGTACAGTTTCCAAATCTATTAAAAAGTGACAGAAGCCAGTCCATATACAGTTAACCATACCCAAGTCTCTCCATTAGCGTTGGAAGCAGAAGTATCAAAGAACAGCAATCTTAGCTAGGCCTATAAGGTGAGAGGTTTTTTTCTCTCTGTGGAAGAGGGACATGGAAAAGCCTGACTTTGTTTTGTCGAGGTAATCAATTTTCTAGTGTCCAGCAGTTTTGTCCACAGTCTGGGCCAGGTCCTGGAAGGCAGCAGGTGTCATTTTTGAGCATCTGGCTCACTGGGCAGTGTCGTCATCATCCTCGTCTAGGAACCAGGGTGCCTCTTAATCTTCTTTGGAGACTTTGGGTCACTGTCAGGATCTGGCAGTCTGTCTGATATTATGAACCTTTAAAATAACATTTTAAATGCCATATTCTCCAGGTCTCTGAAGCATTAGGTCTCTGTCTGTCTGTTTTAGTTACTTGCCTTAAGTACATAGGTGACTAAGTAAGGCCTTATTTCTGTAAGTAATTAACTTTCAGTCTGACTTTAACTGGTTTTAACTTAGTAAAATAGTTGAAACTTAGCACAGTTGAATTTAAATTGCGTATAGTTACCTTATAGTCTTTAAACAGTAGCTACATGTACACATTTTAGTTGCTTGCTTAAGCTTAACTTCTGAAAACATAAACTGTATTAATTTGTATTTTTAACATCTTAGATTAGCAGCTTTTATAAAACTAGAAGTCTACATTGTCAGGCTTTGCTTAAAACAATTCTAAATTGAAACATTAATAAAAACATTTTAAAAGTACAAACATTAATGTCTTTCTGTAATATATAGAAGCATTAACATTTTAAATCTTAATTAAAAAAACTTGTTTATAAGATGGTACCTCCTAATGGTCACCTTTAGTTAAGATGGCAGTCTAAATATCTTTTTCAGCTTCAGCAAAATGGCTACCAGCCAGCCATGTGACCAGCTTGCCATGTGGCTGACTGCAAAATGGCGGTGACCTGCACCATTTGTTTTAGCTGTATGCTTGTAACAGAACTTAGGTTATGCCAGAAAACAGATAGAACATTTCAAAACAAGCATACATAATTTACTTGAGAAATAAACAGAACTTTTTCAATAGTGAAAGGTTCAGGCTTTAATTTCTGATTGGCAATATCTCTTTAAGAGACAGACCCCACCCCCTGATAACAGTCAGGGCACACACAGGAAAATGTGCTACGTCATCACCACATTACCCGCCACACATTACAGCCTGCGTGAGGACTCTGGGCATGCATGGAACCTCAGTGCACATGGGCAGTCTTCCCTTTAAAAGTCCCAAATTCCCTGCTACTCTCTCTCTGTTTCTTCTTGTCTCTCTCTTCTCCTACCTATGAGCTCTCTTTGCCTCTCTATGGTGACCGGCCGTGGCGGTCAGCCATTACAATCCCTGTTTCTCTTCTCTCTTAGTCTCCCTACTCTGCCAGGCCCTATAATAAACTAGTTAACATGTCTCATCCCCCTCTTTTCTTCTTTTTCTCTTTTTCTTTATCTTTAATTTAAACAAAAACATAACAAATAGAATTAACTTACTATGGTTAAAATTTTAGTTTACATTACCAATTTTTAAACTTCATTGTTTATAGACATGAAAAACTATAGTTAACAGATCATATTTTCCTTTCCCTCTTGTAGTTTTTAATAACTTTAAGGCCATTTCTTTAGAATGTCTGGATCAGGCCAGATGGTTCATCCACCCTAGCTCCATGTGCTCACGGCAGAAATCTGGGGGGGAGGGATGCTGGTAAGCCCAGACCTTCTGCCCATGCGGGGGCAGGAAAGAGACCCCCGAGGTTTCCCTGCTCCAACATTCTGCACACCATGTTTGTGGGGCATGGAGAAGGCCAGGCAAATAGTGGCCTTGCAAGCCATGTGCTCAGGGCAGGGAAACTCCTACTACCGTGCTAGGACCTGCAGCAGGATGGCAGTTGGGGCAGAGAGAGAGCTCCACTTTGTATGCCTCACAGACAGTCAGGTGAGGATGGAGAGATAAACTCACCTTCACCGGCCAGGCTCAGCTGTGAGGGCTGCAGCAGTGGTTGAAGTTCAGAGCAGCAGCCTCACCATGTGCTCTGAGACACGGGACTCTGCTGTAGCACACTCTAATCCATGGCACATGGCAGAGGAACTCCTATCCTGCATGCCACGTGCTCAGGGCAGCAAAAAAAAAGACCCCTGACTCACGAATGCCATGTGCATGGGTGGTAAGGACAGAGAGAAAGACGCCGCTGGAGTCCAGAGCAGCAGCTGTTCTGAAAGACCTCCAGAGTAGAGTCCTATTCAGAATTTCAGATGGCTAACCACATGGGGAAAACTTGGTCCACAACCAAGTCTTCCCCTACAGATTGGGCGACCCCCCTGGGTCCCCTTACAGATGGAGCAGGCAACTTGGTCCCACCAAGTACCCTTCCTACAGATTGGGCGACCTTGGGCCCCCTGGCCCCCTTTTTACAGACTACGGAAGCTGCCACCCGAACCTCCATCTTAAACAAGGGATTGGGCATCCCCTCAGTCCCCTCCTCTAAATTCTTATAGGCCTACTTACAGATTTCGGTAGTGAACCCAACATAGGACCTTTACATTTACACAATTAACAAAGACAGTAGACATGAAAATACAAATCTGACACAGAACATACAGCTCAGGATCTGCCAAGCCAGCACTGAAAAGCAGGCAAGCAAGATGTGGATCAGAACAGATCAGATAACAAACCTGCTTAACTGGCCAGTCACACAGTCTGTTCTGATGCTCCAGGCTTCACAGAAACCATACAGAAACAAAGACAGGAAAAAGAAAGTTACCTTGTGTGGCGCCATGTGACTCAACAAAAGGGGGTGTCATGGTGGATCCTGAAGTGCAGAAGATTTGTCATTTATGTTTCTTAACTTTAACTGACTGACTATGGGCTCTGTCCTTAACGTCCATCCAGTGGTCAAGAGTCAGACTGAGGGGGGTGGTTATGGTCTGTCCCATATTGAAAACCAACGATACAAACGCACAAAGACAGAAAAGACAGAAAAGAACAGATGCCAACACAATCCGGCCACGCCACTTATGACACAAAAAGGAAGGTGTCTCAGAAGGCAATGGCACTGGGCGGACCTGCGGCAAATGCAGGCGGCTCCAATCACCACTATCCGATCCTCCAGGCATGTCTACTGATCGCAGTCCGGGCAGTCTCACAACTCCCAGGACAACTGCAAAACAAAAGCGCTTTTACAGAGTAGACAGAGCCGGCAGACAGTAGACAAGACAGAATAGGGTACCTGCTTACCTCCAAGATTGACTCCTTTCAGGTGGGGGGTGGTCGTGGTTTCCCGATCACCAAATGAAAGACCCCTGGAGGCTCAGGCTCCCAGGATCTCGGCCCAGGACTGTGTCAACCCCAATCACCAGGTGGAGACAAAGGCTTGATACAAACAGCAAGAGGCTTTATTCAGCTGCCAACGCACTGGGGTCCCAACTCAAGCTCACACAGGAGTTAAAGAGTCAGACCCCAAGCTCAGAATTGGGAGTTCTTTTAAAGGGAAAAACCACAAAGCAGGTGGGGATGAGGTGACCAACAGTTACGTTTCTGATTGGCTGTCTACATCTGCCAAACTGCAACCCTCCGGGGTCATGAAATGTTCAGGGCAGCTACATCTCTATTCCTGGAAACTGTTTACCAGGATGGAATTTCCTAGCCCCAATGGTCCTTTTTTGGGCAGGGTCATAAGTTTAGGTTCTCAAAGTCCAAGCAGCTTCTTAAGTGACACGAGGAGAAAGGGCCAATAATATTCCACCAAGCTGGCAGGTATCTAGGCAGGGGTCAGTCTTACATCAGGCCTTGCTGAGTCACTTGGAGGTTACAGGCCAGAGACAGGTCGCCAAACTCCAGCCAGACTCAGGAGGTTACACTGGGCCTCACATCTGAGCCTTTTTAGGCCCAACAGATCATTATGAATTTTTCAAGTGACAGGTAAAAAATTCCTAGATATTGCCATATACTAACTGAACTAACCCATTGTAAACTTGGTATTTAGCATATTTCTTCATAGGGCTTCTGGTTTCAATGAATTCATATAATCTATGTGGAATCCTTCAAAGATCAACATTAGAAGGTTGTAAATGTATGAAGAGGGGAAGAAAGATTCAGAGGGATTCAAAGAGTCAAAGATTTTGGATCTGGTTTACACACACATAGCACTGTGAAAAGAGACAGTGTGTAAAAATGTTGATCATTTATTTTTAACAATTCTCAATGTGCTTGTGTGTGTGTGTGTGTGTGTGTGTGTGTGTGTGTGTGTGTGTGTGCAAGAACATCATTTTATACATTGTGTAATCTTAGTGCCCCACGGCCTTGCACTGTGGCTATGAGAAATCATTTAATGAGAATGGCCACAGAATTCTGAAGTGCTCTGTGATGGGCTCTCCAGTTGACATGGAATCTCTGGTCTATGGTGGTCTAATTACAAGAGGATAGGAAACAAGTGATGAGACTTAGTCTCCATAGGGAAGGTTGTCATGATCATGGTGACATGGTGATCCGAATAGTTCAATGCAGAGAACGCTTTTATATTGATTGGCTGATCATGGTATCTGATAACTGTAAAACTCAAGTGACCTAAAGTCTTCCAGAATTCCATATGCTATATACAAGGGGGAATCACCAGATTTAGATTCCTCTGACTTGAGACACTAGAACTGAAAGGTTCAGGCATTAATGCTGACCTGCTCTACCTCTTTAAGAGACAGACCCTGGCCCCTGACATCAGGTGGGACATGCACAATGACTTGCCATGTAGCTCATTACACAGTTCAGTTTGGAGCTGCAAGGGGACTCTGCACATGCACGAGAGCGCCCCTTTTTAAGCCCACAGCATTATTCTCCCTCTTTCTTTCTGGCGATCAACCATGGCGGTCAGCCATTAGCGCTCTCTCTCTCTCTCTCTCTCTCTCTCTCTCTCTCTCTCTCTCTCTCTCTCTCTCTCTCTCTCTGTGTCTCTCTACTCTCTTACTCTCTCTGCTCTGCCAGCCTATAATAAACTATGGTTAATGTATCTCTTGTTCTCATGCCTAATCTTGCGCCTCTTTTTATGTTTTTAAATTTAAGCAGAAATCTAACAAGAACTGTTCACCAATGAGTTCTCAGATATGAGTCAATGTTCAGTCTCAAAGCTTCTGCAAAGAAGCCAGATTCCCTTTTATAGGTACTGCCACAAATATGTGCTGTCAACCACTCTATTGCACAAATGAACTGCACTCATTTCCTGTTACTTTGTGGTGAGAAATGAACTTATTTAGACCTTTCAGATTTGACATTTGTTTTTAGAAATTAGTTTTTAGATTTTACCTTATATTATGTTTGTAAATATTTGCCTTCGTGAGTCCCTGTGTACCACATGCATGTAGTATCTGTGGAAGTCTGAAGTGGGCATCAGAGCCCCTTGGAACAATTAGTTGTGAGTTACCCTATGGATGTTATGAATTCGAAAGGAGTCTTATGGAAGAACATTCAGTGCTCTTAGCCACTAAACAGTCTTTGCAGCCCCTGACACTAGTTTTTAAGCATGTAATGTAATTTAAAGGGTAAAAACTCAATGTTCCTCACCAATCAGAGTTGAGGTTTCATAAGGAAAGGTGATCAATGAAAGTTTTATATTATATTCACAGTGCGTTGTGAAAAGTTCAATGTTATTTGATAATCTATGTTTATTTTATAAGTTGTTTTTCTCAGGACACTTTCAAAAATTCATTTATTGTTTTAATTTTTAGCAATTTATGATGTGCCTGGTGTGAATTTATTAGTTTCCTGCTGAAGGCTTGCATTCTCTCTCTCTCTCTCTCTCTCTCTCTCTCTCTCTCTCTCTCTCTCTCTCTCTCTCTCTCTCCTCACATGTAAATATGGAGGTCGATATCTGGTGTCATCTTCCACTATTACTCTCCACTTTACCATTATTTTGGGGAACACATTGTGTGTGTGTGTGTGTGTGTGTGTGTGTGTGTGTGTGTGTGTGTGTGTGTGTGTGATGCACATGGAGGTCAGAGGGGAACTTATGGGAGTAAGTTCTATCCTTACACTATGTAGGTCCACCGGACCAGACTCGTTTCATTAGGCTTGGTGGCAAGTACCTTTGCCTGGTTAGCTATGTTACCTGCCTTCTACATCTTATCTTTGTAATGGGGTCTCCCTTAGATCTTATAGAATGCACAGACTGGCTGGCCAGTGAGCTGGCAGGATCTGTCTTTCTCCATCTTTTCAGCGCTAGAGTTGCTCGAGTCACATTTGCCTGGTTTATTTTATTCCACATGGGTCCTATGGATCTGAACTCGGGTTCTCAGGCGTGCACAGTCAGCACATTACTGACACAGTCATCTTCCCACCTCTGCCTCAGCCTCCTTCTCCTCTTCCTCCTTTTTCCTCCACCTTCCCCTTCCTCCCTTCTTAACTCCCTCCGTTCTGAGATTGCAGGCGTGCACACTCACGCCTGGCAAAATGCCTTGATCTGAAGGTGCCAGATTTTAAACATTTTTAGTCATCATTTGTTCACACATTATGAAAGATTTTGTAGGCAATAATCACTGTATGATTTGTGTTCATATTTTTATTTTACTAGCAATAAAAATAAATGAAAAGAAGAAAGTGAAAGTCACTTGGTGAAGCTACTATAAATTCCATAATTTCAAATTCTGTTCCTTACACTCATGTAGGTTTACAACAGTTTTAACTTAACATTTCCTTAGTTTTATTTATTTTCTGCATATAACTATAAAGCCATTTTTAATTTTGATTTACTTCTGCTTTTCCAAAGAGAAACACAGAATAGCACCAATTTAAGAAACTCAAATTTTAGTCTATTCATCCTCACACTGTATCAATGGTCATGGGTCTATCTATTCTTAATGCTCAGCCATCTTCTCCCATGGTTCAGTTTTAACAAGTTGTTCTTAGTTCACTTCCTTTTGAGTCAGCTCTCAAAAAGTGATTGTTGATCTAGATACTTTTAAAAGCTTTTAACAAGAAAAACATAAAATTTAGATAAGTGATAGGGGAAGTGCTTCTGTTGTTTGTCTTACTGGATGATAAATAAAACACTGTTTGGCCAATGAAATAGCAAGTTAAACAGGACTAGGAGTCAAAGAGGATTCTGGGAAATGTAGTAGTGAAGTGGTGTTCCAGGCAAGAAGTGACATAGAAAGGAGACTCATGTTTAAGCAAGGAGAAACAGGAAGTGTCCCTTTTCCCCTCTGCTCTTCCTCCAGCAGCACAATGTGATCCACCGGCAAGAAAGGGTGCCAGCAGAAGGCATCCTCTATAAGATAAGTCTTATAAAATATATAGATTTATGATAATTAAGACTGAGCTAACAGATGAGAATCCTAGTCATTGGCCAAGCAGCTTTTACCTAATATATCTTTGTATTATTTTGTCCACCCATGCAGCAGGGCAGAACTTGGGCAGCTGGCGGAGACAGCCCACGTGGCGGTAGGGCTCAGGTGGCTTTGGTGGAAAGATTTATTGTAAGAGATAAGTAATATTTTTTTGCATTCACCATGCAAAGTTATATTTACACTAGAAAGCCAAGCTACTTATGGAGCTATAACATAAACTTTTAACAGAAATTGCTAACAGTTTTTGTACAACCAAACACAAAATAAATATGTTTTCGCCATTGTAAAGTAGAACCATGATGTATCCAAATGTCTACAGGAGTTCTCTCCAGAGGTGATAGAAATGTTCTTTTCAAATAGGGTACAAATATGTCTCTAACAAATCTAGAGCTTTATGTTCATATATTATACAATAAGTATAATAAATATTTTTCATAATGGATTCATCCAATATCCAATAGCTAGAACCATATTCTCTACCCAATACCTTATTGTGTGGATCCAATTGCAGAAACTGTCAATTAAATTAAAATAGAATCAGATCCTTTTTAGTTCTTTGGTGACAGAGAGATGGATAGTGTGCGGAGAGTTAGGATATCAACAAAGGGCAGTTATAAACAAGCCCTGTTTGCTTGCAAACACATTTATTTATCCATATTGGAAAAAGAGAAATTCACATTTTTATAAATGCAGCAACTATAGAAGGATACAGAATGAAACTTAACTGTGCATTCTTTACATGATTATCACACAGTCCACAATATATTCTCCTACAGAGGCTCTTCATGCATCAGTTAAATATTTCCAAGCGCTGAAGTTCTGTGATTGGTGTCAATGGATTCTATTGCCTGAAATCACATCATATGTGTCATTCCAGACAAAGATGTTTTGATTTTTCATCTCAATCCCTAAGATCATTCCTGTGGCTGGATAATTAACCTGCTTTTAAACAGCCAAAAATCGGCTTTTGTTTTATATTATTGTGTTTAGGAAACCACAATCCTACAATGTATAACATTTTCCCCCAATGAAATTCCCAAAGAACAAATCTACCTGTGGCTATGGAACTAAGATAAGAAATTCTTGGCAGCAAAGATACATTAGTTCTTTTGAGAAAATGTACTTAATTTGTCCTCACACATCCCACTACTAATGGAATCAGTTCTGAGAAAACCATTTTCACAATCTGTAATTAAAGCCACTTCTTGAGGGTGCCTAGCTGTAGAAGATTTCTATAACATTGTAATTTGTTTAGATCTCTCTCAAATAAGGGCTGTGGGTTACTTAAACAGGATTGCTGTTTAAGGATATAAACATATTTAAAGTGCTTTGGTTGGATTTTTCTTACCCACAATATCACAGGATTAAGAATTCATCTGTGCTTATTAAACAGATAAGTGAGATAGTTTCTCAATTTCTTCCACTGACTTTGTGAACACTCAGCCAGAAGTCCATCCCTGTGAATCAGCACAAGAGGGCTGAAGATTGCATAACCAAGAACAAGAAATTCTCTAATAACTATCATCTCAGAATTGTTCCCTAAAGAGAGACTTAAAAATAGAGAGAAAGCACAGTCAGTCCAATAGAAGAAAACAAAACAGAGCATCAGCAGGAGGACACTCTGAGCAGCTCTCAGCTCAGGGGGAGTTCTGTAGAGAAGCTTGGAGTTCTGAAGGTAGAGGACATGCTGGTGGTGCTTGTGGAGAAGAAGTACCATGTAGCCACTGGCCCCTCCCATGGCACCCTGAAACACAGCATCTCTCAGGACCATGAGAGGGAGAACAATCCACTTTGTTTTCTGACTTTCTAGCATAAAATGGCAATAGTTGTAGCCATTTTTAAGCTTCGATATATTCAAATTAATACTTGTGATGGAATGGATTAGGTTCATACTTATTAAAGCATTGAGCATCCAAAAGAATGAAAAGAATGGAAGGATGTGCCATGCAGACTTTGGTCTGAATCTCCTCCACCCAGATGCTCTGGGACTGATGATGATGGCCTGGACCACAGTGAGGAGACTGCTGGTACAGATGGAAAGGCCACGGGCCACCCTCTCTAGGTAAATAAGGGTCTTACAACCTATGTCATCTAAGAAGTTTCTCAATCCAAATGCTGCTACTGTGTTTGGAAATCCTTTTGCAAGAAGGATTATGATGTTTGTAAAAGCCAGGTGGATGAGAATAAGGTGTATGGGTTTCTTCTCGGGGCCTGCCCACCAACTGAACATATAGTTCATAGAAACAGAAATATTCCCCAGAGTACCAACCATAGTCATCAAGAGGAAAATTATTTCCTTAATAAACTTCAAAACCATTTCTTCCTTCCTAGGTAGAAAAACTTGTTTCCAGGCTGCAATCACTTTTCAAGAAAACATCAGTAATGTTAGGCATGGATCTGAAATACACATTTTTCACAATAGAATTTTCTAGTGTGCAAGAGGCAGCAGTGGACACATGTAATGTTGTAGATTAGGTCCTTGAAATTCTCCCCTTTTCCCCACTGTGGACTCTGGGATATTGTGTGTGCTCTGTCAGGTGAGTTAGGTAACTGCTATTCAAAATCTAAAGTTTTAAAGGAGATTTTTATTTTTGAGCTCTACACAAACAAAGTTGACTTGTTCATCTCTCTCTCTCTCTCTCTCTCTCTCTCTCTCTCTCTCTCTCTCTGTATGTGTGTGTGTGTGTGTGTGTGTGTGTGTGTGTGTGTGTGTGTGTGTGCATTGTCCTTGTTAACTGTTAGCATAGTTGAACTCCAAGTTCAGTTCCCCTAACCAAAATTTCTTCCTGTTTCTCATATTTCCCCACCCCAATCTCAAAGCCCGAGGCTCCTGCTGAACCTGTCTGCCTTCCCCACATCACACTCACAGACTCTTGGATTCCCTGCTGGGTCATCACCTATAACATCTCTCAGATCTAGTAACTTTACTTTCCACATTTTCTCCTCCTTTGTCTGATATTCCTTTCTTATCTGCATCTTGATTAGTATAACTATTTCCAGATTTGCATTTGGCTTCAAAGCTTTATAATTTGGATTTCTCCCTTTATATTTTTTGACATTAACCATTCTGTGATTTCATTCCATATAAATGTTTAGGATTTTTTTCAAAGAAAATAGCTCTCAATGTCAAGTCATATTGAGTAACCTTTCCAAATATGATCCAACTGTTAAAGCTGAACCATCGAAAGACTTCCTAAAAAAGACTCCTGTGTTAAAAAATTCATGTAACTACCAGGTTGCAACTAGGGAGGGCACAATAAGGAATCTTGGGGCACTTTCTAGGAGAGTTGTAGCAGAGTACTGTGATCTCATGGATGTCTTCAGGGAATCTGTAACACCCATGAGTGACCTCAGGGCATCTAAAGGAGTTTGGAATAGCTCTGGACCAATGGATAAAGATGAAGTAGATGGGAGAAGGAGATTAATGAAGCACTCTATGCTGCTATGAAATGAGTGAAGTTTTTGAGTTATGAGTCCTCAGTATTGGCTACATATAGCATTGTATGATGGGGCATACTGGCTGGGCAGAGATTCCCCATCTAAAAGACCATGGTGGCATTTGCATCTGTGGGGCCTTGTGGGCAGCAGTTATGTCAGTTTGCTTTGAATTCTGCAACTTCTGTTTCCCTTGCAACCTGTTTATCAGATAGGCTGCTTTGTTCTACATTAGTCTGATCTGATTACAGAACTTTAGACCTAGTTCGGGAGCTCCATTCTCATTTCTCAGGAATTTATGGTAAGCGTAGGGTGTCTTTTCTAGAATAAGAGGAATCTGGATATTTCTTTTTTGTTGTTTTGTTTGCTTGTTTTAATTTGGATATTTCATGTGTTCTGAGTACCTGTAATGCCTCTGTTCCCTTCTATCTGTGAAACTTACAGGACTGTTTAAAATTTCTGTGGCCTGATGATACCACATGTGACCTGCATAAACTGAGCCATGTTCCCAGGTTTGGGTTCATGTTGCCTTATGACTCTAGAAATATCAGTCATTGCCTTTCAATTGCTCCTTTAACAAAGGGATCCTGTACTATTGCACCCTAGAATACACGATACCATCCTATGTCTGTGAATAATGAAACATGCCAGACACTAGCAGCAAGCATATCAGCATTACAACATCCATTACTACATTGGAATATTCATTAAGTATTTTATTAGAGATTGGAATCTGTAGATATCCCTGCAATCTTTTCACCTCTACTCCTGATGGAAAATATTGACTGTTTTCCCTTTGTTTAATGACTAGGGATTCCCACTATCTAATCCACTTTACTTTTCTCCAAATTTTAAAGCTCTGAGTCCTAACTTCTGGGATATCTCAAAAGTGATTTCTCTTTTCTAACTGAAGAATCACAGGCAGGTAAAGATGACTCATCTCCTAGATTATCTTGTGGAATGTTTTAGAAAACTAGTTTAAAAGACATGATTTCCATTTGCAGAGACAAAGAATACCACATTCTGTTTAATTCCCTAATGCTAATGTACATTAGTGATTTTTCCATGCCAATTAAAATAAGATTATTGCTCCTTGTTCCTTAGCACTGGAATAAAATTAAGACAAGCTGTTTCAGGATGTATTACTTTACAACCTAGATCCTTTACAGCAGGAATTCTCAAGATGGTAATGGTAACTGTTACTCTAGTGGTTTATATTTCTCCACACCCAGCAGGCTTACAATGAGGAAAATTGACTTACATGTATGGATAATATTATGTGACAGAACCGAGAAACTTTAACAAAAACCTTCAAGTTTATCCTAAATGGGTTTAGGTCTTGCCAACACATTACAAACGAAAACACTTGCCAATATTTGAAATATGGAAATGCACCAAAGTTGATAAGTACAAATTTTATAAGCACCAATGGTAATGATTATGCTGGTGAATCTGGAGACTGAAAGCCAGCAACATTTGGTTTTGTTTTTCTCTGGTTTTAATACAGGTCTTCCTATGCAACAGGCTGGCCTTCAGCATGCAGTCTTCCTGACTCATTTCCCTAGTGCTGCTATCGCAGGAGTGTACCATCCTGCTTGTTTCAGAGTTTTATTTTTAATTTGTCTTTACCAATTTTATGTGTGTGGGTGTTTCATCTGCATGTCTGTATGTGCACTCCCTGCATGCCTGATGCCTGTGGAGGGCAGAAGAAGATATCAGATCTCCTAAAACTACAGTTACAGATAGTTGTGACTTATCACGTGGTTGCTGGGACAAACCCAGGCCCTGTGGGAGAGCAGCAAGTGCTCTTAACCCCTGAGTCATCTCTCCAGTCCCTGTCTCAAGGTTTTGATTAGACTGTTGAAATTTTTCTATATCTTATCAATTCTTTTTTTTTTAAAAGGCAAGGAGGTAACCTTAGGCAAAACCCACCCAGAGCTTTGCCATATACTCCAACCTGAGGATGGATAGCGATGCCTCAGCATTTCTGTTCCATTTCTCTATCTCCAGGAGCTAGTCTCCTTTGATCTTTCTGGAGCCAGGGACCAGCCTTGTTAGGGCCAGAAGCCTCTCAACTGCTCCCTGGTTTAGAGACAGAGAGAGAGAGAGAGAGAGAGAGAGAGAGAGAGAGAGAGAGAGAGAGACTGACTTCTGCTGTAATGACACTCTTCATGGCACAGCTGAGGGGATGGAAGATCTTACCTTCATGGACTCACCTGGACCTCTGTGGTGCAGACAGGCTCTCAAGACAAATATGACTTTCCAGGTCATATTTGTACTGTCAGGATTTATGGGACTCTTGGCTGCCATCAGGTATTGCAGACTTCAAGTTTCATGTTGTCACAGTGTCAGGGGGAAGGGAGGCCTCTGCAGAGCCCCAGTCCCTGAAGTACAGCTTTCCGCTCTCTCCACAATTACTACATCTGTTTTGCTCAGAAGTCATTTCAAGCTAATTAGGGTTTAATTACTTTGAGAGGAAGGATGTGAGGTGAGAAAATGAACAACTAACTAAGTTTCTGTGTATGGAGCTCCCAGCATCTCCTGACTGGTTTTCGTCTTCCTGAAGTGCTGTGCTGTGACCTGGCAAGGAACTGGCTCCTAACACACAGACCTAGTCAATTTTTTCTCCTTTTTAAATACCACCCCCCTTAAACAGAAGTAGAATAAATGATGTTCAGCACTGGGGATTCTGCTTACTGAGCAAGTTCCCAAACCTGGACCAGGACAAGTTTAGAGTCCCTTGTTCTACCTGTGAATGCTGGTGGTTAAGGTCTTTGCTGTAACTGATTGATTGATTCCTGCACATTAGATATATTATAAGACTTGAAATATAAATGCCTCCCTAACATCGACCTTATTCCAAAAGCAATCTTTACTCGTTATAAAAGTTGAAGGGCACCTGCAAAACTTATGTGTGTCCTAGAGTGGTCCCTCTGTGTACTTTTCATTCTAGTTCCTTGTCCTTATTCCAAGTACAAAATCATATAAACAAATGTGGGTGTAGGCCTGATGTTAGAAATGATGATGTCACTGTTTTGCTCTTGAAGAGAAGGCACCACTGGGTTTCCTTGGGAGATGAGTTTGAGATTACTGCTCTGTCTTTGTGTCCTGCGTAGTGGTGTCTCCACATGTGGGAGAAGCTGACATATAATAGAAATCAGAAATGTTTCATTTCATAAATGAAATGAAAGCTTTTGAGGAAACCAGGATTCCATCCTCTCTATTGAATGGGAAATCCAGATTCAGAGAAAGTAAGTTGTAAATCACATACGTTACCGTAGATAGAAAATGAAAATAAAATAATTATCTCTGCCCCAACAAGGAGCACTTCGCTCTGTTGTCTATGGTATTTTGTTTAAAAGTTTCTAAGTATCTTGTTTATCTTTGAGGTATAAATAAATAAAGAAGTTTAAAGCTTGTAGTACTTTGATTTATTCAACAAGAGACTCCCATCCCAGATGAGATCTGTACAGAAAATTAGTCATCTGTAGACAGAGCTAGTGGTATTCTTGGAGCAGAAATACTTTGTAGCCAATGGGCCAGCAACAATGCCCTAAAACAGGGCATCTCTCAGAACTGTTAGAATGAAAAACATTCATTTTATTTCGCAGCTTTCTGATAGAAATAACAATAGTTACCATTTTTTATTAATCTCTGATGTATTCACATTACTGGTGTATTTTCTTTTCGCATTTAAGGCCCTATCTTGGTGGAGCATTCATTTCCTCTAAACAGACTATTGGCAACTTTTTTTAGAGCCTTATTTTTTTACTTACTCAAGTGCTTGTGAATTTATGCATCAGCAAAGAGAGAGAGTGAAAAACAAAGAAAAAGCAATGTGCTAGGGAATAAGTTCTAGTCATGGTGTCTATTTGTCTAGTTTTGTTGTAATAAACACCGAAGGCAAGCTAACTTCATAAAGAAAAGTTTATTTAGCCTGTAGTTCAAGGACATGGTTCTCACCATTGTCTCTATAAGGACACCTGGATGGCATGAAGCTCACAAACATTCTGAATTGAAAAATAAATTTTTGAATAGTCATGTAGAAAGCATAAGAGACTCCAGACTGACCCACAAAAAGGTCCCACAGAATAAAGGATGGAATCCTTTGTCAAATATCTGCATGATTGCATTTACCATGACTGCCTCTTACACACCAGAAATTTTCTACAATATAAAGGCTTTGCTGCAGATCCAACCCTGTGAGCCAGCCCTGAAATTGTGAGCATGAGACAGCTGTCCCCAATTCCCATCTGGTGAACCAACGCTACAGCTGCCCAGGACAGACCCAGGGTTACAATTTGGCATGGCCCAACATCCACCTCATCTATGATCTGCTGGAGCACATGAAGGGACCTGACCTGCAGACCCACAGCTGCAGGATTTCCACATCACAGGCTGCCAGTGGGATGTCCAGGAAGAGTCCTATTGAGGGCCCAGCATCGAATGCATAATGGAGACCAGGGGCCTTCAACCAAACCGATGACTCTTTGCAATTAAACCCTTGCAAGTAGAGATGTATCGACCAAGGGGTACATGGTATGACTTGTTGGGTCACACTGCAGCTTCCAAGACAAAGTTTTTAATTCATTCCCCTTCTTTTTCTTTTTTAATTTTTCTCATTTTATTTTCTTCATTTTTTTTCTCTTGAATTTTATTTTATTCGGGGGAGGTGCTGGGGCGAAGGTGGATGCAAAGGGACCTGAAATGAATGGGATCCTGGTATATGAGGTGAAAAATATAGAATAAATACATTTTATTAATAAAAAGGCCTTTGTTGCAAATATGTATTATGGTTACTGCTGTTTTCCTCAGAGAGGTGTTACCTGGAACCACATTTTTCTTTTGAAAAGTAGAATAGTTCTGAGCCTTGTCAGTAAACAGTTGTCTTCTTTCTAATGGCACTTGGCATGGAGGTGAGCATTTGTGTTTTTGAGGATTACAAATCCATATGGGAGCCCCAAGAAGGAATGTGTACATGGTGTCTCAAGCATGTGACTTTGGCAGATTTAATACAGCTTACAAAAGCAATGTCCAAAGCACTGTCACCTTTTATATATGCTGTAGGACTGCTGTTTACCTGCTGAGAGGGTCCTAGGCCTTGATCTGTACCAGCCAGCACAATTCACATCTTATGCTGAAAAAAATCATTGCTTAATTTTATGACCATTATAATATTGTATGTGTATTAGTAAAATAAGATGACAATATTACATAAAATACAACATCTTTAATTCTAAGATATACAAACTAAAATCTTAGGACAAATGGATTTTATTTTAAATTAGCCCCATTACATCATAATCAGCCTCACAAGAAGATAGAAGAAATATGATTGCCAAAATGTTGGTGGTTATATAACTTGTCAGCAGCAGTATATCTAGCCTTGAGTTTTTGAAGTAGCCACTGTCCACTGCAAAAAGAAGCTTCTGTTTCTAAAGCTTATGGCAACACCAACCATGGTTTAATCCATATTTAGAATGTAATTTGATAGGCCCATCATGTCCACTTAGCAAAATAACAGCTGCAGTCTCCCCACTAGGTCTGTGAACACACCATCTCCACCGAAGGCTTTAGACCAGCTATATGGTATCAGATAGGAATTTCCTTCTGTTTATTGGGTTTCAGATCCAATAGAGAGCATCTGGTTGCCTCTGTATCAGTCATGCCTTTATTGAAACAGCTGGGCATGTATTGCATGTCAAGTTGGTAGTACAGAAAGTTTGGTCAACAGAGAAGGACAAATGGTGCTGGGAAAATGAGTACACCCATGTAGAAGATAATATACTAGATCTATTTCTGCAGCCTGTGAGACCTACTCCCAGAGCTGCACCCCGGGTGCCAAAAGAATGCCTACAAAGCAGTGAGGAGTTTAGGAAAATCTCTTATCTGTCTAAGAGGGAAAAAGACGCATGTGACATCTGAGGTTCTTACACTCTTTGTTTCCAGCTCTCATTCTCTCTAAAGCTACTTTGTTCATTCAGCTTTTATACATACAACAGACGTCAGGCCAAAAAAAAAAAAAAAAAGGTTACAAAAGCTGTTTCTGTATTCCTTGAGTAAACAATAAGGGAGAAATGGAGAGTGCTTCTCAGCTGTCTGCTGGGTTAGTTCACTTACATAACTACTGAACCTTGTTGGGGGGATATAAACATGGCAACCATTAGCTGTTCTTTATTTAAAGAGACCCAGTGCAAAGCAAGGGGATAACTGTTTCTACTGTAATGTACACTGGGCATTCGCTAAGAGAATTTTCAAGTGTTTTCATCATACCCACCAAATAATAGCTCCAGAGTAAGTGGATTTTGATTTTTAATGGGAACTATTACACACTGTTCATCAAGGTACATTTATTGAAGGTTAGTTGTATATCACTTTTACTTTTTTTTTTTTTTTTTTTTTTTTTGGTTTTTCGAGACAGGGTTTCTCTGTGTAGCTTTGGAGCCTATCCTGGCACTCGCTCTGGAGACCAGGATGGCCTCGATCACTTTTACTTTTTAAGATTCATGAGAGGATGTAGACAATATAGAGATCTGTACAGAAATGTTAGCTAGGTGAGGAAGAGATCTCTCATTCTGTTTACACTGTCCACTCATAAGAAAGACTGTCCACTCATAAGAAAGACTGTCCACTCATATGAAAGACTGTCCATTCATAAGAAAGATTGTCCACTCAAAAGAAAGACTTATACAATCTGTAAATGCTATATGCTGTAAAGAAAAAACCCTCCTCCCTAGCCATGTGTCTACTTCATAATACTCTGAAGATAGTCTTTAATCCAGTTACACCTTTTTAAAAACCTAGTTTACCTTAGCAAAGAGCAGTACTTTACAGACCAACAGTGTGGCCTTTCTCTTGCTTTGCTTTTGAGAGTTTCAACTCTTGGACCTGGGAGAGACCCGGAAGGAGTGAGCTTCCTTCCTGCTAGGTGCCCTGTTTGATACTGAGCTACAGAGTTGGTTTGGCTCCACTTCCATCGGTAACTGGTGAGGTGCTTCTCTTTCTCTTCCAGGAGGAACTGTAGTGAGCTGATGGACAACTTTGGTGAACAGTCTAGCTGCCTGCCCGGCAGTGCACACACGATACCGACTGAGGCTTCCAGGGGAAATCTACAGCACACAGACCCTGGAGGACATGGGGTCGGAACGCTTTCGGGACCCTCCATTTCCTCTTGGGTCAGAGGCTGTGGAGTTCTCAGAGCAACAGAAGTCCTTCTGGTTGGCAAAGCTGAGCCCGTTTGTCATTACCAAGCAGATCTCCAGTGCATCCTCAGTTCCCTGGTCTCCTAGTCCACAGTTCAGCAGCCTGTGTCTGTGTCTGTGCCTGTGCCTGTGCCTGTGCCTGTGCCTGTGCCTGTGCCTGTGCCTGTGCCTGTGCCTGTGCCTGTGCCTGTGCAGCATCGGGGAGGAAGGAGCCTGGAATTACAGGCACAGTGGTTTAGCAGACCCAGATGTTCAGTGTTGGCCACTGTGAGTGACAGGGAGCCAGAGGTGGAAACTTCAGTGTTAACAAGCTATTGGTGAGGTATTTACACATCAGTGTGTGGGTGAGGCTCCAGCCTGGAGCATGGTTACAGACCCGAGATGGCATCACTGAGAGAGCCCTTTAGCCACAGCTTCTCGTGGGATTGTCTGAGTTCTAACATGTTAGAATTGTGCCACGAGTTTCATGACGGGATTAGAAGCTGACAACATCAAACCATTAGTGACCACATCTAATTGTGATGACTTGACTTGTCTCACTGTCATCTTCACAATGCTGTACAAACAGATCCCAGAAAAGGGTCCCCTCCTCACCTCCACCTGCACTATCTTACTCTCATCCTGTGGCTTTGAGGGGGAAAATGCTGATTTCTGACAAAAGTGTTGCCTCCAGTATTTCCCAGTGCTAATGAGAAGCTGAAAGCCAGAGGATAGGGAAGTGGATGGGAAGATGGTAGATGTTAAGAATTCGCTTTCCTCCTGCCTAGAAACCTTGGACTACTCTTAAGTGGCTGTGTACTAGCTGTCTTAGTAATGGTTTGTATTGTTGTGAAGAGGCACCATGACCATGGCAACTCTTATAAAGGGAACATCTAATTATGGTGGCTTACAGTTTCAGAGGTTTAGTCCATTATCAACATGGTGGGTCATGGTGGTGTACAGGTCAGACATGGTGCTGGAGAAGGAGAGGAGAGTTTTGAATCTTAATCTGCAGTCAGTAGAAGGAATGTGTCCACACTGGCAATAGCCTAAGAATAGGAGGCCTCAAAGCCTGGCCCCATGGTACTGCACTTTCTACAACAAGGCCACACCTACTCTAAAAAGCCAAACCTTCTTATAGTGCCACTCCCGGTGACATTATGGGGGCCTATTACATCCAAACTACTGCACTAGTCTTTTTTTAAAGGAAATTGTTATAATGCTTACCTGATTTAATATTTGCTTATGTTAGACTACTAGGACAAATGTGGTGTGAGTGCAAAAGCTTGTAATGTCCAGGCAGATGGATTATGAGCTCAAGGCCTGGGCTAAAAAGTGGCTTCCAGGACAGCTTACAACTTATGCTACATAACAAAGCTACACACTCACAACATACCTTCCAAAATATTAAGGCAAATAAATGACAATATATATCTTGAGCTCAAGGAGGAATTTAATTCTCACATTTCTCAGTGAGAACACAAGGATTTAGCAACAGGGACATCTCTGCTCCTCAGGACAAAGGGACTGAGAACAGCATAACCAAGTACTAGACATGTTTTAATATTTAGTATAACGGAATCATGAGTCACCATGGAACCTGTGTAAAAGGAGAAAACAAAGTCTGACCAATAGAAGAAAAGGAAACAGGCCATGAGAAGGAGAACACTCTGTGCAGCTCTGATCTCTGCACTGAAACTATTTGCCAACCTGCAGCTATGAAGGTAGAGGACTTGCTTGTGATGTCTATACAGGTAAAAAGAAATGTATCCACTGCTCCAGCCCATGAGACTCTGAAAGATCAGATCACGAACAGCCATGAGCGAGAGGAAAAGCCACTTAATTGTGAGCCTGGATGGAAGCATATAGCAATACCCAATATACCCTGAAACTTTAGATCTGTTGTTGTCACTGCCTGCTGTTATATAGTACAACAAGTTGGAACTTGTGAGAACATTAAAGATCCAAAAGAACAAGAAATAGGTAAGAACTTGCTGTGAGGACTGTGGTTTTAGCTTTGTCCAAATGGTGGTCCTGGTACTGATGGTGACAGCCTGGACAACACTGAGGAGACAGGTGGTACAGATGGAAAGGCCCCGAGCCATCCTTGCCAGAAAAACCACAGCTTTACAGCCAAAATCTCCAAGGAAGTTTTTGAAATAAAACACTGTACCGATATCTCTGATCCCTGTTGTACAAATAATGATCATATTAGAAAGTCCCAAGTGCATTAGGATAAGGTCCACAAGCTTTTTCTCAGTCCCCAAGACAGAATTGTATACATGTCTCTCAAACATTAGGATATTCCCCACAATTCCAGGTCCAATAAGACAAAGGAAGATTATTGTCTGGATAATGTTATTCCATGTCATCTTCTGACTTCATGCATAGCACTAGGAAAAGTCATTTGAGAAACACATGTAAGATTTTCTCTGCTTATTCCGATGAAAAGAGTGGTTTCAAGTCTGTAAACACAAATTGTTATTTCCTTAATGATCCCCAATTATATTCTTTTTGTTGTTGTTGTTTTCTTTTGGTTTGTGTTTTTTCTGTTCCCATCAAAATTTCATACCTACAATCAGGGCATGTATCCTGCCTTTCACGAAGATCCTTTATCCCTCAAGTTCATATGACCATGCTCTTTCCAGACAAAAGCTAAATGCATGGCATCACTTTGTCAGTTTTCTAAACAACACAGTCCTAATTATTAGCCTGACAGTCCTCCTTCCTTTTTCCTCACCACACCCAGTGTGACCTCAGGCTCCTGGACTGTGTTGGTGTCTCATCCTGATGCTCTTCAGTGCCCCTGATCGACCATCATTCAAATGATTGTGGAAATAATAAAAAGCTTACAGTTCCTCCAGTAAATTATTCTTGGCCAAAAGGACCAGTTTCTCAGGGTAGGTTATAAGATATACTCTATATCTCATATCCTTTTGCTGTGAGAGGCACAGAGTTAATATTTTGTGGGAAGAAGGGAACAAAAGTCCTGTCCTCTCACATCAAGGCGGGCACCAGTCTGATAAAATTTGTGTTCCCAGCATTCTACATATATCAGTCCTTATAGAAGGTAATTTTCTTTCCCTCCCACCCACCTTGCTCTTACTGACTCATTCTACTGAGACTTCCTCTGAAAGAAATATCAGGAAAACATTTCCTAACTCAGGTGCTGGCCTTATGGATTCTAAATACAGAGGCATGTAACTATAAATCACATCTCCCTAATATTCCATGCTAATGTGTATTTTTTTTTTTTTTTGGTTTTTCGAGACAGGGTTTCTCTGTATTGCTTTGGAGGCTGTCCTGGAACTAGTTCTTGTAGACCAGTCAGAGATCCACCTGCCTCTGACTCCCGAGTGCTGGAATTAAAGGTGTGTGCCACCACCGCCTGACTTAAAGTGTACACTCTTTAAAAATGGTATCTTCTCTATTATTTCTCCATACACACTCAAGTTGTAATATTCCTTTGGGAACTGGGGATATGGCACAGTCTGTAAAAGGCTTGCTGTACAAGTATGAGGACCTAAGTTCTGGTCCACAGCAACCAAATAAAAACTAGCCAAAGAAGCACAGAATTGTAACTTCACTGCTGGTGAGAAGGGGTTTGAAATAGAAAGTGGCATGTCCTTGGAGTTTGCTGGCCAGCTAGCCTTGCAGAATCAATGAGTTCTATGTTCAGAGAGGACCCTGATTGAAAAATAAAGTTGGAAAGATATTGAAGCAGACAGCCAATGCTGATCTCTGACCTGTGCTTGTACACACACTTATACAAGAACTGGACACACATAGCCCGCCCCACCAACAAGTACACATAACACACACTGCTTTTGAAGCTGACAACTATGCTATTTGGCTCTCCTCTTAAAAAACACTCAGAATACAAATCAAGCTTAATTGTCTTTGTCCTTCACTAGTTAGCATCCTTTCCTTATTAAAATTATTTCTGAATTTCCTTCATCTCTGCCCTCTCAAATGTGACATTGGTGTTCTCTTTGCCACAGGACTATGATTGCTATACCCTGGTTGGTATCTATCAAGGCATCATGCTTCATGGCTACCTACTCTCTATCTTACACTTATCAGACAGAGTTTACTCTCCTGTGCTTTCCCTGAACTCTGCAGGCTATGTTGCCTGTGTATCTGCTTTCTTCCTGCCCTGGATAGGGAGCATGCCTCAGAGACTGCTTTTGTTTGGACAATCTCAGGGATTTAGCATTGTTGCTAATTCTTATTCAAAACTAGTTGATGAATAAGTTATTAAATGAGGCTCTTCTTTTTAAAACTGCACAGTAAACACAGAAGAAAGCTGGCAGCTCTCTTGGAGAGACACTAGAGTTGTTATCTTTTTATGATATCTAAAAACTGACTGGCCTAAAGAAGTCAACTTCCTTTGGGTGACACATTTGCTAAATGAATTTGTTGAATTCCACCAATGTAGTGAAAGACACAGATTATCCTTTAAGCAAAGTATAGTGATTTAAATTTACTTACAATAGTTCTGTATCCATTATTTTGTGATTTGGTGAGGTTTTCAGATACACTTCTATGCTCTTGAACCCATCAAAAATAGAATGTTCAATAATTAACTAGCCATTGCTTTCCATAAAATGCTGCATCGGGACTGAAAGAACTCCATGTCTAATGTCTATGAATGCATACATACCTAATTCGGGTAGCTATTTTCATATTTTAGGAAGCCTTCACATGCTTCTCGCCTAAAGCACGTAACAGTAAATTTAGTCCATGTAGATCTAATGAAGTCAAGGTTTTCTGCAGCAAGTGATGTGATAGTGGGTTACAAATATACCAAATGCTTGAGAAATACCGTAAGCTTTAGAAGGATGAAACTCAGGGTGCTGGGAATGTACCTTGGTTGGTTAAATGTTTAAAACTGGGCATGAAGACCTGAGTTATATGCTTAAACTATATCTCATATCCTTTTGCTGTGAGAGGCACAGAGTTAATATTTTGTGGGAAGAAGGGAACAAAAGTCCTGTCCTCTCACATCAAGGCGGGCACCAGTCTGATAAAATTTGTGTTCCTTCCTTTTTCCTCACCACACCCAGTGTGACCTCAGGCTCCTGGACTGTGTTGGTGTCTCATCCTGATGCTCTTCAGTGCCCCTGATCGACCATCATTCAAATGATTGTGGAAATAATAAAAAGCTTACAGTTCCTCCAGTAAATTATTCTTGGCCAAAAGGACCAGTTTCTCAGGGTAGGTTATAATACCAAAATGCTGTGGTATCTGCATGCTTTTAATTCCAGTACTGGGGGTGCAGAGAGAGAAGATCTCTGGGTGTTTCTAGCCAGTCAGCCTAGGAGAAGCAGTGAGCATCAGACACCTCTGGTACACACACACACACACACACACACACACACACACACACACACACACTCTCACACACACACACCACACACACACTGATACACAAAGAGTTCAGTGCATTCTTTACAATCAACCACTGCAGACTCAAATCCCGCTCTCTCAATTCTGCACGTATCACAGTGATCACCTTATTTGGCTTTCTCACATCCATTGTTCTCACCTGTAACCTGAGGGTGCTGTTTTGTCCCATGCAAGCATTTTTGCTCTTGTAATGTGTCTTCATGTTCACTTTTGTTCAGAAAATGAAATCAGAGTCAGAAGGCAAGCAAGCCCTATCTTCAAAAGAACAAAGAACATGACAAATAGGAGGCACAAATAAAATCATTGACTCTTTGAGGGGTAAATGTATAAGGCTGTGAGAAGAGTAAGTACTTCCTCACATCCAGACTGAAATGCCACCAGGCCCCTGTGTCCTGGCCCATGTGACAAGCATCTTTGGCACAGTGCACCACAAACTGCTGCGAACACTCCCTAATAAAGGTTCTGGAGGACAACTGGTAAATGATAAACCATTGTTTCCTTGGGTCCTGCTACCTCCTTTAGCACAGTGACAGAGGAGCTGAGACCCTACTTTTCTGCACATACAGCCACCCTGCCTCACAGGTCCCCTTAAGTCAAAGGCAGCCTCAGTCTTCAGTGGCACAGCTACACTCACCTGTGTAGTCTGTGCAGGCTCAGGGTGGGGGTCCTCACTGGACCAGTCAGGCTCTGTTATCACGCCCTAGTCCCTGTGTTCATAACAGCTCTCACTGCTGTCAGGAGTTTGACTTCACCAGGGAACAGGGCTCCTTCTGAACATCTCCATCCCTGAGGCCAGCCTTCTCCCTGGTTATCTGTCATTTGTTGATTCAACATCATTATGATTGTAATTACAGAGTCTTGGATATTGAGGTGGGAAGTGGGGAGAGGAGTGTCCTGAGGGTGCTGGTTTCACAGACTTTGTTCCAGTTTTGTTCCCCCCTCCTTTTACACTAAAGCCACGAACTGATTTTTTTTAAAAAAGTGATGATCCCAAGGGGTCTATTTCTGAATGTTTTCAAAGTATAGGAACACTGATCGTAGAAGATGATCAACCCCTGATTTCTGAATGAGGGTCTTTTTATTAATCATTTAATCTATCTCTTTTTAGGACCTCTTTTAGTTGAAAATGTCAATTAATCCAAAGCCTGCCTCAGAGTTTTGTGAAGAGAGCACTTACAAGGTTTCTTCATTACTATTCTCTTGCTGTGATGAGACACCATGACTCAGGCAACTTATAATGGAAGGTATTTAATTGGGGACTTGCTTACAGTTTCATAGGGTAAGTCCATGACCATCATGGCAGGTAATATGGTGACATGGAGGCAAGCATGAGCTGGAGTAGTATCTGAAATCATAATCAGTAAGTAGGGCATGAAGAGAGATTGCAGCTCAATTCAGTTAAGGAAATGCCTCCATGAGATCTAGCTGTAAGGCATTTTCTCATTTAGTGATCAGTCCTGGAAGGCCCAACCCATAGTGGATGGTGCCATTCCTACGCAGGTGGTCCTGGTTTCTATAAGAAGGTTGGCTGAACAAGTGATGGGAAGCAAGCCAGGAAGAGCTCCCCTTCATGGCCTCTGTATCACCTCCTGCCTCCAGGGGGTCCAGCCCTGTTTGCATTCAATCATGACTTTCTTCAGTAATGAATTGCACTGCTGAAGTACAAGCCTATTACACCCTTTCCTTCCCAACTTGCTTTTTGTCGTGGTGTTTTGATGAAGCATTAGAAACCCTACTAAGAAACATATTGTTGAAGTAACCCCAAATAATGATTGTTTCTCAAATGCCAATGCCAGGAAATCAAGCATAGAAAAGAAACTGAGGGGTTTTCAAGAAAGCACTGCCCCTGTTTCCACTGCTTCTCAGTGTGTGGTGTGGCATGCCATCTCCATGTGATACTATGACAGCAAAGGCTTTGCTAGTTATGATGGACAACAGTGATGCAGGGAACATGGCACAATAGAAACACCCAGCTGTTGTGGGTAACTCCACAAGTCTGATATAAAACATCAGATGTTCTTACTGAACGGAGAACTGTGAGGTAGGGAAAGTCACTGCTGTGTTATAGTCAAGAGTAGATGATGAGAGGTCAGGTGGAATTCGGGAATACTCAGTTTAAATCTGTAGTAAGATAACATGGACTCTAGTATCTGGTTCAAGGCAAAATGGCGTGTAAAGGGAGAATCCTCTCCCTCCTGCAGGGCTTCAAGCAAGAGAAATGCCTCAGGGGCTCCAGATGGTGTATTGTGGCACTGTACAATGTAGAGTTTAATGCAGGAGATCCTGATCCCCAAAGCAGACACAGAAGAATGTGTACCCAGCAGTTCTTGGCTCTCCGGTGCACATATGGAGACTCACCCTAAAAGAAGCCTTGCAGTCACATGTTTTGACAGTTGAGAGCAGAGGCCTAGGCATGTATTTTGTTATCTCCAAGTCTGAGCAAATACCCCTTTCCCCAGGTCAAAAAATAAAACATAAAAAATCTGTGTGTCTCTCTCTCTCTCTGGTCAGTCTTTCATGATAAAAAAATGCTTTAGAAAGTCAAGTGGGAGAGAGTAAACTTTGTATTTTTTATTATTGCCAATGACAAAAGTATATGCATATCTTGCAAACACTAGGATTTTCCCTAGGATTGATTTTAGGTTCATAAAGAGAATGGAGGGCTCTTCTCTTGATCATACCAAAACTTTGCAAACATCTCAAAGGGGTAAGAGAAAAAATTGCACACAATATATGATGAAAATGTTTTAAAAGGAAAATTGATATGAATCCTGCCCTTTTTCTTCAGGGAAAATTGGGGTTTGCATTTTTATATTTGTATTCACCCTTGAAAATGTGATGGGATGGCTTGACCCATCCAGGATCCAATTTCCCATCCAAAAGTAAGGATGCAGGAGGTAAAGGACTTTCCCTATTTACAGCCCAAGTATGTTCATCCGGCATTGGGTATCAGGAGCACCTTTCTGTTACAAAGATACCTGGTGTTAGGACAGAATTCAAGTTAGAAAAGGGAAGTCCATAGGGTTTGGAGATACCACTTATTCAATGAAGAAGGAGTAAAACCATCTCTTATGGCAGACTTTATCCTAGAATGTGTCCAGATGAAGCAATGGCATCTTGTATCTTGTTCTGCTCAGGTGTGTGGTTGGGATGTGCTCAGCAAGTAGAGTGTAAAGTGTTGTATGTCATTTATTATGTCCTCCATACAACAAAGGACTTGGGACAGAGACTGACTTCTTTCTGTATCAGAAGCAGGTCTCTGTTGTGATTTGTAGACTTAGTTTAGAAAGGTAAAGAAGGAATCAGGAGCATGGGGAGCTCTAGACATAGAAAGCTTGTTTTTCACTATCTCACTCCACATGTTTCTATAATACAAGGAATACCTAATTAACCCAGAGGAAACTTTTGAGGCAAACACATGTAGTAATTGAGGAGGGAGAGGGAAAGGCGTCCTTTAGGGACTGGGGTTCTGCAGAGGGCTTCCTTTTCCCACACACCGTGATATGTTAGTGTCCTGAGGACACTTCCTGGTGACACATGCTCTACAAACACTAAAGGTACAAATATGACCTGGAAAGGCTCACTTGCCAGAAGGACCCAGAGTCTGTCTGCCCCTCATCACCTGGGTGAGTAGACTTCACAGTTTCTTTAACCATGTGTGTCATGCAACATTTGCTTAAAGATTCACATCAGCCTGTCTTTGACTGTGCCAAGGAGAAGAGGAGAGAGGGTGAGCCTGTCACCTTCACTCTTCTTCGGACACTTAAAAGAACTGGGGCCAATTCCAGGAGATATGATACCAGGAATGCACAGGTGCTCTGTTCCCTGTGCTCAGCATCTGCTGTCATGAGAGAGTTTGGGGCGAATCTTTGCCTAATGTTCACTTTTTTCTTCAAATAACTAAAAATAAGTAGAAACTTTTCAAATTTCTATGGAAAGTGTCCATTGTCTCAAACCTGAAAGTTCACTTGCCATATGTATAAGGATGTCAGTTTCATCCTTTTTCATTTCTGGTGAATTTCTACATTTCCTGTGCTGGCAACTTTGTCTGTTCTAGTTTGCCTGCTAAATCCCCAGGCCTGGTACTGTTTAATATGAAGGTTTTTTTTTTTTGTTAATCCATCCTTAAAGTCTACGTCCTGTCATGTGACGTTGTACTGAGCTTGTAAGTCAGTATCTTAATTGCATTCCTCTACTGTGGTAAGAACTAGTAAGAACTATAAACAAAGATGACAGGACAGGCTGTAAAACAATACAGAGAAACCCTGTCTCAGAAGAAAAAAGCAACTACAAAGATGAGAAAAAATAATACTGGCATTGTGGCAAATGCCTTTAATCCCAGCACTAGGCAGGCAGAGGTAGATGGACCTGCGTGAGGTCAAGACCAGTCTAGGAGAGACCCAGGCATCTCATAACAACAACAAGAGATTAAAAAATATAGTCATGTACTTGCCAGATTTGAGTTGCTATAATCCAAGAATCTCATCATAGTATAATGAATCAAGGAGCAATACCTTATGTTTTAATTCGAGAAAGTTGGGCCTGATAGATTCACTTTCGTGCCCCAGCTGATTTGGAAGCCAGTCCCTTTGGCAACTATTCATCTATCAGCATGCAAAGCCACCCTGTTTTTTTGTTTTGTTTTGTTTTTCCTTTGTTGCTGCTGCTGTTTCTCTTTTGTTATTGTGTGAAACAATGGGTACCATTATGACATTTGGGGGGGGGTCAAGACAGGGTTTCTCTGTGGCTTTGCTGGAACTAGCTCTTGTAGACCAGGCTGGTCTCGAACTCACAGAGATCCACCTGCCTCTGCCTCCCTAGTGCTGGGATTAAAGGCGTGCGCCACCACCACCCAGCCATTATGACATTTTCATGCATATGACATTATATTTTCCTGTATTTGCCCCTACTACCTTTTCTTCTCCTTTTTTTCTCTCACACTGGTCCTCCCTGCAAAGTCTATTTTTAAAACTACTTTCCTAGAGTCAAAGGCACTACTGCAGATACCCATAGCCAAACATTAGACAGAGCTCAGGGAACATTGCAGAGCAGGAGGTGTGTTTGGGGTCCTAATCATTATAAAAGTCCCCATGGTTCCCCTTTATGCTTCCCCAAATACACTTTCCCACCCCCTACATAACCTTATTCTAGACATAGAATTCAGTATTTTTTGCAGGCTTAACTAAATATCTAGCCAGACACATCCTGCTCTTGCAGCCCTGAAATCTGTGGGCAGCTATTCCAAGTTACAAAGTTAAAAAATAATCGACATGAATTCAATGCTTTAAGACAACAATATTCAAACCCAGACAATTCTTTCATGTCTGGAAGATATGCTTTCATGCAGTTCCCTTTTCTACTAGAGGGTCCCCTGTATCAATCTCTCCGTAAAAGGCAGACTTAGATAAGGAACTCTTTCCCATCCCACTATACCATCCTTCTTCCAATACAATCTCCTATGTGTGGTAAAGATGGATCTATACACATCCCCAACATTTTGCACTGCATTTTTCCTCTTGGAGCATGCCAGATCATATCATTGGTTCTATATGATTGGTGTTCAGGGAACTTACTCTCAGTAGTTGGTACTAAGTGTACTCCTGGGGCTATTTCCCTATTCTGTGTATGCATGCCCTACTCTCCTTTCCAGAGCTGTGAGTCATGTTTAATGTTCTATGTGTTGCTTCCTCATATGTACCTAACTCTTTGTATTGAGTCACAAGAGCTCCAGGATTAGTTGTTGTAGTTAGCAATTCCACAGAAGGGATTTGAGAACATTAGTTCCC
This sequence comes from Cricetulus griseus, assembly GCF_003668045.3. Classification (NCBI taxonomy): domain Eukaryota; kingdom Metazoa; phylum Chordata; class Mammalia; order Rodentia; family Cricetidae; genus Cricetulus; species Cricetulus griseus. The sequence goes on along the minus strand of NC_048596.1, from coordinate 244,446,259 downwards.
TGATGAATCTTAGGGGGAAATAATTCAGGAAAGAACCAAATTTCCTGGGAAAATTACAACTGTTGCTTGTGTGACTGACAAAGTAAAACTGAAACTGCCCAAAAAATACATAATGAGAGGGGAAAGATCAGCTAGCTGTACTAATTTTGCAAATTCCTATGTTGTCCTGTGGTCTACTGGTCCTTTCCAAGTGAGAATCTGTTTCCATGGGTGCCTGGTCCCTAGGAAACCCATCAGACAGGTGCTCATATGCTGATCTGAGACCAGGCTGCAGGGTTCCCACAGGGAAGGAACAAATCTAGGAACCAGAGGGATCAAGGACACCAGGAGATCACAGCCTACAGAATCAACTAACCTGGCCTCATAGGGGCTCTAGGTACTGAGGCAGTAGTCACGGAGCCTGCATGGGTCTGGCTAGGTCCTCTGCATACATGTTATGATTGTTTAAATTGGGGTTTTGTGGGACTCCTAACAGTGAGAATGGGGGTGTCTCTGACTCTTTTGTCTGCTCTTGAGACCCGTTTCCTCCTACTGGGTTGCCTCATTCAGCCTGATATGAGCCTTTGTGCCTAGTCTTATTGTATCTTGTTATGCTGTGTTTGGTTGATATTCCTGGGAGGCCTGCTCCTTTCTGAAGAGAAATGGAGGAGCAGTGGATAAGGGGGAGAGGGGAGATGGCAGGGCTGGGAAGAGAGGAGGGAGGGAAGGTTGTGGTCAGGATATATTGTATAAGAGAAGAATAAATAAAAAGAAAAAAACCTACTCTCCTAAAGGACTTTCAAAGTGTCTGTACTATATCGGCGCCTTCTTCCTTTGACAGTATTCATTTCCATCAGAAAAAAAACAGATATCACTTATTAAATATGATCATTGAAGTTTGTGGAAAGGAACAGAGAGCTGGAAACAAATAGGCAGTCCCAGACAGACTGACAGACAGAGGGCTTTGAATAGAACTGACAAGTCCCTCAGGACACTGTACATTCTAATCTCTGAGGACTTGTTTTTTATTCCAGGCTTGTTTCTTTATACTACTGTGATTGTATGAAAGCTGCAGCGTGTTTCATTATGTGCTAAGTATTACAGCAGTGTTCTGCTCTCTATAATGCAATGGCTCAGGTACAAACCCCCCAGCTGTCAGGGGAGATGAAACGCAATATCTCATATTCCTAGAAGAGTGAGGATGTCTGGTAGTGGCCTGGGTTCAAGCTTATTCTGTGTAGCTCATGTTGTCAGAGACCTTCAGGACAGAGATCTACAACAGTCCTTAATGTTTGATATAAAGGAAAGGCAGGAGACTTGAGAATTGCATTTCAAGTATATTAAACTTGCACAAATCCCAAAGTTTGAATCGAGCATCCTGATCTATTTTTTTCATGTATACAGCATTCTACCTGCATACGCACCTGCACACCAGAAGAGGGCACTAGAACTCCTTATGGATGGTTGTGAGCCATCATGTTGCTTCTGGGAATTGTTCTCAGGACTTCTGGAAGAGCATCCAGTGCCCTTAATCTCAAAGCCAATTCTCTAACGCTATGAAGCACTTTTATAAGACACAAAATTGGTAGGGTAAGATACCGACAGGAAATCCTCTTGTACCCATGAATATGTTTTTTCTTTCTAGAATGCAATTTCCTCCTTTTCAAAAGTGGATTGAGGAGCTCATACTTTTAATCCCAGCACTCTGAAGCTGAGGGAGGAGGACTGTTGTGAGTTCAAGGCCAGTCTGAGTGACTAAGATCCTGTTATAAGAAACAAAAAGAAGATCAAGACCTCATAAATGGATTTACTCTTAGAACTAGAAGTTAACCTGTAAGCTCTACCTGCCCAAAGACCAGGTAACTTCATGAGCTCCTGGGAGTTGTAGTTATTGGAAAATAACAACAAAGCCTCATGGGAATATGCAGTGGCCTGTGGTTTTGTGGTTTTTCCCATAGAAGTCCTACCAATATGTGTCTCCAAACCACACAACTGTAAAGTTTCTAGGTGGTGGTATTGACCAAACTCTATCTTGGTCAATTATTTAAAATTTTTGTAAAGGCTTACTTAAGTTCAGTCAAAATGGTGGAACTGACTTTTCTGGTGTTATGTCACAATTAACAGTAAGGTAGCACTTGCATTTTCCTTTTAGGCAGACACACTAATTTTCTACAATTCAATTCATTGGACATGAAGAGAGAACACACTTTATATAAACCATGCTTTAGAATTTAGAATAACTAGTGAAAAGGAAAGAAAAATAAAAAAATTTGGGGAAAGAATTAGGGGAAATGATTCAGAGGAAAAGCAAATAAAGCAGCTTACCATGGTCTGTTACACATGTGTGGGCTTTGGGGGGTTGTGTTTTGTTTTGTTTGGGGGAGCTGGCCAGCTTTTGTTTTATTTTAATGTAAATACTGTGAATGTTATTGAGTTCGTTCTTAGCTGGTACTATATAATGTTGATTTCTGTATGCTGATTACATATTCTGTGGCTTTGTGAAATCATTTATCATATCTTCAAGAATATTCTGGTATAGTCTTTATGATCTTTTAAGTATAGGTTATTGTCAGCTGCAAATAAAAACATCTGTATTTCTTCTTTATTTTCTTTCTGTGTCTTTCTCTTGCCTTATTTTGTGGTTAAGATGCCAAGCACTGGAAAGAAAAATGACAGGGTAGGGCAGGAAAGGTGGTTATGAGGATAATTCAAGATATATATGTGTGAAAATGCCATAGTAGTTTCTATTGTTTGGTACAGTTTATGAATGTGGAGAATAATAAATTCACTCCTGAATGCCTTTTCTGATTCTGCCGTAACTAGTGGATTTTTTAATACAATTTTTTATTTAAATTAGAAACAATCTTGTTTTACATATCAATCCCAGTTCCCTCTCCATCCCCTCCTGCCCTGCCCCCCACCGATCCCCTATCTCATCCCCTTTCTGCTTCCCAGGGAGGGTGATGCCTTCCATAGGGGATCTTCAAAGTCTATCACATCATTTGGACAAGGGCGTAGGCCCTCCCCCGTGTGTCTAGGCTGAGAGAGTATCCCTCTATGTGGAGTGGGCTCCCAACATCCATTTGTACAGTAGGGATAAATACTGATCCACTACCAGAGGCCCCATAGACCGCCCCGTCCTCCTAACTAAAACCCATGTTCAGGGGGTCTGGGTTGGTCCTATGCTGGTTTCCCAGCTATCAGTCTGGGGTCCATGAGCTCTCCCTTATTCAGGTCAGCTATTTCTTTGAGTTTTGCCAGCCTAGTCTTGACCCCTTTGCTCATCACTCTTCCCTCTCTGCAACTGGATTCCAGGTGTTTGGCTCAGTGTTTAGCTGTGGGTGTCTGCTTCTGCTTCCATCAGCTACTGGATGAAGGCTCTAGGATGACATATAAGGTAGTCATCAATCTCATTATAGGGGAAGGGCATTTAAGGTAGCCTCTCCACTATTGCTTAGATTCTTAGTTGGGGTCATCCTTGTAGATCTCTGGAAATTTCCTTAGTACCAGATTTCTCTTTAGACCTATAATGGCTGTCTCTATTAAGATATCTCTTTTCTTGCTCTCCTGTATTTTTCCCCCAACTCAATCTTCCTGCCCTCTCATGTCTTCCTCTGCCCTCCTCTTCTCTCCTTCTCTTTATCTTAATTCCCTCTCCCCTCCCCCAATGCTCCCAATTTGCTCAGGAGATCTTGTCCCTTTCCCCTTCTCTGGGGGACCATGTATGTCCCTCTTAGGGTCCTCCTTGTTTCCTAGCTTCTCTGATGATGTGGATTGTAAGCTGATAATCCTTTGCTCTATGTCTAATATTCTTATATGACTGAGTATATATAATGTTTGTCCTTTTGTGACTGGGTTACCTCACTCAGGATGATTTCTCCTAGTTCCATGCATTTGCCTTCGAATTTCAAGATTCCATTGCCCGCCCCCCAACTGAGTGTAAATAGTGGGTCTTATCTAGTAGGGCATATACTTTGGCTTGATGTTGAGGAACTACAAAAGACCAATGGATATTTCTAAGTATTAAAATTGCTACCATTGAAACTAGCTACATGATTTAGCTATGAGTCGGGATCCTTACTGGCTCCAGATTGCCTCCTAGTAGTCCTAAACTTTCCAGAAATTATGAACAAAGGTTAGGAAATAGGCACATGTATGTAGCTATGCGTCTCTGTTTCCAGAGCTGAGATAAGCCTTTCTCCTGATTCCAGGGTCTACGGCTTTGGGGTTGATTATGTCAACTCCTAGTATGATGGTTCCAGTAGAAAGCTGGGCCTGGGGAAGGAAATTTAAAATCTTAATTTATGTGGCTCATTATATAATCATAGAAACAGTTTTTGTTTCAACATATATCTGGAATACTGAGGTCTAAGCATCTAATATACAATAAAAGGGAAGAAACATAGGAAATGCTACACTCATCAGTTGAAAGACAAAATAGAATACTGGGCAAATAAGAGGTGCTGTGCAAACCAAAATGTGGTTAAAATTGAGAGATGTTCAATATGTTAAAACAACAGGACTTCACAGATGTTTGTATATGCCACATGGCATAGGCAGGCAGAATTGGATTTACAGAATTGGATTACAAGAATGTGATAGAATTTAATATAAAATGCTTGGAGACATTCTGATTTGGGTCATTGGTGCTATTTCAGCCATGCTTAGACAGAACATAGGTGAGATATATCAATATTTGGACAAGTAGATTAGATTTTATACTATAAGTTAAATATATAGCTTGGCAATTGAAATTTTGAAAACAAGTCTTCAAGAGAGTTCTGTGTCAATAAATCTGAACAATAATATATATCATTCCCTTATCCTCCAGGAAAGTGAGGGGATTTAAAGATTTTTTTGCTGATACTTATTTTTTTGCTGATTTACTGATGCTTTCTTCAAAAATGTATTTGCTGGATCAAGTGTATCTGCCTCAGATATAAGGATGGTTTTGGACCCTGTCAAGGGCACAGTCTTCCTCTGTCTCACTGGGATTGGCATCATGGGCAACATCTTAGTTTTTGTGAGTTACGTGCACATGTTCCAAAGCACTGAGAAGAAACCTATACACCTCATTCTTGCTCACTTGGCACTCACAAATATTGGAATGCTTCTTTCAAAAGGGATGCCAAAGACAATAGAAGCCTTTAATTTTGGAAACTTCTTAGATGACACCAGTTGTAAAGTTGTTGTTTATCTGGCCAGAGTGTCCCGGGGCCTCTCCATCTGCACCAGTAGTTTTCTCACCATGGTCCAGGCCATCACCATCAGTCCCAGACACTCCCGGTGGCAGAGGCTCAAACTAAAAACTCCACAGCACATTCTTTCCTCGATGCTCTTCTTCTGGATACTCAATTCCTTGATCAGCATGAACTTACCATATTACATTAAAAGTATCAACAGTGTGAACATAACACAGATTAAAAGGGGGGGCAACTATTGCTATTTTGTGCCAGAAAGTCAGATAACAAGATGGATTTTTCTTACCCTCATGGTCCTGAGAGATGCAGTGTTTCAGGGTGCCATGGGAGGGGCCAGTGGCTACATGGTACTTCTTCTCCACAAGCATCACCAGCATGTGCTCTACCTTCAGAACTCCAAGCTTCTCTACAGAACTCCCCCTGAGCTGAGAGCTGCTCAGAGTGTCCTCCTGCTGATGCTCTGTTTTCTTTTCTTCTACTGGGCAGATTGCTTTATTTCTTTGTATTTTACTTTCTTCATAGAGAATTATTCCAAAATACTATATGTTCCAGAGTTTCTAACCCTTGGTTATGCAGTTATCAGCCCCTTCATACTTATTCACAGAGATGAACATCTGACTAAATGTTGTCATACTCAGTAAGAGAGAGCAGGCATTGATAAATGTCCATCTATCCTTTCAGCACACAAAATACAAAAGTTGATAGTTTCATTTTGGTGCACATAATACCAGATCCACTAAGACTATTTCAACGTGCACGGGTGGATTCTCACTCACCAAATGATGACCATGCTTAGCTAATAATGAGGTTGAAGAAAGCTCAAAGCCGAAACTGTCTCTTTCTCCATCTTGCCTTCCTTCATGAAATAGCTGATATTCTATTATGTCTATGAAGGATCATTTGTGATCACCATTTCTGATAGTAGGAAGTGTAATGGAAGCACACCATTAATACATGATAGAGGCAGTGTGTAAATATTACAGTGACTCCCTTGAATTATACAATAAGCTTGTTAATGATTACAATGAAAATAAATGCATTACATTTAGTTTTGAAAAATGGATCCACATGTCAGCCTTGGTCCTCGCTATCCTTGCTGGCTGAAGACATCCATAGGCTAGTCTGTGTAGTTGGAGTTTTCCACCTAGACCACTGATCAGCTTTGTCCCACCAGCCACTCCTTAAATACCCACACAGGAACTAATTACAAATGCTCAGCTGATAGCTTAGGCTTGTTTTTAGCTAGTTCTTATAACGTAAATTAACCAATTTCTATTCATTGCTTCTGGGAAACTTGTTTACCTCGTCTACATTTTCCCCATCCTATTCGCTCTGTGTCTCATGGTGTCTCCTCTAACTCCACCCTTCTTGTCCCCATCATTCTCTCAGCCCCCAAAATCTTGCTTACCCATTGGTCAATCAGTTTTTTGTTAATAATGACAGAAAACATCGTCACAGTGTACCAAAGGATAATCCACAGTATTTCCCCCTTTTTGTCTGATTGAAAAGGAAAGTTTTAAACTTTAACATAGCAAAATTACATACAATAAGAACAAATATCAGGTAAGAATTACATTCACAATGTACAGTCCATTGCATTTGACAAATTCAGGGAAAATACTCCATTATCTACCCTATCTTGATAAATCCAAAGTTTTGTACATAATTCTCTCTCTATCCTAACTTCTGTTACCAACCCAAATCTATCCTTTTATGTCTCTCAACCTTGTATAAAGTTAAAGTTACACTGCTTTACACTGAGTTTCTTTTCTGAATTTGGTAACAAGGAAAACTATAATTATAACTATAGTGTCAACTTCATCAGAGACCCGAGAATGACTGAACATTAACTGAGTAAGCAGGAAGTATAGGTCAATAACTTCCAAAACTAAGAAATGACAGAAACTACTGGCTGCCTGAACAGTCGCCCAAGGTTCCTCCTCTGTAACATTGGGGCATCCATCTTTGGCTTACTATGTTAAACAGTGATGGACATTTCTTTCTTTCAATTTGGTTGTGCAATAGTGATATAAATTTTTAAGAATTTATTAAGGCCACATATCAGACTTCAACATGTTTTGGAGTTTGTTTTCTTCACAAAATTTCATTTTGTTTGAAACAAAACTATGGTATTTATCCTAGTTTCACAGTTTTCCTGTGGCAGATTTACCCTGACAGCTTGTTGGTGAGCAAGACTAGAGAAGTGGTTAATGAATATGTCATTGGAATTGATGCCAAAGGAAGGAATGTTAGTTCTTGAAATGCAATTAGAAATACATGAAGTCATGAAGACAAGACCATTGGGCAGAAAAAATAGAAGATATCTGGATGAACAAACAAAACAAAAAATAAATACTGAAGATTTAGGTAGATTCGACTTCTTCAAATCAAAGTTATTTTGTTTCCCACTAAAAAGTTGAATTAAGGAAATATAATTAGCTGTGTGGTGATGGTGTACATCATTTATCCCAGCACTAGGGAGGCAGAGGCAGACAGAACTCTGTGAGTTTGAGCCAGTCTGGTCTACAGAGCAGCTAGGACTGTTACACAGGAAAACCCTGTCTCAAAAAAAAAAAAAAAAAAAAAAAGCAAAAAAGAAAGAAATTGTAAATTGCACCTGGAAATCTTGAGTAGAAAATTATTAATAGAGGGATTCATGATTGACATTGTTGCATTTGTAAAAGAGTAAAAGGCAGGAAGCAGCCAGGCGTTGGTGGTGCAAGCCTTTAATCCCAACACTTGGGAGGCAGAGGCAGGCAGATCTCTGTGAGTTCGAGGCCAGCTTGGTCTCCAGATCAAGTGCCAGGATAGGCTCCAAAGCTACACAGAGAAACCCTGTCTTGAAAAAAAAAAAAACAAAAAAAAGACAGGAAGCAAACACTGGAAACACCAAGCATTAGAACACAGTTCCAAATCAAACACAAGTACTGAGGACATCTCTGCATCAGTTGCCTGTGAGTACTGTTAAAGTTAGCTTTAGCTGTGAACCTGACACAACCCAGAGTCATGGAACCTCATTTGACCAGGACTGACCAGGACAGATTGACCTGTGGGCAAGTAATGTAATGTCCTTCTGTATATATGTTCTCTTAGTGGTTGATGAATAAAACACGGTGGCCAATAGAGGCAAGAAAATAGGTGGGACTAGAAGAGAAAGGGGATTCTGGGAAACATAGGTAGACAGAGTCACCATGTAGCTCACCAAAGGAGTAGCAGGTCCAGACCCTTCTCCAGCAAGCCAAGACCACACGGAAATACATATATTAATAGAAATGGGTTAATAATTAAGACAGATAGACAATAAGAAGCCCAAGCCATTGGCCAACAGATTTATAATAAAATTAGTCTCTATGTGTTCATTTGGGGCAGAAGCAGTGGCTGGACCTGATGGAGAAAGTACTTCTGTGTATGTTTATCTTATTGTTAAATAAAATACTGTTTGGCCAATGAGACAGCAAGTTAGATGGGACTAGGAGTCAAAGAGGATTCTGGGAAATGTAGTAGAGAAGTGGTGATCCAGGTAGGAAGTGACATAGCAAGGAGACTCATATTTAACCGAGGAGAAATAGGAAGTGTCCCTTTTTTCCCCTTCCTCTTCCAGTGGCAAAATGTGATCCACCGGCAAGGAGGGATGCCAATAAGGCGTCCAATAAGATAAGTCTTATAAAATATATAGATTTATGATAATTGAGACTGAGCTAACAGATGAGGAATCCTAGTCATTGGCCAAGCAGCATTTGAACCTAATACAAGTTTCTGTATATTCATTTGGGCCCTAACTCAGGTGGCTGGCGTAAAGCACACATAAACACTAGATGGGGTTTGTGAGCAGCCAGCAGCATGCTACCTGGTGGCAACAAGGACAACTTTCCAGAGCTGGAACAGTAAAAGTGGCCCCTTTTGGTGCCTTGGCCATGAAGCTAGACTCTCAGGGAACCAAGTGGGGAGGAACCAGCCACCAATGTCATGCACCAACACATGAACTAAGCTGAGCAGTGCTGGAGACTAACATAGTAATTTAACATCATCTCATGCAATCAAAGGACAATACAGTAGAGACAGATCCGGATGGTACAATACAGGGTGTTTAAAAATGTACATAGGCTGGAGAGAAAAAAGGAAAAAAGTATATACAGTAATAGAATAAGAATAGTTTAAAAATAATAGTCTTTTAAAAAGGAGTAAAGTAAAAAATTAATAATAAGCCATGTAAAGATGGGAAATACACAGTCTGGATCCTGCATGTTACTGTGTTATCTTTAGATTTTCTGTTGCTAATGAAGAAATAGCAGTTGCTAATACATACTGGATTATGAAAACTGATGGGTTAAACCAACCTATACATTTAAAAATGTCTTCACTTCAAGATGGAAGCCAAAATATATGTTATTTGGGGGAAGAGGTTATACTATTATTTCCACAGAAAATGAGAGGCTGTGGATTCATTCCAGGGTGATATGGATCATGTTTGATTGGGGAAGATCCTGAAAATCCTGGCTGTAGACATAATGAAATAAACCTAGAAAAACTACAAAACATGTAAAGTATATTTTACCTGCTCACACATAAAACAAAAAAAAATCATCTTTGGCTAACTTGTGTATAATGCACAGTCTATACTTATATTAATACAGATATGTATGTTACCTTTAAAAGTCTATGTATTTTCAGAGCAATGGGACCAGACACCAATATAAAAAAAAAAATGATGGCCCAGCTGATACAGCATCTCAAAAATGCCTTTGTTACAGTCTCTTCAGAATTCTTCATCCAAAACAGCTTCAAGTCAGCTGGCTCAGATGGTCCAACCTCACAAACTATTCCATCCATGACTTAAAAATTATCCTGATTTTCTCAAAGTTCCCCCAGAGATACCAACATCCACAGACAATAGGAAGTAGTCTAGAGAATGATGCCCACATTACCATGAGATGGGTTATGGGTTGGTTTTGGTTATTCAATGATTACAGATGTTTGTCATTGTTTATAGGGGTAGGTTACAAGTTGTTATTGGTCATAGTCAGAAAAAAAAGCTAAACAAAAGATCTCTTTCTAAAGGGAAAGATGGGAATATAATATAGGAATGATAGGGAAAAGGGTAGATTATTAAATTACTTTAGTCCAAAATACAGCTATTAATTACAAAATATTTTACATTGGTATGATTTTGGTATTTTGTTACAAATTTAAAGTTAATTTTGCTAAACTACTCTTGTTTGGGGTATTATAGTGCTCATTTAAAATGTAATGTATAATTCAGAACTACAGATTAATAGTAATCATGTAAAATAGTCAAACTTACAGTCATGTTAGGTATGTTTTCAAAGCCATACAAAGATATATTTCAATAGATAGATGGTCTTCCAACACTTCAAAGACCTATAGAATATGGCATTTAATATGTTTTAAAACCTAAGGGTTTTCATGACCATGAGACACATCTGCTCCTGACAGCACAATTTTGTTTCAAAAGAAAATGATGGGCATCAAAGAAACTCCATATGGAGTTTGTTTTCTTTATGGCAAAAGCTAGTCATTTGGGCAAAGAAACTGCCTTTGCCTCGACTGCTGACAGTATGTTATCCAAACCAGACAAGCAGGACACAAAAAAGGTGACTGCTAAACTTTGTCAAAACAAGGTAGAATAGTCCTTCAAAATGCCCTGCTTCTCAAAAATGTCCGTCAGATGTACTAGGCCTGTAGGCCAAAGCTGGATGCCCCAATGTTCCAGAAAAACTTTGGGTGACTGTTCAGGAAACCAGATGTCCCCGTCATTGGGTAGCATTACACTCTCCTGGGATCTTTGAGAGAATTAAAAACTAAATAACTAGCCTTAAATATTTTCTAAGTTATAATAAAAATGTAAAATAGGTATAAAACTTTAAACTCACAAAGATAAGATAGGTAGTGTTTTCTCCAAATTTGTCAAATATTAATGAACTGGGTATTGTAACTGTAATTTTTACTTGATAAATGTATTTGTTGTATATAACTTTACTATGTTGAAGTTACAACCTTCCTTTTAATTAGACAAAAGGGGGAAATGTGGAATATTCCTTTACACTGTGTGAATATATGGTACTGTAATTGTTTAATAAAGAAGCTGCTTGGCCATTACCTGGACAGGTAGAGGTTAGATAGGACTGGAAGACAAAAAGAGAGCTTGATGGAGTCATGAGGAGATGCAGAGGAAACAGAAGATGAATTTGCAATACTGAGAAAATGTACTGAGCCACATGGCAGAGCATAGATAAGATTAGACTTAAAGAGTTAGCCAGTAAGAAGCCTGAGCTATTGGCCAACCATTTATAATTAATAATAACTCTCCATGTGGTTAGTTAAGGAGCAGCATGTGGGATAGAACTGATTGGTGGTCTAGACAGAAAACTCTGCCTATATCTAACAATTGTGCAATTTTATTTTCAATGATTATATCCACAACTATTTTTCAGATGTGTCACATCTAACTAAAACCTCTGTTACAGTTTGTGTTTTGGGTGCATCATGGTTCTACTTTATCATGATGAATAGGTTTTTTTTTTTTCTTAATAACACTCTATGTACAAAACAACGTATTTTTAATACATGATGAAAATAGTTAAAAATCAAAATAAATATAGGATTGTGAAGGCAACCTGAAAATGTGACTCAGTTATGCCTTTCAGGTAATGTACAAATTTGACAATTGGAATTGGGTTAGTATAAACAACATAAACATCTCAAACTTTATAATCTCTTTCTTTTCTTTTCTTTCCTTTCTTTCCAGCCAGGGTTTCTCTTTGTAGCCCTGGGTGTCCTGAAACTTACTCTGTAGACTCTGTAGACTCAAGCTCACAGAGATCCACTTACCTCTGCCTCCCAAGTGCTGGGAATAAAAGTGTTAGTCATCATGCCCAGCCTATAATTTCTTTATGTTGGATACATTGCTTGTCACTAGCATGGACCTGTGGGGCACTATGCTAACTGAAATAGGCCATCTACATGTGGATAAATACCACATGATTTTAATAATAAGTGGAGCCTAAATACAAAAGAGAATAGAGCCTTCATTATGTGGTGTGCAGCCTACAGCCCTTAGAAACTACCTCCATTTGTGAACCTGCTTGTGGCTGGTTCCTCCATATAATCAGAAATATGAAGATGTGGCTACTCAGAGCTTGCCAGCCTTCACCTTCAAATTCTCCCTGTCATGTGACTTTTCAGGAAGACATTAAAAAGCATCTGTTCACCCCAGATAGGGTAAAAAGTGTGCAAAGTTTTGGTTCTATCCAAGTCGAGTTGAGTGAACCAGTTTACTTGGGTCACCTGGGCATATCATTATTCGGAGGCACATGGAAGACACAAAGCTGCACCTAGAAAGTCTGATCCAACATGGTGACAACCCCAGAAAGCTGGACAAGAAACAACCCCAACAAAAGCTGAACAAGGAAAGACTCCAATGAAAGATCCTAGCAATAGTTATTGATTCAGTAGTCTACCTTTATTAATGACCACTGCCATGCTTATAATGGAAGATTATCACATAATTCATTAAATGTTAAACACTCAGGATGGCTTACTGCTTCCTTCAGTGTATTGCTGGAGTCTAGTCTCCCAATATGGCATAGAAGAAGCAGAAGTTGAAAGACAGTAACTATTCCTTCTAATTAAAAAAAGAAAGTAACTACAGTCAGGTGCTACCTGCTACCAATCCTAGGTACAAGCCAGGGTTCATACAGTTCAGGCTTCCAGAAACCTGCAGGACAAAAAACTCCAAAGCAATAATGTAATAAGAGAAAGGGCTTTCCAACCATTTAGCATATATACAAATCTCAGGATCAAGTGGGTAAATTCAGAGGAAAATTAAAAACTATCTGCAGAAATTTCCCTAATGCCATGACAATACACAGCAGCAGGTTATTCTCCTCCCTCCTCCAGCCTACCTTGGAAAGCATCTGCACATATAGAACAGGAGTCAAAACTTGCACCTCTCAGGTCAAGTGCCATCCCACAGCTCAAAGGCGCTCTCCAGGCTACACCCAGTAGATTATTTGATTTTGTTTCAACAAGAGACATTTTTGGAAATTTTCAGTGGTTCAACTTTGTTTGATCATAAATGGAAAAATTATGCTTGACCTAGTATTGAAGCCCAAATGTCATTTAATATTAAAGCACAGAATCAGTTTGAAATTCAAATATAACCCAAGAAATATTAAAGCTATGGAACAAATTAGAAGAAAAAACACAACCCTTAGAAGTCATCATGCTTACCAAAGGATAAGACAGAAGGGAAAACTGAATCAAGTTAGTGTGACAAAGAAACTGCTCAACAAGGAAAAAGTGACCCATTTTATGTGCATATGTCTGGGCACACGAATGTACTAAGGTGTGTGGGGGGGTGTAAATTGGAGGACAATTCCCAGGAATTAGTTCTCTGTCTTTCTACCATAGTTCTGGTATGAAACTCAGGTTGTCAGGCTAGGCAGCAAGCAACTTTTTTTATTATACATATATAATAAAAAACATTTATTGCAATATACAAGGGGGAATCACCAGATCTAGATTCCTCTGACTTGAGCACTAGAACTGTTCACCAGTGAGTTTTCAGATAGGAGTCAATGTTCAGGGAGTGGCATTATTTGAAAGTATTAGGGCATGTGGCCTTGTTAGAATAGTTGTGGTCTCTTGTTAGAGGAAGTGTGTCACTAGGGGTGGGCTTTCATGTTTCAGAAGCTCAAGCTAGGCTCCTTCTGCCTGTTGATCTGGATTGTAGAACTCTCAGATACCTCTCTAGCAACATGTCTGCCTGCCTGTCCCCTCCATGCTTCCTACCGTGACAGTAATGGACTGGATCTCTGAACTGTAAGTCAGGCCCAATTAAATATATTTCTTATAAGAATAGCAATAAAACCCTAAATAAGACATTCCTCATTTAAAAGGCATCCTTTGAGGCAGACAAAGGATACTACAGAGATCTACAACTAGTCATAATGCATAGAATCAGAGAAAATGGGGTGTCCAGCTCCAATTGGTACATCCACAATACATCCTCTACACCTAAGGTTCAAGGAACTTTTCAGAAGAGCAGGCAAAAAGATTGTGTCAGCAGACCAGCATACCTAAACATAATAGGGATATTATACCCATGAAACATCAAAAATATGATTGCCTGCACAAGACCTGCACATTGACCCCATCAAAGACATGTCAGTGCAGACGGAGTGCCTCTCTTATCCCATCCCACAGCTGTTTAGTCCCAAGTAAACACACAGAGGCTTATAGTAATTATAAACTGGCTATGACTAAGGCTTCTTACTTGACAGCTCTCTCTTAATTATTGACCCATTTCTATTAAACTATGCATTGCCACATGACTTACCTGTAATGCCCTGTATGTTACTCCTTTGGTGGCTACATGGCATCTCTCTGCTAACTCTCTTCCTTTCCCCTCCCAACATTCTTCTAGTCTGATAGCCCCACCTATGCTTTCTGCCTAGCTACAACCTACCTGTCCACTAACCGAAACAGCTTTATTCATCAACCAATAAGAGAAACATAATTCACAGCTTACAGAAGGATTTCCCCCATCGTGTCAGCATAGACCAAAGGAAATTTCTCACAAGGCCCCACCCCTAGTTGAATGGCTAGAGGTGATGAAGGAGTGAGGTGGCAGGGAAAGGTGGAAATTTTGTAAGGACAGTGTACTCATGTATGAATTCTTTAAAAAGTGAAACAACAACAAAAATGGTTTTTGTTTTTGTTTTTGTTTTTAAGAACATGAAAAGTCATAGTGAGTTGGAGGAGACCAAGGGAAGGAGCCGTAATAGGCCAAGAGCTGCTCCTGGCAGAACTGTGGGCCCAGAGCAGATCCTAGACCTATGCTTCTGAGAACTTAAAATATAACTAAGGTAAAATTGGAGCCCATCTCTTCAGAGCACGGTGCATTAGTAGCCTGATGCATTACATATGAGACCACCTGATCATATAATGACACTTGAGCTTGCATGGAATTGGAGCTCATGGTGACTTTGGAGGATGCTTACACATGCTAGAGACATCTAGATGTGCAGGGATTGGGCTTGCACACACTGGAACAAGACTCTGGAGTGGGAAGCTGTAAAGGGAAAACAAGGAATAGATTGGGGTTTCACAGCTCTCACAAATATGGTTCAGATCTGCCAGTGACATCAGTGCTTCCACTGGTTCTCAGAAAACTGCCCTCTTGTTTTCCAGACTTTCAGGAGGCAGTTCATGGAAAATTCACAAAGTGAAGCAAGAAGAACATCAAAGAAAGTATCACCCTTCTTTTTGGTGTGAGGGGGACCTTTGTACTGAGCTCCGAATCAAGTCATGCTCTGGGATCCAGCTGCTTCACTTCCTTCTGAGATACCACTATTGCCAGCTACATGTCCAAAGCACTTCTCAGGGCTGGGAGGAGGTGGTGATAAGCTCCATCTTTAGGGGCAGCGCTGTCTACTAAGTGACAGCCAAAAGATGCTTTACCTGCAAATTTGTTCAACTTCCTCTACAATCTTTTCTTGACTGTGAAAGTGGGTTTTTATCTACAAATAGGGTTCCCTCTGACCTCTGCCACCTAGGTAGCTGTCCTTCAAAGGGCAGGAACTCCCTACTGAGGCTGTTACATTTATGAGACAGTATTATCAGATGTCATGCCTTATCCTCTGCTCTCCCCACCCTACACAGACCTCAGGTGTCTGACTTATCCTTCCTCTATCAGATTACAGTCCACATCCCACCTGGATGAGGAGGACCAAGTATCCTTATGCACAGGCCTAGAGAAATGGGAAAGTCTGGGCATAGAATCTTCAGTTATTGTTTGCTTTCTCATTTCACACACTTCTATGAACACAATTAAACCCTAATTAAGACTGAGGTAATTCCTGAGACAAAATGATGAAGTCATTGTGGAGGGAGAGGGAAGGTTGTACTTCAGGGACAGATTCTGTAGAGACTTCCTTCTCTGTGATAGTACTGTGACTACAAAACTTGAGATCCCTGAGACACATTATGACAGCTAAGGCTCCACAAACCCTAAAGGTACAAATGCAATTCGGGAAGGCTTGACTTCCAAGACTTACTCAAACCTGACTGCACCACAGCTGCCAAAGTGAGTAGACCTGGAGTTCTCTGGTTTACACGAGTGCTCCGTAAACTCCCTCTGTGGCATGAATGTTAGCCTTTTTTTTTTTTTTTTTTTTTTTTAGTATGCCACTGAGTCAAGACAGGCTTTGAAGATTTAAGACCTTCCCTCTACTAACTACGTTTAGATTTATGTGGCTAAGCCAAGAAACTGAAGGGGACCACTTCCAGCACCTGTCACCCACCATTGCTCCAAGTCGAAGATATGCACCTTTAGAGAGCTCTGGGTCTCATCATTGCTTCTCTCATATGCTCTATGGAAAACACAAAGAAGATGTGTCTGGGTGTCCAACCAGAAGAAGTTTGCTTTGGCCTCATTTTTCACCTACACCGTGGTTCTGTTGCCAGAATTAGTTACATACATTTCTTCACCTGATTTTGGTGTATCACCATGTTTTGAGTGGACCATCTTTCTCTTTTTATTAGATTCTTAAGTCCCATGTATATTGAGTTTAATTTGAAGGTGTTATTTGGGCGTCCATCCTGAACCTCTCCCTATGTCCATGATTGTTGTTGCACATATGTAAATCAGCTTCATTCCTTTCAATGCCTGCTTGCTGAGGGCTCTGTAGTCAAGAAATTGTTCTTTTGAGAATGTTTACTACTTTGGCAGTTTCCTTGTTTAGTATCTTTTGAGGGCAACTCCCTTAAATTTAGCCCAGAATTGATTTCAAGGAGCCCTAATCTCATCTTGATTTGAGGTTCCAGAACCTTTGGAGGATGAAGCATTTACTGCCTATGCCATCATGTGTCCTATGGATACTATCTTATGCATGGGGCCGAAAGCAAGGCTTCTCCTTTAAAACAGTTAGTGCAGTGTTCCAGAAGGCATTTGGAGAGTGGGGGATGTAGCTCAGAGGTAGAGTGTCTGTCTTGAATGTATGAAGCTTGAAATTCAATCCCCAAGACTGCCAAAAAGAAAAGAAACAAAGAAAACATTTAGCATAATATTTGCCCCTCCCTCCTCTGACATTCTTCATTTTACTATGTAGTAATGAAAAAAAGTAACTTCTTAGATATCTCAAGTGGATAATAAATCTGATTCTCAGTTATGGATAGTTAGTTAGATGAGAAAGCTGAAAACAATAGTAACCCCTAAAAAGACAGACAGACAGACAGACAGACAGACAGACACACACACACACACACACACACACACACACACACACACACACCACAGATATCATTTGGTGAGTCCATAAAAGGTATGAGTTATATGGAGTGACAAAATAATTTTTAAAAAGATGTGCTAGTTAAAGCTGGTCACATTCTGCATTGCACGGCAGATTTGGCTTGGGTAGACCTTTCATCCTGCACTGGTGCTGTCTTTACTCCCCATTTGTCAGAAGAAATGAGCATCAAAGGCAGCAATTGATGTGCCTGAAGCCATGGGGCTGCCCAGTACCAAATAAGGAGGCAATGTGTTGCCAGAAACCTTGAGGACAGACAAGTAAGTCTGGTTCCCTCCTTTACTAATTAGAAGGGAGAAGGCAAAACTTGTAGAATCTCATTCTAAACATAGAGAATACATGCAAAGTGCAGAATCCTAGAGATAGGCTCAGGCATTCTGCTGTCTTTGATTCCCCAGAAAGAACCCCAAGTCTTCCATGACTTCATATCTGAGAGTCATATAACACTTTCCATGATTAAAACATACCACCCTGCAGGGAAGCTCTTTAAACAAAAAGGTAAACAATTCAAAATAGCTTCTGAACGTCCCTAAAACTAACCAGATCCACTAGGCTCCTTCCTCTTGGAGTAAACAATAAAGCTGAGATCCTTCTCCATCTAACTGAGCTAAGCTACAAAAGAGTCAAAAAAAAAAAAAAAAAAAAAAAAAAAAAAAAAAAAAAAAAAAAAAAAAAAACTACGAAAAAAGACTCTCAGCCAAGCCAAGCTGCAAAGACAACTGAGACAAGGCCAACTGCCTGGGAGAAGCAGAAACCAGCCTGGCTGCCTGGAAGAGGGTTAGACCAACAGTCACTGAGAGAGGACATTCTCCAACCTGCTGAGCAGCCTTGCTGTGCTCCAGGATTTCCAGGTTTGTGAACTGTTGATTGAGCTGGGTGGGTCAGTCATCCTGTAAGTAGCCCCTCACCCACTCTCTCTGACTGGTTCACCAAGTTGGATTGGGTGGTAATCACTGAAGGGACCTGCACAGCAGGTGTTCCCTGTGAACTGGATTAGGCACAAACCACACCAAAAACACTGTTTTCACAAAGCGATCCTCAATTAAGAAAACTTAAAGTGGCTGCATTCTCAAGCAAAAAAATAGCAGCAAAGGACCTTGCAAGTGTAATTTTTAAAAAGAGCAAAAAAATGGGAGGTCTGTGTTAGAATGGGCTAGGAAGAGGTGGTACATTTTGATTGGACATGTTATTTAGGTTAACCAAAGGGAACTCTTGATTGCTGGACTTTAGTACTTAGATAGCTCAACCTTGGTAGTCAGTCTCAGGAGGAGGAAGTTGCCAAATAAGGGAATAGATCTTTGTGGCTAGTTTTAAGAATGTAATCTTTTTTTTAGCAGGGTAGTGGGAATGGGAGAGAAGGACAAGGCCTGCCAGAGCATGTTTGCCATGCTCAAGCTGGACAGAGCCCCTTCATCCATACTTCACATGTGTGTTGTTTCTCCCCAGGAAAAGTTTTGTCACACAACAGTGAGAAACCAGATTGGCACCCACAGATATCACAAAATAAAACCCTCAACTATGGACATCCAGTAAAACCCAGCACTTGGAAGATGGGGGCAGGAAGATTAGGAGTTCAAGTTCATCCTTCCCTCCATACGAAGTTCAAGGCCAGCTCAACAGGTTAGAGAGGGTCTTCACATAGCTCAGTAGGTCTGAGACTGTTCCTGGCAGTTTGGGGGTTCTCTGCTTCCCTAAAGAAGCTAGGCTTGTTTGAAAGTATGTTTCAGCAGTCCTGGTAGAGGCGGGGCCTAGTGAAACTGGAATCAGTTTTTAGGGACTTCCTGCAACTATGGAGTTATTTTCTTCCCTAGATTAATGAGCTTCCTTCCCTGTAGGATAAAGTGTTTCACCCCACCCCTTCAGAACATTTTCTTACCTCCCTTTGACTTCATGTGTCTAAAGGAGCTTCGCTCCAAGAAAGGAAGTCTTAATCTGGAGAAAACTGATACTCAATAGGTGTGCAGAGTGAAAATGAAGGAGACACCTGAAGCTAATACTTGGGATCACACTGATTTAGAAACTGAGTGTGCAATGTTGCTCATGCTCATTTTCTTTTCAGGAAAAATTATCATGTAAATTTTAGAGGTGAGGGACACAAGGAAGTATTTGTTTGGAAAAGCAAGGAGATGGATTAATGTGGATTTATGTCTAACATATCACTATCATCAACAAGAAGAAAATGAAAAAGAAGAAAAAACAAAGAAAATAACCATGAGTCTGCTAGAAAATAACCATACATTTTCATACTTCATAAATTTCTCACTGGACATAGAGACAATCTAGGGCAATGAAGTATATCAGTCCCACTCATCTCTGTCTCTTAAAATGTATTTCCCTAGTTCTTACCATGAAGTTGAAAGATGATCTGGAGTGACCTCATGCAGCAAATAATCTTCCTTTCTCTGACTGGACTTGGAATTCTAGGAAACATCCTTTTATTTATGAGAAATGTACATGTGTTTATCATGGGTTCTGAGGAAAAAACCTATAGACCTTAACTTCACTCATCTAGTGTTTTCAAATGTAAACATTTATACTTCAGCAGTCAAATATACAGTCACAAAACTTCATTTCAAAAATGTTCTGGGTGATGCAGGTTGTAAAACTGTGGTTTATCTGGGAAGGGTGGAACGGGTCTTCACCACCTGTCTCCTCAGCAAGTTCCAGGCTGTCACCATCAGTCCTAGGACTTCCTTGTGGAGAAACTCAGACCACAGACTACACAGCAAATTCTTCCCTTTCTCCTCCTCCTGTGGATCTTTAATGTTCTCATAAGCTCCAACTTGCTTCACAGCAGGGAGGAGTTTGAATAGATCTAGGGCTGGGGTTTACAATGGGTATTGCTATATGCTGCCATCCAGGTATACAGTTAACATGGCTCTTCCTGATGCCATCTTTCAGAGTCTCATGGGCTGGAGCAGTGAATACATGGCTTTCCACCTGTATAGATATCACAAGTATGTCCTCTATCTTCACAGCTCCAGGTTTGCAAATAGTGCCAGCCCAGAAGTCAGAGCTGCATGGAGTGTTCTCATTCTTATGACCTGTTTCCTCCTTATTATTTGGGTGATTCCAGGGTCTCCTTCTACATTGGTTCTGTTTTGACATTTGATTCCAAAATACTAAATACTAAAATGTTTCTGGGAGTTGACTATCCTGCTCTCAGCTCCTTTATCCTGATAATAAAGGATTTCCACTTGACTAGCTGCTGGCATGCTCACTGAAGAGTCAGGCAAACAGATTTCTTTCTCCAGCAAATAAAATGGGTGAATCACCAGACAGTGTGACCTGAGAAAAGAACAGAGGGAAGATAAGGGACTCTTGCAGTGCATGTGGAGTTAAATAAGTCACCCTATAGCTATAGGATGACTATAAGACCCTATAGCTATAGGATGACTATAAGACATCCTATAGCTACTCTCACTTTAAAACAAAACAAAACAAAACAAAACAAAAACAAACAAACAAAAAAGGCCTGGTGTGGTGGTGCATGCCTTTAAATCCAGCGCTCAAGAGGCAGAGGGAGGTAGATAACTGTCAACTCAAAGCTAGCATGATTTTGATTTACATAGCAAATTTCAGGGTGACCAAAATAAAGAAAAGCAAGGGAGAGGAAGGGAGGGGAGGTTAAAGAGGGAAGAAACGCTCAAAAGATAGCATTCAGCCTCATTCTAAACAGTGGAAACACAAAGATCTCTTCGTAGGAAGTAAAGATGAACCAATTAATTAGACTACAACAAGAAATGGAATGCCACAGTTTTAAATGATATGAAGTCCCTTCTGTGTTCATGGACATCAGTCTCCAGAAGATATTGTCAAATCTGAAAAGCAAGGAACATAAAGCACTGAATAGGTGGGTCTGAAGAATTTCAGATTTCTAAAGGAGAAAATATGTACATGACTATATAAATTGGACCTGAATAAATGCAAAAAAGCAAGGAGGAATCATAAGCAAAAAATGGAATCATTTGTTCCAGATATAAAGAAAAATGGAATTATGACATTTTCAAGATAGATAGAACTAGAAATTATTGTGGTTAGCAAAATAATCCATATTCAGAAAGACAAATACTGCGTATTTTCTCCCTTATATGAATCCTAGATTTTAATTTTTATATTTGTATATCTAAGGGGGAATCTTGAAATTAGAGAGAGTGCCTCGGGGAAGGAAAAAGAGGTCTTAGGAGAGGGATAAAGGAAGAGGGTAATAGAATGCACGTGATGTGAACTGAATGAGGCTCCTGGAGGAGCAAGAAAACCAGCAAGCAGTGGGCAGGACGGGGACAGAGTGAGGGAGGAGAGGCAACAAAGAGTATCTATGGAAATGTCGTAATGAAGCCTATTACTTTGTATACTATTTTTTTAAATCTGATATTTTGAATGAATTATGTCTTGGAAAAGATTATGTTAGTATAGCATACTGAAAGGGGAAAATTAATAAAAGTCTAAAACCCAGACTCCAAAGCCCAAAAGGAAAACTCTGAGTTCCCAAAAGGCAGCTCAGCAGACAAGGTTAAACAAAGGTCCACAGAACTCATGCCTTGAGACCAGATGTTACACCCTGGAATGGTGTCCACATTCCTCTGGTCCAAAGAGGATCAGATAGTTATCAATTGTAGAAGTCCCCAGCCCAGGAGATCATTAACAAACTCATTTCCTCTGCAGCATCCTGCTTAATTGCACCTTGCCTGAAGCATACAATCTTTGTCCTGTCCTGTGTAACCAGGGAAGTTTTGTAATCTTGGGGCTGCCAGCCCTAAATTTTCCCTTATAAAAACACCCCTCAGTCAAAAGTGGGTACTCCATTTGTTTCCAAACAAATGGGGTCCTTGCTGCAGCTCGTATCCTCAAGTCAATAAAGAAACCCTTGTCCTTGCATTCGGTGAGTCTTGTCCTTGTTGGTGGGTTCTTTTGGGGTTCCGAAATCTGAGCACAACAATACATGAGCTGGTAGTTTTTATGTCAACTTGACACAGGCTAGAGTCATTTTGAAAGAGGGAACCACAATTGAGAAAATGCCCCCACCTGTGATTTGCCCATAGATTACCGTGAGCAAGCCTGTGCTGCATTTTCTTGATTAATGATTAATGTGGGAGGGCAGAGCTAACTGTGGATGGTGCTACCTCTGAGCTGATGCCCCGGGGTGCTATGAGAAAGCAAACTGAGCAAGTCACTAAGAGCAAGCTAGCTGGCAGCACTCCTCCATGGTCTCTCCATTAGTTCCTGCCCCCCACCTTCCCTTGTTGATAGACTGTTACCTGGAAAGGAAACAAAATAAACTCTTTCCTCCCCAGGGTGCTTTTAGTCATGGCATTTTATCACAGCAGTAGAAATTCTAAGACAACACATCAAAAATGTTACTGAAAATATACTGACAGAGAATAGTAGGTACATATTGCAAGATAAAATTTAAAGCATAGTCCAGGCAGATTAATTATTTGAAAAAAAACATAATTTACAAACAGTGCAGGAAGAGAACGCATAAAAACCAGAAACTCTGGCTGAGCATGACGGCGACATGTTTATCCCAGCACTCTAGAGGAAGAGGCAGGTGGATCTCTGTGAGTTCAGATCCCGCAACACAGTACAAAACAAGGAACATTAAAAAAAAAATTGAAGCTTATTTTTAATGAATAAATTAGATATTTATACACAAACATTACTGCATGATATGAAAATAAATTCCAAACCCAAGAGCATTTCCTAATGAACTCTTCCAAACATTTATTCAGGAAAAGGGCCACTACTACACAAAGGCTTGACAGTGGTATGAAAAACATGAACACTTCCAGTTTTATTTGTTAAAACCAGCATCATGTCAGTACAAAAATCTGGAAAAAGTTATTGCAAAACAAAGATGACCAACCAGCAAACAATACCCCAGGTAACAATTACAAATAAGTGTCAGTAAATAAGAGTCAGTGGTCTATTGTGACAATCTAGCACATCCCAATGTATCTTATCACAGTAAATGTATTATTATTGAATAAACCCAGTGATATGATTAATCTAATAAAGACAAAATATCATTTATTTCACTAAAATCATAAATGTACTTGACAGTTTTTCAATGGCCAGCCATTAAGAAAATAAAATTTTTAGAAATTCAAATGAGGATTTTTCACTACTTGTTATGAAGTAACTACAGAAAAAAAAAAAAACCTGTAGCTAAGGTCATATTCAGTCTTGACATATGAAATTCCTCCAAGTTTAGAAACTGAGATGTTTATGATTCCAAATTCCTTCTATTCTAGATTGTTCTAAACATCTAGTCAATATGAGACAAAGTAAAAGAACAGACATCCATTGTCCACAAATTAACATGACTGTGATTTATGTAAAAAGCACAGTGACAAATAAATCTATCAAATTCAAAATGGTCTGATCTAGAGTCAGTCTAAAAACCATTATATATGATGATAAAAGGCAAGAAAAGTTTTACTAAATATTGGAAACTGGGACCTGGAGAGATGGTTCAGTGGTTAAAAACACCGGGTGCTCTTCTGCAGGACCAGGATTTGAGTCTCAGCACACAAACACACAGCAGCTCACTGTGGTCTAACTCCAGTCTCTGGGAATCTGATACCTTTTTCTGACCTCTTTGGGTACCAGGCACATATATGGTGTACATACAAACATGAAAGCAAAACACTCAAAATAAAAACAAATGAATCTTTTAAAATAAATAAAACACTGTAGGGTCTGAAGAAACACTGAAGGACGACTCCAGACTCAAATATGTAAGAACAGGGAACGTTTATTACTATTCCAGCATGCATGCGGGGTCATCCACCTATAAAAAATGGCAATGACCCTGAGAGGAGCATACAGGCTCCTTTCAAGCACAGCTAAGCAAATTTTAGGAACAGTTAGGTCATCTCAGATATAATTGCTTAAGCAAGCAGCAGTTACATTAGTATACTTTTAATTGGCTGAGGTTTTATCTGTGGACATACTTGGCTAAGTTTCAAGGGGGTTGCAGGAACTTTCCTTGAGACACTGTGGGCCTGACTCAGGCCTTGTCCATGGTCTCTCCCTTGTCCCTGAAAGTAATTTGTTGATAAATTTCCCTTTGTTGGGAGAGACACTGTTTGGTCCTCTCAGAGAACTGAAACCTAAATTCAGTTGTAAAAGTAGGAACTTTTCAACCCTTCAACACAGGAGGTCAAAAACTTGCAAGATGTCTCCATAGAAAGCTGGAAACACTACTGTGTTTGCAGGATGGGTTGAAGGAGGCCCTTTATGTGCAAAATCTCAGCATGCTTAAGGCACTTCTTCTCCTGCAAATAACACTCAAGTCCCAAACAATGGTGACGAAGACAGCAAGGACCTAGGCAGTCAATGCAGAGCATGTCCCCAGTGGTGAAAAGACTTGGGTGGCTTTCATAGCAATGACTTGAGGTCTTTCCTGGCCTTTACCTTTCCCAGCAGGGAAGGATCTATGTTGGTGCTGGGCCTGTCATAAGGGCCACTTGTACAGCACTGGTGTTGATGAGTGAGACACCATGGAGGTGGGGACTGAATACAAGCTCATGTGGATGAACGAAGTCTCCGGGGTTCATTCAATAATGACACCGGTGTTCAGGGGAACAATCAATCCTTTGCTGCCAGATTGGTAACCATGTGTGGCACGGATGACAGTGACAAGGCAGGGAGCCAAGTGGAAGCACAGGTGTGTACAGTCATGCAGCTCTGGGGCTGGGAGAGACTACCTCTTTCTGGACTCTGGCCCGGAGTGCAGGCACATGCAGGCAGGGCTTGACTCCAGCGCTATATGTGAAGGTTCGTGCTACAATGGGTCCCCCTGGTGGCCATAGTGCAGCCACACAGCCAGCTCTGGAGACGACAGATGCACGGTGGTGTCTCCAGGTTGAAAAGACGGCTGCATTGGGATAGAAGCAGCTCCTCTCCTGAAGGCCCTCAACAGGGGCAGAGTCTTGTCAGGAAAAATGTGCAACCATGTCACCTGTCTGGGGTCCCCAGTGGGAATGAGTGCTGGATACATCACTGTCATAGGTGACAGTGTCCTCTGTGAAGTGGGCACTGTGGGCCCTGCTGACCACAGAAATCCTGTCTTTCTTCCGTGTTCCCAGGATGGTTCCCACACTCTCCTGACCTCTTAGGGAATCTCATCTCACCAGCAATCTCTTCTCTTTGGAGAGTCTTCATTTTTTTTCTCCCCTTAGCTGCTTCAGATTCTTTAATGGCCTCTTAGCACCCTCTGGTCTAAGTGATTCGTGAACAATCTCCTCATGTACTGCTCCGCCCTCATCAAAATGCAGAGGCACTGGCTTATTTCTTCCTTCTGAACTCTTCAGTATGACTTACTAAAAATGAAATATCCCCTTACATAAGCACAATACAGCTGCAACAGTCAGGAATTAAGTATTAATCACCATACCACTATCCACTCAACAGAATACACTGGGGCCTCAACAGTTGTCCCAGTGGAAGTATTATGGGGAATGGCTAGCTCCATACAGATCTCTCTCTGTGTGCTTTTCTGGGAATGTCCAGAGTGAAGGGTTCTAGCAGGACTGAACATGGCAAACACAGGCTGGAGCATAGCACACATTGCGCCAATGGGTTTTGCCTTTTGTGAGTCTCCCCCTTGTTAGAAACCAGTAGACTACATACCTAAAGCTAGTCCCCAAGGTCCATTCCGTGATTTGGCCACCGACTCATTCCTGAGACAAAACAGCACTGTCCACCAATCAATATTCATTATTTGGCTAAGATGTCCTGCCAGGGTTTACCACCTCACTCTAGCACACCCTCCCCATTTTTCTTGTGAAACACCCCCTCCTACAAAATCACTTGCTAGCTGCTTTGCAGCACACCCCCTTGCTAAGTCTTTCCAAGAAAAACTATAACTCAGTATCAAATAAGGGCATATCATTTTATAAAGCACAGTTTATCCTAAATTCACCTGGTAATTGGGCTCCCTGTGTAAAGTTACTGCCTCTACCCATAAATCGGTCAATAACCTTCTCATATGTACTGACAGTTGTTATAGGACAGGATTAGCCTTTTACATGGGGTTCCATTGGGTTTGGGGGTCCCAGATGCTGTTTAATGGACAAAGAAGGAAACAATCACTCATGGAAGACCTTGAACTATCAAGGTGTCTACAGCAAGGAGAACCCCTCTCTCCCTGCTGTGTATCTGAGACTTTCTGAGAAGTGGAATCTCCAGAGATGGATGCCATTTGTCAAACTCTCATGTGTAGAACAGGTCAAGGGAAAGAACAGGGAGTTTGTTTTTCTGGGCCTGTAGAGCGAGTCCCCTTCTACTTCACAGCTTCAGAACTTTTTGAAGGCTAAGAGAGGGCTGGAGACAGAAACGACTCGAGACACCGAATTTAGCTGTTGTTTTACTCAATCATGTTGGTCTGTTAAAGTAATTAAACCCAAGATTATACTTTCATGGATCATTTCCATAGTTTGTTACATAAAGTAATTAAATCCCAATTAAGTATGAAACAGCTTCTACAAAGCTAGGTAATTGTGGAGGGAGAGAGAGTTGTGCCTGGGGGACAAGATTCTGCAGAGGGCTTCCTTCTCCCCTGCACTGAAAGCTGAAGCCCAGTGACAGGTTATTGAAAACAAGAGCTCTACCAATCTAGAAGGTTCAAATACAACCCTGGAAGGCTCACCTGGCAGAGGACTAACCCAGAGCCTGTCTTCCACTGCAGCAGCTGCCTGCCATGAGCACACCTGAATTGACTGCTCTTTGATGGTCCTCCCTGGGGCTGTGAGGTTTCCCTTACACATTAGCTCATTTTTCTCTGACTGTGAGGCATAGGGCTTGATGAGCCTGATCTGCACAGGTATGTACCACAGGCTCGGAAGATGGTTAAGTGCCATGTTTCCATGCTCAGGAGCCAGTGCCTTTGGGGAGCTCAGGGAGGGTCTTCGTATGTCTTGCCTCTTTCCTTTTGGGAAGTATAAGAATGATTCAAGAATTTTTCCAGTTCCTAGGGGGAAACAAAGCAGAAATGCTTCTCTTCTCTCAGCCTCTGCTTTCACCTGTACAATGACTGACACTGTTATCAGCTTTCCAAAATTTCTTCATGGTATATCTGTCTCCTATATATGAACAAACTTTGTCTTTACCCATTAAGACCTCTGTGTGTGTGTGTGTGTGTGTGTGTCTGTGTGTGTGTGTGTGTGTGTGTTTAATTGTGCTTTCTGCACTTATCCTTAAAGTCTCTCCTAATGTCTTAGATAACATACTGTACCGTTGAGTCAACTTCATCATTATATACCAGTATGATGGAGAAAACTAAGAACAATTAGTATTGAAAATGTAATTGTTGCTTATTTTGGCCAGGTTATGAGTTAATATAATCCATTGCAAATTAGGCCTAGTTTTATGAAGCATCAAGCACTGTTGTCATTTTTAGTTGAGAAAACTATGTCTGAAATGAGCACAGTTGCCTGCCTGAGTTGTTACATAACTCAATGTAATACATGCCTTTTTAAGTAGTTTCCAATAATAATTCAAAAGCTATTTAGGAACATAATTCACTACTTTGTCCCCTGCAACTGTTCAAATTGTTCAGCCAAAAACTAATGGAAGCATTATAATAGGTGTTTCAAGGCTTACCCCAAATCCGATTTGTGGCATTGGGCCCTCACTAACTCTAAGGTAGGAATCCCAAGATGGGAAACAGTAGACCAAAATCAGAAAACCAAAAGTGCTTGTTAATAGCATGAGGGTATTGGGAAATATTATGAACATTTTTCTAACATTTTGTAGATCTCTGACTAAATTTGAATCAACTTTTATTTAAATATATGAGTTACAGCTGTTCTTACTAGCACGCCTAGTGTTTCACTGCACTTTGGGTTATGAATTTCCAACCACAGCATGCTTTGTTTAATGCATGACTACAGACTGTAATCTCTCATTTTGTAGCTAAGGAAATGAAGGCTGAAAGATGCTTCTACTCATGAGGTTGTGTACAAGTTCACACAGTTCTTGCTGCCAGTGATCTAGAAGATAAAAGACAGGCATAGTGGCACACACCTTTGGAGTAAAAAGATATATGAATCAAAGATACAGTAACTAGAGACAGGACATAAAGCAGGTCTTTGCTATATTCATCTTAAAAGAAATATCATATAGAAACAAACAAAAGGCACTGCAGAGGAAAAGAAGGTGGCCCCCTCTGAAAGAAGTTAGTGTTGATGCCGAAAAATGGGGTTGTTTTCCTATTAATTTTTGTTCCAATTTTTGGGGTGTTCTAGGTTTTCTTGGGGTGGGAGCTCACATATGGTCTTATTATGTGACTGTGACTGATCTGAAACTCTCTATGTTGTGCAGGCTGGTAGTGAATCCACAGCAATCCTCCTGTCTCACCTTTCTTCAAGTGCTGGGATTACAGAAGTGAGTCACCATGCTTGACACAATGATTTTAAGAAGTGTCTGTTCACTAGGTGTGAGGAGGGGAGATTAAGGGAAGGGGTAGGTTGGGAACTGACTCACGGGGTGGTAACATAGCTAAATAGAAAATGCAAGGAGACATTCTGATTGGTGAACTTTGAGTTTATTTCAACATACACTGAGGTTCAAAACACATGGGATATGCAAACATTTGAATGTGTAATTTAATTTTGCTAATGTGGAAGTCGGGGAAATAAATCTGTTTTGTAATTTCAACTTTTTTTTTATCTCCTGCCAGAAGCTCCACATGGCCCACAGCAACGACAAGAAAAAAACTGGAATTCCTTACAGTAAAAAAGAAAACCTGTTCTATTGCACATGCCAAGGCTGTCTTTTACATACCAGAAAGACACTGTGACATAAAATGTATGTTATAGATACATATCATTTCCTCAAACTCTATTTGGAAGATACCAAATTTTCGGCCTATGAAGTTAGAAATGGTTTTGAGTATTAGTGAAATGACAATTTTCCTTCTTCTAACTGGACTTGGCACTGTGGCAAATGTTTCCGTTTTTGTGAATTACATTTGCACTTTTATGGGTTCTGGGGAGAAATCTATACACCTTATTCTCATCCACCTGGCTTTTACAAATATTACAATGCTTTTTTCCAAGGGTGTGCAAACGCCAATTACAGCTTTAGGTTTGAGACACTTCCTAGGTGATGTTGGCTGTCACATCATTGTTTACCTGGAAAGGGTGGCTCGGGGCCTCTCCATCTGCACCAGCAGTCTCCTCACAGTGGTCCAAGCCATCATCATGAGCCCCAGAACCTCCTGGTGGGGGAGGCTAAGACTGAGGTCTGTAGAATGTGTGCTTCTCTCACTGCTCTTCTTTTGGATTCTCAATTCCTTGATCAGCATGAATCTCCTCTATTCCATCAGAAACAGAGGTACAAACATTTTACAACAGAGTAAAAATAATAAATATTGTTATATCAAAAAAGAAAGTCAGAAAGTAAACAACATGTTTCTTGCCCTCATGGTCCTGAGAGATGCAGTGTTTCAGGGTGCCATGGGAGGGGCCAGTGGCTACATGGTACTTCTTCTCCACAAGCATCACCAGCATGTCCTCTACCTTCAGAACTCCAAGCTTCTCTACAGAACTCCCCCTGAGCTGAGAGCTGCTCAGAGTGTCCTCCTGCTGATGCTCTGTTTTCTTTTCTTCTATTTGGCTGATTGTGCTGTTTCTTTATATTTATCCTTCTCTTTGAAGAATGACTCCTTAACAATGCATTTGCAGCAATTTCTTACCCTTGGTTATGCAATTCTTAGCCCATTTATCCTGATTCACAGGGATGGACATCTGGCTGAATGTTGGCATGCTCAGTAAGATTTGAGAAGCCATGTTGCTTGCTTTGATCTCTTCAGAAAAGCAGGTTTAAAAGGGCTGTTTGCATTTTCTAGGCCTTGTATATACTTTTTCAATCAAGTAAGAGAAGCTTAAGCAGGTAAAGATTGTCTCACACAGTACAGCTGGTGGTGAGCAGCCGATGTCTGACACAAAGATCCTGGGGAGCTAGAGGGACCCAGGTATCATCTTGTTTGTATCACATCATACTTCAACATTTGTTAACTCTGCATAGAGAGATGGAGGTCATTCAGTGTGAACTCTGCATAGAGAGGTGGAGTCTCTCTCCACTGAACTTCAGGAGGTGAAGATCAGCAGACGATGTGTGGGCATCTGTTCAAATTACTGAAGTGAATCCCTTTGACTTCAGAACCTCATTTCTAAGAACTAATCCTTCAGATACAGGTGTTCACTGAAGAAATACAATTTTGAAACTTGTATGCATCATTCCAAGTACATTATGTAAACACCAAACAAGGTATGCATCTGTTAGGCACTCAAAAATATTCAGAGGCTGGGGGAGTAACTCAGTTTCAGAGTGATTTCCTCTAAGGACAAGGCCCAGGCTCAACCTCCAAAACCAAAACAAAGAGAAAAACACAACTGAAAGCATATCCACAATTCCACACTTACTACAGAATTTTATGGCATTTAGGACTGATGGAGTATCTCAGGAGGAAAAGGCACTTACCCCCAAGCCTGGCAATCTGAGCTTGATCCCTGGGTACCACATGGTTAAAGACATAAACTGATTCTCTTAAGCTGTCTCCTGCCATCTACGTGTGTGCCATGGCACATGCATGCCCTACTCCCACTAATAAATGTAATTTAAAAAATTTAAAAGACTTTGGTATGGTATTTGTAAAATGATAAATAAGCTCAAATATATTGATATGGAGTAAATAATTCTCATGCAGTTTAATAAAATATGGTGTATAGTAAAATCTTGAATTAGATTTGTTAAGAATTATTACATTTGAGAAAAACTATATTAACAGAAGTTTAATAAGTATTTCCCTTTACCTTTCTGAGTTTTTTTTGTGTGTTTTTTAAAAATTATGAGGAAACTGAAGAGATAGGTCAACAATAAAGAGCACCTGGTGCTCTTGCAAAGGCCCCAGGCTTGACTCCCAGTACATCAAGTGGTTCACAACTGCCTAAAACTCTGGGGCCGGGGGATCTAGAACCTCTGGACATCTCAAGCACCTGTACTCATGTGCACAGACACTTACACATAACTAAAAATAAAAACATTTTGGTTATTGAAGCTTTTTGGCCTTTTTATTTTTGAGATACTGTCTCATGTAACACAAATTGTACTCAACTTGCTTTAAGGCAGAGGCTGACTGTTTTAGTCAGGGTTCTACTGCTGTGAAGAAATACCATGACCAGAGCAATTCTTTTTTCTCTTTTCTTTCTTTTTTTTTTTTTTTTTTTTTTGGTTTTTTGAGACAGGGTTTCTCTCTTTGGAGCCTATCCTGGCACTCGCTCTGGAGACCAGGCTGGCCTCGAACTCACAGAGATCTGCCTGCCTCTGCCTCCCGAGTGTTGGGATTAAAGGTGTGCACCACCAATGCCCGGCTAGCAATTCTTATAAAGGAAAACATTTACTTGGGACTGGCTTACTGTTCAGGGGTTTAGTTCATTAGCTTCATGGTGGGAAGCATGGCAGCATGCAGGCAGACATAGTGCTAGAGAAAGAGCTGAGAGTTCTACATCTGGATCTGTAGGCAGCAAGAAGTTAATGTCACACTAGACCTAGCTTGAGCATTTGGGATCTCAAAGCCCTCCACCTAGTGATGTACCTCCACCAACAAGACCAACCCTCCTAATAGTGCCACTCACTCCCTATGAGCTAATGGCTCCACACTGGCCTTGAACTCTTGATCTTTCTGCCTCAAACTTTCCAACTGCTGGGATCAGAGGTATATGCCACTTTGCCTGGCTTAAATTTATTTTGGTGGCTGTGTTGAAGATCTGAGAGATGTAGGAATCATGCTGGTCAGTGTTCCTATTGACAGAAATAGCATGACAGACTTGTAGAAGGTGGGAAGAGCCAGGCTAGGGTCTTTCAAAATAGGGAATCTCCCTGCTCTGTTGAGGACATGACAGGAGAGGAGTATGGAAGGGCTTGTTGCTTACTGTAAACATTTGGGTGTGGTTTTGTACATATGTACTGTTCTAAGAGTCACTGACTGCATTTAAGATAAGTGTAGTTTTCTTCTTTATGATTCAACAATCCCACCACTAGATATACATCCAAAGGAAATGAAATGAGGATGTTAGAGATGCTTGCATTCCTAAGTCTAGTCACAAAAGCATTCATTATTCACATGGATTCAACCTGTTACTGGAAACTAAATGTGGGTATTCCGCAAGAGCAAAACATACTTAATCACTAAGTCATTGTTCCAGCCCCCACAATGTACTATATCTTTGACAATTGCTGAGTAGATCTTAAGTGTTCATACCACAAGAAAAAAAATGTGAAGTATAAGAGATAATGCACACATTAATGATTCATGTTAACCACCCTACAATGTATTTATATTTCAAAACAGATGGACTTGGTAATACACTTGTATCACTTGGAGGCTAAGATAAACAGGTCACAAGTTTGAGGCAGCCTGAGGTACCTAGCAAGATCTCTTCTCAAGAAATATATTTAAAATATATAAAAATAAATGATAAATATAAATAATAAAAAGAAACAAAAATGAAAATCAACCTATGGTTGTAAACCATATTTTTTTTTCCGATGCAAAAGCAATGAGTCTTTTATTGCAGTTGTTTAATGAGCTAACCCCATTAGCTCAGGCCTTTCATCCATCCACCATGGCGGATGGCTGGGGAAAGACCCCAAGAAACCACGGGGCAGAGATCTTATAAGACAGCATAAGGGGAGTGTCTAGGGGAACGCACAGGCTCAGGATTGGTGTGCCTGTAAACCATATATTCTATTAAGGTTTAATAACAGGGACTGGAGATGTGGTTCAGTGGCTTTTGCAGAGGACCTGAGTTTGACCCCAGCTCCCACACGGTACCTCACAAATATCTGTAGCTCCAGTTCCAGGTTATCTGACACCCTCTTCTGTCACCTCCTGCACAGCTTGGTCCTGGAAACCTGACTGGGGACATCAATGGAATGACGGACAGACACACAGATACACATACAGAAAAGTTGGTATTAGGTTGATTTTGGAGCCTGCTCCAACGAGTCAACTGGGATTCCTGAAACAGAGGCATTAAGACAAAAACAATAAGACAGAGTTGCGAGGACTGTCCAGTCAGTGCCAAACAGCACACCAAACAGCCCGAGTTTAATTTAGAACCTGCTTTTGTACAAACAAAACAGAACAAAGAGGAACAGAGTCAGTAAACCAACCCCCTGCTCTGTCCCTGAATCAGAGCAGGCAGGCTGGCTATCTATCTGACCAGTAGCAAACAGCTTCATTCCCTATCTCTCTGTGTCTTTCGACTGGCCATCACCAGCCTGCATCTTAAGATAATGCCTTCCTTGAGGGAGGTGAGATAATATGAACAAAGGAGTCAAGAACAAAGGAGGTGCTGGGCGTTGGTGGTGCACGCCTTTAATCCCAGCACTTGGAGGCAGAGGCAGGAGGATCTCTGTGAGTTCAAGGCTAGCCTGGTCTCCAGAGCGAGTGCCAGGATAGGCTCCAAAACTACACAGAGAAACCCTGTTTCGAAAAACAAAAAAACAAAAAACAAAAACAAACAAAAAGAACAAAGGAGGAAACCCACAGTATCAGCTGACCCAAGCTATGGAGAGATCACTGACTCAGGTCTGACAAACGGGGAACCTACATAAGACTGAACTAGACTCCTTTAATATAGATGACAATGGTGAGACTGGGACAATATATGAGGCCATTGGCAGTGGGTCCAAGATCTAACACTAATGCACAAGGAGCCCATTCTATATGGAGAGATACCTTGCTCAGCCTAGACACAGGGGTATTGGGGGGGGGGGTGGAGAGATGCCTTGGTCCTGCCTCAACGAGATGATGGTACAAACTTAGTAGACTTCCTAGCAGGGGCTTTACCCTCTCCAAGGAGCAGATGGGAGGTGGGGGAGGGGGAGTGAGGGGAGAGTGAGGAGAGGAGGGAGAGAGGACTGGGATTGGAATGTAAAAAATAAGTTAATATGAAAAATTAATGAAAAAAGAGATAATGCCTTCTTTCTCTTGGGTTTATGAGAACTTTCTCATAGCTCTCAAGGAGACTGAAACAAGCAGGCGTGAACTCAAATGACTTATAAGTCAGAATAGACTCCAGATGGAAACTGAGTCGAACATGGGCCACCACAGGTGGGCTGTAAGCATTCTGATTGAGTGGCACCAACTACACAGCAACCAGAAACTTCAGTATATTTTTAATGTACAGTGCAGGAGGAGGGGTTAGCTAGACTCTGTAGGAAATAAGAGGTCTCTGTAAGTAGTTTCCAGCTAAAAACATGAAGGAAGAAAACCTGCAATAGTTGCTAGTTTTGCACATTCTGGTCAATCATTTGTAAATACTCAAATCTGTTACATTGTCAATATTCCTACACAAACCGGAGGACAGCTTTGCCAATCCCAAGCCTGCCCTGTATAGGGAAGGCTTTGCCATTACCATAGATCAGAGGCATTGTGAGGTGTAAGGGAAAAGAAGTCTATTTTAGAATTTATACACATGTAAGATTCTGCAATTGCTGATAAGGAGAAAAATATAAACAAGTTTTTAGTCAAAATACGAATAGGATGAACTTCCTAAGAACCTTATTTAGAAAATACTAGGTTACATAGGAACAGGAAAACAGACCAAGGAACTCTAACCTAAGACATAGTTAAACTGAGCTGCTGACATCTACTTTTGTCAGCTGGTTGGCCCTTCCTCTTCTCTGGAAAGTGTACGATCTGTCCTTCCTCTTGAGAAGTGACCACCATCAGTATCCACGTAAATGGTGTCTTAGTTAGGGTTACTGTTGCTGTGGTGATCTAAAGCAACTCATGGGGGAAAGGGTTTATTTCATGCACAGTTCTGTATAACAGTCACCATCATCAAAATTGTGAGGTCAGGAACTCAAGCAGTGCAGGAGCATGGAGGTAGGGGCTGTTAGGGACCACAAAGGAGTGCTGCTTACTGACTTGCTCATAATGACTTACTCAGCCTATGCTCTTACAGAACCCAGAACCACCAGCCCAGGGGTGACCCCGTCCACAATGGGCTGACTCCTCCCCCATCAATCACTAATTAAGAAAATGCCCTACAGCTGGATCTTATGGAGGCATTTTCTTAATTGATGTTCCCTCCTTTCAGATGACTCTATTTTGTGTCAAATTGACATAAAAATAAAACTAGCTAGAACATGCATAAAGGTGCAGTAAGGTGCCACAAGTAAGTGGCAACCAACAGCTATCTAATCGGACTTAAGCCCCACTCAACAGGAGAAAATCATGCCTGGTGCTACATACTTAGCCAGTTTCCCAAGGAATACTGAGGTCGTCGACCTTAGAAAAGAATATACTATTACCACTTTGCTAAACCAGCATCATTCCTCCCTACATTAGAAATCTTATCCGTGTACCCACAGGTAAGTGTAGCTAACACCCCTCATCAGAGAGCTTCTCTTTATAGCACATGGAAACGATAAAAAAACAAACAAACAAAAAAAACCTGCAAAGATCCACTGGTCTTGGGGAGTCCAGCCCCAACAGCTACAGCTGTATCACAGCTGCATCTCGTCCAGGGAATACCGTGGAAGAAAAGGCAGAAAGCAGCTCAACTAACAAGCGCAACAAAAATTGTGGTGGAGGCAGCTGGTGAGATGGTCTAGTTAGTAAAGTGTTTCCCTTAAGCATCAGGACCCAAGGAGAACCCAGGAGCCCTCTGTTTACCATAAATCTT
The DNA here is from genome assembly GCF_003668045.3 of Cricetulus griseus. Taxonomy (NCBI): domain Eukaryota; kingdom Metazoa; phylum Chordata; class Mammalia; order Rodentia; family Cricetidae; genus Cricetulus; species Cricetulus griseus. The sequence continues at coordinate 244,410,043 of NC_048596.1, read as the reverse complement.
TCTGCCAAAAGCCGCCTGAGCCCCACAGCCACATGTGCACTTTACGCCAGCTGCACAACCGAGTTAGGCCCAAATGAATACATAGAAACTTGTATTAGGTTCAAAGCTGCTTGGCCAATGACTAGGATTCCTCATCTGTTAGCTCAGACTTAACTATCATAAATCTACATATTTTATAAGACTTATCGGATGCCTTATTGGCGTCCCTCCTTGCATGTGGATCACATTGTGCTGCTGGAGGAGCAAGGGGAAAAAAGGACCCTTCCTGTTTCTCCTTCGCTTAAATATGAGTCTCCTTGCTATGTCATTTCCTGCCTGGATCACCACTTCTCTACTATATTTCCCAGAATCCTCTTTGACTCCTAGTCCCATCTAACTTGCTGTCTCATTGGCCAAACAGTATTTTATTTAACAATCAATAAGATAAACATACACAATACATTCCCCATCAGCCCTCGCTTTGCTTTGCTTTGTTTTTTGTCAAGCATGTCATATGTGCTTGCAATTCCAGTGCTGGGGAGGCAGAGACAAATGGACCCTGAGGGTCTCAGGCAGCCTAGCTGACTTGGTAAGTTCCAGGTCCCAGTGAGAGACCCTGTCTCTAAAAGGAACGTGGACTCTTTCCAAGAAGCAACACTGGAGTTGTCCTCTGATCTCCTCATGCATATAAACAGAAGTGCATACTTACACACATGAACACACAAAGGAATGGGAGCAAGTGGCTGTGGTACATGCCTGTAACCCAGCCCAGGGCTGGCTGAGGCAAGAGGATCACAAGTTGCAGGCCAGAAAGATCCTGTCTATAAATTCATAAATTATTTTAACACCAAATAGTGAAAAATCTTTGCCACTACTAAAGGAAAATAAGACTACTATTTTGCTTACACATATTTTGAAGCAAGTGAATCTTTAAAACGTGATTAGCTTTGATCAGAATTTTTAAATCAATGCTTTAAACTGAGAAGTAAAGGATTCAGCTAAGTTAAAGAGAAAAAAAAAAATCAGGCGTACTCCATGAAGAAAATTACTTGTTGGAAGACAGTGAAGTATAGATTCTTCTTGGTACAAAAACCAGAACAAGAGTGGGCACAGAGAGCAGGGTGGTAGGAAGCTGCAGAGCTGAGGTGAGACTGCTTGGACGGAGCAGGTCATGTTACAAAACCATAACATAAAGACTTTGAGAAAAACGAAAATAATTACTCTTTGTATCTCCTGAATCCACAAAACAAACACAAAGATGTCAGTGCACCCTTAAGGAAAAGAATCGTGACTGAACACAGTTAGGCAACCTGTTCCTCCCTCCTCTCATGTTCAGGTGACTAATTTGCCTGGACCCAGTGAGGAATCTTCCTGACTGCTTCCTTTTCACGTGAAGGATGGAGGTAACCAGCTAGCTACTAACTTGCCTCATCATCACTCATTCTTCATCTGACCGGTGGACGTAACTGCCTGTTTATCTTTGTTCTGTGCTTTCCTCTGAAATTTCCATTCTCTTTCTTAGAGAAGTTGCTTTCCAAGGCCCGAGAGATGGTTCGGCATTTAAGAGCCTTCTTGCTTTTCCAGGGGACCTGAGTGTAGTTCCCAGCAGCTCCAGAGGATCCCACGCCCCTATTTTTGCCGCCTCAGATATCCAAATACCCATGTATATATACCCCCACATTGACACACACATACACGAAAATAAGAATAAATCTTGAAAGAAAAGGAGAGGGAGGGGAGGGGAGACAGGAAGGAAGGAAGGAAGGAAGGAAGGAAGGAAGGAAGGAAGGAAGGAAGGAAGGAAAGATACTTTTCAAGCAGGGAATTGTAGCTCATGCTTGTAATTCCAGCACTGGAAAGCATAAAACAGGAGGGCTGCCACGAGTTTGAATCCAGCCTAGGCTACATCCTCGCTCAACAAAACAAAAAGCAAAGCAAAACAACAACAAAAATATTTGCTTTTAACTCACTTTCAGGTGGGTATTTATGATTAGTCAGTAATACCTATCCGTGTTTATGTGTTTTATTCATTATTCATTTCCTAAAACAAAACCAGGTAAAATAGTAATTTTCACCTCTTTCCGGAATCATCTTGTAGCTCCGGGAGCCCACCGCCCTCCCCCTCCTTTCCTCTCTCCCCTCCTTTCCTCTCCCTCCCTTCTCCCTCTCCCTTCCTTCCTCTCCCTCCTTCTGCCTGTCCCTGGCTTCATGCGCGCGCATGCGTGTGTGCCGTGTGTTTACGCGTACTTTTTCAAGCACCGCGTCCCTTGGAAAATCAAATGCCGATTAGGCAAGCCAGAAATCAGGGTCTCTCCAGCGCCGAAGGCCACAGAGCGGATGGATCCTGAGCACAGGTCTATTCTGACCATCGACCACGTCCCTAGGAACAAGCTCCCAGAGGTCGGCAGCAGACGCTCGGGGTGGGATCCCGCACGGGTCCGGGGTAGCCGGGTCGGCTGGTCGGCCCGGCCCGCGGTCACGCCCACCTTTGCCGCGCCCACCTCCCTCTCCTGCACTGCCAGTCAACATCCTCAGAGGGACCACCCAGGATGCTCCTTCCGGGTGTTCTTGCTCAGGAGACGGCTTTTCTGAACGCTGCGAAAGAACACACATCCCGGCTCCTTTTGTTGGGGCTTTTCGCCCCTCTCATTTTCTTTATTTCTAGCTCGTTCCTCTGGGGACAAGCCATGTGTCCCCGGCTGCCCCCAATGCCCCCTCCCTAGCACCACAATGTAGCCAGGAGCTGGAAAACTCTGGCTGAGCCACGTGGGATCAATGGCATGTTCTGACGAGGTGGCCGAGTGGTTAAGGCGATGGACTGCTAATCCATTGTGCTCTGCACGCGTGGGTTCGAATCCCATCCTCGTCGACTCTGGTCTTTTATTCGAAAAAAGATTCATAAGTAGTTGTGAATTTCAGTCTATCTAAAGATTTATATATAGCTATGAACTCAAGTCTAACCTGCCTAGGTTGGCGTCTTGGTTCCAGCATATTAAGTCTTACTAAACTGTTTAGGTTTAACCATTGAATTGGTGCTCATTGTTGCTTGGGTGTGAGCAAAGTGCCTGGCTTGATCAATTTAATGCAGTTTGTTCTGCTGAGATCCTTCCCCGCCAGTGAAGGAAAAATCAAGAAATCAGGGTGAGAATAGAGAAGAGAAAGAAGGGGATGGGAAAAGAAACGGAGAGCTGGATGAAGCTGAAGTCCCTTTACTTTATTACTTTAATTTCATTATGGCAGTTTCATACTTATGTATGTATACACCAGTCCCTCGGTCAGAAATCAGCATACTGTGAACACTAAAAATAAAAGGTCAGAGTGTGTGCGTGCACACACACCAAAACCAACATACCAGACTGAAATTACTACTGCTTACATACTTTGTACACAAGGAAACATGCTTTAGTTTCACATGTGTTTTGGATCTATCTGGTGAGTAGAATGGCCAGAACCTTACAAATTCCATTCTCTAATTATGTTTTCATTTGCTATCAACCTGTCAGTCCTTAGTATTACTAACTACTCTTCCCCCAGGCTGAGGGAACATCTTGTTAGAAGAACCAAAAAGACACAAGAAACAGATAAGAAGGGGAGGGAAGGGGCTGCTGTAAAATGTCATCATCTGGCTAAGGTGATTTACCTGTGCAAGATGGAGGCAGTTAAAAGTTCCAGCATTGGTGGGAGAGGGAGAGGTTGCAGCCTAGCTGATGACTGACAGCTGGGAAGGGAGAGTCACTTTCTTTGAATGTGGGTGACCACTAGTAGGTTGCCAATTCCCCAGTGGATGACCCCAAAACATGGGGACATGAAGAACATGAAGATGGAAGACAGACGTATGGAGGGGTTGTTTCTGGGGAGATTTAGATAGGGTAGTAGGATCAAGATACATTGTACATATGTATAAATTTTTCAAAAAATAAAAATATTGTTTTAAAAAACTGCTAACTGCAAAACTTGTAAATAATCATAAACTTTTTAAAAATACACTGAAATTTATGTTAGTATAGCCACTAAGCCAGAAATGGTGGTGCATGCCTTTAATCCCAGCACTTGGAGGTTCAAGGCCAGCCTGGTCCTCAAAGTGAGTTCTGGGACAAACAGAACTCATCTCTTACACAGAGAAGCCCTGTCTCAAAAAATAACAACAACACTAAAAACCAAATAAAAAGCAAAAAAAAAAAAAAAAAAAAAAAAAAAACCTATGTCATTATCTTTACAAAACTCCTGCTTTACAAAATAAGCCTTTCATATATTTGTTTGTTTGCTTGTTATTTGTTGTTGTTGTTTGGTTTTTGTTTTTATATTTGACAGGGTCTTTCTACTTAGCCCCAGCTATCCTGGAACTCACTGTGGTAGACAAGCCTGAGCTTGAATTCAAAAAGATCCACCTGCCTCTGCCTCCTGAGTGCTGAGATTAAAGGCAAGCACCACAACACCCAGCAGGCTTCTTTTCAAGATTTGGTTCTAAAACATCACACAAGCTAAGGAGTTTACAAAATAATTGAGTAAGCAATCACAAAGCAAGCTCCTGCAAAACCATGACAAAGGAATCTTCTCCTCAAAGCCAGTCACTAACCCAGCTGTCAACTCTCATCACTTCTTCACTTTTCTCATCACCAATTTATCATTTCTTAACATAATGCTTACTGAAGGGGCCGCGGAGTTGGTACAGAATGCACCCAGACACCAAATTCTCAGCACAAAGGAAATGTATTACCCCAGAGAGGAGACAGGGTCGGGGTGGGGCTGCCTCTGGATGGGGCAAAGACAGCAGCAAATGTCTCTGCAGGAGTGGATTTTAAGGAGAAAAGGGGGAAGTCTGTGTCAGGGTGAATTGGTAAGTCCTGATTGGGCACGTTAGCAAGTGTAGCCAAAAGATGAATTTTTGGTTGCTGGACCTTGGTGTTTTGTGGTTGGACCTTGGAGTTTTAGTCAAGCATAAGGAAGTGGCAAAATAAGGGAATCAATCTTGTTGAAAAAATCATATTTTTTTCTGCCTTTTTGTTACTAACCAGTAGGGTTCATTATTATTATTGCTGTATATGTGTTACTACTAACATATCTGCCTAATTATGTTACAGCATGATTACAACTTATTTATTCCTTGTATTTATATTACTGACATGTAGCGCATCAAGCTAGAACTTCATTGTTTAAAATATTTATTATCTTCCAATTCTGAGGGCCAGAGTTCGAGGAAAGAATGGCCTAGCTGGTTCCCCTAGACAACCCTAGCTGGTATCTCTCTAAGCTTCAGTAAGCTGCAATGCAGACGCCAGCAGAAGTATTAGCTGTGTTGAGGTTGGAGTACGAAAGGACTGGCTTTGTTGACAGGATGTTAGACATTCTAGACGGCTGTGGTCTGGTGGCCCATTGATGGTCATTTAAGTTCTACCCAGGTTGCTTACAATGTAGTGACTTGTTTCAAAAAGGCAAGCATTAAGACTCAGAGAGAGTGACAAAAGTCACCATCACTCATAAGCTACCTTAGGAAGTAACAGGCCATCATGTTCAGTGTACTTCCCTTGGAAGTGTTTAAGTCTGTGTAATCCCCAGTCATGAAGTGAGATCACACAAAAGACTAGGAAACGGGCTAGAATCAAGAGAAGGCAGCTGAGAAGTCTTCCATACTTGAAAAGCCTCCATTTTCTCAAAAGTAACTAGATGTTTTATCATTTTGACTTAGTAATATATGAGCTAGGGGTATAAGGACCTACAACCTTTTCTGACTACATAGAATTGTTTTTGTATTTTGTTTTTAAGACAAAATCTCATGTAGTCATGGCTAGCCTCAAACATTAGGTAATCAAATGTGACATTGATCTCCTGGTTCTGGAATTACTGATCTATACCACCTTAGTTGGTTTCTGTGTTGCAGGGTATCAAAGCCAGAGCTTAGTTTAAACAAGGAAAGCACTCTACAACTGAGATGCATCACCAGGCCCTTGGAATGTTTATGAAGAGATTTGTAACAAAAAATTAATATAGACCTTTTCAATTTTGCTTAATAGAAATATTTTCCAGTTTGTCATTTATTTTCTAGCCTTATTTCTAATGTGTTAAACACTTCAAATGCATGTGTATTAATTTTGCTATATTGTTTGTATGTTCTAAATGAAATACTGAAGGACAAATAGAAAAGATCACCTTAAGATCACATACATCATCATCATCACCTCCCTCAACGCTGGAGTCTGGGACCAAAAAGAGAATGGCTTATTTCCACAGCATCTGACACTGGTGTCGCTGTTTTAGTGCCTCAAAAGGATTGCTGGGTCAAAAAGTGAGGCTGACTTAGTGGAACTAGAAAGTGTGTCCCCACCTAATTCTAATTCTAGGACACAAAAATAATGTGTCCAAGTGTCTGAGATGGCTTCTTGTAAATCTGCCTGCAGAAGTTATTAAATATTTAATTGAACTCAGGTCCCCGGCCACAAACAAATCTTGGTTGTTGAATTCAAATTTAGGCATGACATGAAACTAATGTGGAGACTTTAACACTACTTGGGAGATGGAGGCAGAGGATTCACAGCCAGCCTCAGCTATTTAGCATGTTTGAGGCCAACCTGGACTACATGAGACCATGTCTCTAACAAAAAAAAAACAAAAAAACAAAAAAACACACACACACAGAGAAAAGCAGAAAAGAAGCTGCGCAACAGTTATTTACTGTGTGGCATTGGGCAATTAATTCACTACCATCCTTATCCCTATCCTTCATGATTCCTCTTTTGTACATAGAGACTATTGGAGTTTCTAGTGTAAAGGATCTTTTAAAAATAAAATATGCTACTATGCCGCCAGTGATTAAGACCAAGGATGGATTTCTTTCATGTTTTACTCTTAACATTACTTGTTATAGAATATTATTTTAAGGTGTGTTACTTTTGTTTATGCTGTGGAACATTTGTTTAACAATGCAAAGATGTGTTGCTTTTATTTATACTGCATTTGTTTAACTCTGTGAAGCTGTGATTCTTTGCCTGTCTAAAACACCTGATGGCCTAATAAAGTACTGAACAGCCAATAGCTAGGCAGGAGAAAAGACAGGATGGGCTGGCAGATGAGACAATAAATAGGAGAAATCTGAGCAAGGAGGGAGCAAGGTTTCTACAAGGAGAAGATTATTATTAAGGTCCACCTTACCCAGCCACAGAGTAAGAGTGACTGTAAGATATACAGAAATAAGAAAAGGAAAAAACCCAGAGGCAAAAGGTAGTTGGGATAATTTAAGAAAGTTGGCAAGAAACTTTCTTGCCAAGGCTGTGTGTTTATAACTAAGAATAAGCCTTTGTGTGTATTTATTTGGGAGTTGGGTGGTGGGCCCCCAAAAAGCAAAGAGCCAAAACACCTAAAGAACAAAGAATAAGAGCAAAGAATAAAAAAAAAAAAAAACTAACAATATTTTGGCATTCCAACATGGGGCTAGAGTAAGAAAAAAAAACTACAATTAATGTCATTGATACAGTTTTATTGTTTAAATAATGTTATATCCCCACACTGTCATTCTTTCACAGCAAAAGAACTGGCTCAGTTCTAGTCAGCAATGTGCTTACATTCACCCATGACCACCTGTGATCTTCTGAGCATCCAGTGTGGGTACAGGTGACACTCATCTCTGTTGATTCTGTTCTGTGCTCCTCACTTCATACCTGGCTTAGATTACATGACAGGAAGGGGATTACAAGACAGAGACACTCACTTCTAGGGTGCTGTGGGAGCCTGAAGAAAAGACAGCAGGTCAGAGCAAAGGGATGAGAAGGAATGAAAGGAAGAAACTAAAGAACGAACAGAGAGTAGAGGCCACAGGGGCAAAAGTAGAGACTTCTCTGACAAAGGAAGAGAATGGGTGAAACTTTCATCCAGGGAAGAAAGGACTGAATATCAATAAGCTAGGAAAACTGCTCGTGATGAAAAGTAGTAATTTGATATCCAAGTTAGGAGGGTAGATCTTCTGAAGGACTTCAGCAGAGTTATGTGAACAAAGTGAACTCTGGTGTCTACCTCCTTCACTGTGACAGTCAGGAAGGCTTAAGATGGTAAAAGCTGAGGTAGAAAATACAGGACTTACTCTACCATGGAAAGACTTTGAATCCTGGGGCATTTCATTCTATCAGCCTCTGTCACATAGTGACACAGCAGTTCTTTACAGGACTGCCATTGAGATGGGGGGGGGGGGATAAATAAGTAAAAAAAAAAAAAAAAAAAAAAAAAAAAAAAAAAAAAAAAAAAACAAGGACAGGGACAATCACACCAATGTAGAAGAATGCACACATTCTAAAACAGTTGCATCTTTCAGGACTGGATGTTGCCACTAAACTATGTGGTGTTATGTAAGAGGTTAGTTCCCTCTTTGGGGGGCTCAGCTTTATCTCAGAAATAATAAATAAAATGAGACTGGGGTGATAGTTCAGTGAACCTCAGTTCAATCCATGAACACATGTTTAAAAAAATAAAAATGAAGTAAAGAGAGTAAGGGTGGTGATGAGAGAGCAGCTGGAGACAGGTAAACTCGGGCCTCATTGGCCAGACAGCCTAGGCTACTTGGCAAGTTCCAGAACAGTGTAAGACCCTCCCACAAAAAAAGATAGGACTGGCTGAGTAATGTCACTCAAGGTTGTCTTCTGGACTCCACACACATGTGTATACATACATACATATACCCACAGGTACAGCATGAACATACGCATGCGTACACAATACAATAAAATAAAAATAAATACATGGAGATAATGATTTGTGTTAGTAAAAAAAAAAAATTAAGTTGGGTTAAGTAAAACAATATGAGTGACATTTTATCACCAGACACATACTAGTGAAAAGACTGTAACAGTGACTACTATGAAGTCTTTTAGAGAGACTATCAAAGAGGCATAGCTCAGCCCATATGGCTACAAGAGCAGATTTGAAGCCCCCACGCCATGCTGATTTTGAAGGCATGAAAACGTCACAAAGAACTGCTAAGGGCACTTAGAGGTCAGAAGAGGCCATTGAAGATACCGCCTTAGTTGCAATGGGTTGAAAAGGTGAGGGAAGCTGAGGCTTGGCACCTTGTGGTGTCAAGGGTTGGAGTCCCGGCAGAGATCACGGAGCCACTGGGAAATTGCAGCCTTAGTTGCACTGGGAGAACCCGCACCTAGATACCTGAACACTGAGAATACAAGATAGAAGCAGGAGTACTGAGCTTACAGTACAAGCTGTATACTCGGCGACGGCAGAGACAGAAGTAGAGGTGCAGAAACCTATCAGAATCTATATCCTGAGTGAACCCCAGATCAGACATTTGGGTCTCTACAGCTGAACACTGAGCAGTTTAACGTGATACGGAACTCATCACCTACTTGAAAACTCCTCAGTCTCATGTATCCAGTTTATGGTTAATACAAGGGTAATCTGAGAATAAAGCAGTTCTGTTTGAAGGTACAGACGGACGCACCTAGCACCAAGGTGAGAGGACAAAGAAAAAAGGAAAACGGGTTCCTCTGCCCCAACTTTATCCCAACCTAATCAAGTTGCCTATATGCGGCGTGGCTACTACCCTTGCATCCCAGTACTTAATGCTGAACCGGTAGTCGACTCTATTTTTTTGTTTTGTTTTTCGAGACAGTTTCTCTGTGGCTTTGGAGGCTGTCCTGGAACTAGTTCTTGCAGACCAGGCCTGCCTCTGCCTCCCGAGGGCTGGGTCGACATTAAAGGATCAAAACAGGCAGGAAACTAGAACAGCTCTCCTATCTGAAGAGGTGGGTGGCTCTGAAAAGAGCCTTTGGGTCAAGAGTGAGGTCAACGCGCTCACTTGGAGCTGGTGTACTTGGTGACGGCCTTGGTGCCCTCGGACACCGCGTGCTTGGCCAGCTCCCCGGGCAGCAGCAGGCGCACGGCCGTCTGGATCTCCCGGGACGTGATGGTCGAGCGCTTGTTGTAATGCGCCAGGCGAGAAGCCTCGCCCGCGATGCGCTCGAAGATGTCGTTGACGAACGAGTTCATGATGCCCATGGCCTTGGAGGAGATGCCGGTGTCGGGGTGAACCTGCTTCAGTACCTTGTACACGTACACCGAGTAGCTCTCCTTGCGGCTGCGCTTGCGCTTCTTGCCGTCCTTCTTCTGGGCCTTGGTCACGGCCTTCTTGGAGCCCTTCTTCGGGGCGGGCGCAGACTTGGCAGGCTCAGGCATACTGACACAGAAGGAAGAACTACAACAGCAAGGCAGTCGTGCCTTCCCTTTTAAAAGTATTTATTCAAATGAGGCTTAGAAAAGCACACTTTTGATTGAGTACTATTTCGGTGACGTCATTTGAAGTCTTGCCCAATCGAAATACGCCTGGGCACAACTCTTCCCATTGGCCTAACTGACAAGAAGAAGCCAGCCAATCACACGGGTTCTTTTTGGCGCCCAGCGAAAACTATAAAGTCAAGCTCTTGTACTTTCCATCTACCAAGTTACAATAGTGTGTTTGGTCTTTACCATGTCTGGACGCGGCAAGCAGGGCGGCAAGGCTCGCGCCAAGGCCAAGACCCGCTCCTCCCGGGCCGGCCTGCAATTCCCCGTGGGCCGTGTGCACCGCCTGCTCCGCAAGGGCAACTACTCGGAGCGGGTGGGCGCCGGCGCCCCGGTGTACCTGGCGGCCGTGCTGGAGTACCTGACGGCCGAGATCCTGGAGCTGGCTGGCAACGCGGCCCGCGACAACAAGAAAACCCGCATCATCCCGCGCCATCTGCAGCTGGCCATCCGCAACGACGAGGAGCTCAACAAGCTCCTGGGACGCGTGACCATCGCGCAGGGCGGCGTCCTGCCCAATATCCAGGCCGTGCTGCTGCCCAAGAAGACCGAGAGCCACCACAAGGCCAAGGGAAAATAATTTCCCTTGGTTAGTTTAACGCAGACCTAAGGCTCTTTTCAGGGCCACCTACGTTTTCTACAAAAGAGGCTTAGCATTATTGTCATTGTAATGGGACAAAGACGTAGGAAAGCAAACACCATTCATCTTTTCCAGAACTAGGCAAAGTAATGTAGTTTGAACCGCTTAAAACGTCTAGTAGCTATATGTTTCTCGACTTTCAAGTAAAATTCGGAACAACGGGTGTAAGATGCCACAGTCGGTCGTCTTCTAGTTCTTAGGGCAGTGCTCTATCGAAAATGTTTAAGGGGTATAGCACGCCGGTAGTAATGTCTCGGGAATCAAGATAGGGTGGGCCACACATACTTGCCACTGACTTGGGCAGTCTATTCCTAGACACTAAGGCACAACATGGTCAGGTATTTAGTTTCTATATCGGGGAGAGTTCAGTGAGTGGTTATAACCAGCTCCGCAAATGGAGCGCTTTTTCGTGAAGCCACCCACTCCCATGTAAAATTTAGTCCTTGACAAGGAGACTTGTAAACTTCAGGCAGTGGTGGCTCACGCTTTTTTAATACCAGCACATTGTAGGCAAAGGCAGGCGGATCAGAGTTGAAGGCCAATCTGGTTTACAGAGAGAGTTCCAGGACAGCCAAAAATAGAACATGGTGGGGGGCCGGGGTTACACTATAAAGTCGAAAATCTGGTTTTCTTAACTTCTAACTGGAATTCTTCCAACATTTATAATCTGTTATCGAAAATATATATAATTTCATTTCACTTCTCTGTACTTTTAAGTCAGATTTTTGAAATAATTAAACCATGTGTTGTGCTGAAAGTCATTCCTAGCATTCGTGAGGCAGAGCCAGGCAGATCTCGGATTTCGAGACCAGCTTAGTCTACACAAGCAATTATGTCAGGTACTCTAATGAAACTGGCTCAAAATAAGAGCGAAAAATAATAATGATAGCAGTTTAAAAGTTCCCTTGCTGAAACATTTTATAGAATTTTTAGCTGTGCGGCACAATTAGTGATTTTTCTCATTATTTTGTTGTTTGATTCCTTAAAAGGTGTTCCAAGTTAAATAACATCGCCCTATACAAAGCTTTAGCTAAAAGGAAAAACGTAAATGTGGGGAGATGGCGGAATTTTGCTCCCGTTCCACGTATATCCTAAACTGCAGAAAGAAGGGGCAGGAATTACATTAAAGGGTCGGACACAGACTTTGTTCTTAAATGAAGTAAAATAGATTTAAAAAAAAAAAAAAAAGCCGCTTGATTCCTGCGCTGATGAGGACCCTTCCTCCAGCCGCAGGCACTTCCGCCTTGCGCTTCCTGTTTTCACTCCGGTCCGCAGGTTCCCTATAAGAGAGAACTGCTTCTCCCCGAAAGGCTGTCTGTTCTTCAACAGCTAAGTCTTGCTTGCTGTCATGTCTGGCCGCGGTAAGGGCGGGAAAGGCCTGGGCAAGGGCGGCGCTAAGCGCCATCGCAAAGTCCTCCGGGACAACATCCAGGGCATCACCAAGCCCGCCATCCGCCGCCTGGCCCGCCGTGGCGGAGTCAAGCGCATCTCCGGCCTCATCTACGAGGAGACCCGTGGGGTGCTGAAGGTGTTCCTGGAGAACGTGATCCGCGACGCGGTCACCTACACGGAGCACGCCAAGCGCAAGACCGTCACCGCCATGGACGTGGTCTACGCGCTCAAGCGCCAGGGCCGCACGCTCTATGGCTTCGGCGGCTAATTTGCCCAGAGGCTTCCATACTTATCAAAAGGCCCTTTTTAGGGCCACCACACAATCAACAAAGGAGCTAAACCAACTTTCGGTTTTGAGCGATAGGGGACTCAATGCTCGTTTAACTTCTGCAGCCTTTATGAGAGCTAAACTCTTATCCTTAAGCCACCTTCCTTGGGAATTCCAGCCCCAGAAGTATTGACGCTGGGTTTTTCGGGGACTTAGAGCACTTTACACAAGCAGAAGTTTTGCTTTTTCAATAGTTTCTGGCTTTGCAGGCTGTCTTGAAGTTACCTCTTTCTAGAACAGGTTGGTCTCAAACTCAAACCATGCCTATGTGTCCCGAGTGCTGGGATTAACGACCTGCTCCACCACCGCCAGGCCAAGTGGGAATTTTAAGTCCTAAATGTTTGTAAGATGTAAGTACTAATGTGCACCCAGCTGCAGGTCTCACTTTTGAAAGGTTTTTTGTTATCGTTTATAAATAAGGTAGGCTTTTTAAAAGTAACTACCAGAATGGCAATCAGTAAAGCAGGTTTGATAACCTGGTCCCCCTCAAGTAATGTTTAATTCAAGTTTCTAAATTCTCCAAGTTGTCAAGGTGATGACAGCTGTAGTGTGTTCAGATTTATGTTGAATCAAACAAGTAACTCATGAATCAAACAAGTAACTCATGGTTTATTATGCTTAACTTGATGTGGTAAAGGTACTAACAGCCATTTCAAATCACAAGTATACTGTGCCTCTTTATTTCACCCATTTTAGTTTGCTTACGATTTGTCAATTGCCGACCAGGAGTATTCCATGGTAAGCATACCTTCTTTCCAGGCCGCCCTAAAATTTGCAACCTTGCTTCAGCCTTCAGAGTAGATGTTACAAAAGAAAAAATCTCACCAGGCGATGGTGGTGCATGCCTTGAACCCCAGCAAGCAGAGTCAGTCGAAGTTCTTGGGTTCAAGGTCAGCCGGGTCTTCAGAGTGAGTTTTAGGAAAACCAGGACTAGAGAAACCCTATCTCAAAGAAAAAAAAAAGTGGTTGAGACCTGTATTCTGACATACCTATGCATCATATTAATCTCCCTTAATTAACATTAAAATAAAGCTGGTAGTGGCAGTAGTTCTGAAATGGAGAATGTGGGACAATTGACAATTACTGAGCCAACTGAAATTCATTTTGTTCAAAATCTTTCCGGTTGTGAGTAGCTTACCGGAGAAAGACATTTTTATTCTTTATTTGTTAAAGAACAACAGACATTTTTAATGCCCTTCTCTACATCATTTTTCATGTTCAAACCCATTTCACTAACCAAACTCCCTCCCTTAGGAAAGTAGTTGATTTCAGAAGGATCTTGAGTCCTTCACTAACATTTTAAGGTCACTTCTGCTCTTTGAATGTCAAATAATACTAGGTATATATGGTTTTTTGTTGTTTGATTTTGTTTTGTTTGAGAGAGGTTCTCACTATGTAGCCCTGGCTGTCCTGGAACTCTTTTTGTAGACCAAGATGGTTCTCAACTCACAAAGATCCACCTGACTCCTGCCTCCCAAAAGGCTTGGCTTTGTGTTTTTAGCTGGTTTTCACTTAATGGATTCAATTATCAGATTAATATTAATTATGCTTAGAACTATTTAGGTACATAGTCTAATCTAAATCTGCTTGGATAAGAACTCAAACTGGGTTTGCACCTTTAATCCCAGCAAAAACAAGCTGATCTCCATAACACCAAGGCCAGCACAGGATACACAGTAAGACTTTGTGTCAAACAATAAAAGATAATTGAAATACAGATGAATAAATTTGATGGGCTGTAAAAGTATAATACACACCTGGGCAGTGGTTGCCTGAACCTTTAATCCCTCAGTGAGTTCAAGGGCTACCTGGTCTACAAATCAAGTTACAAGACAACGGGGTAGTCTGTTACACAGAGAAACCCTGTCTCAAAAAACAAAAAACAAAACAAAACAAAAAATACAGATACTAACACACGGTCTACTTAAATGTTTTACATATTGAAACTATTTTTATATAATGGATCATATTAAAATTAATTTTTACCTTGTTAAAAATGTACTTAATAACTAAATGAAAACTATGTTTATGCTGTAGCTCTCTAGAGCAGTCAATTTAGAGTAACAAAAACTGGGTTTATGCTTTCAGATGTAAATACAGGAATTAATAATAGAAAATTCTGGGAGAATGAACAAATTTCATTTTCCTCCTATTCCATTCCTAAAGATAGAGATAAAAGACTCTCATTAATATCTTATGTTGGGGCAGGACAGAGAAATTATAGGGATGTGGGACTTTGGTGTGAAACCCTTAACCAAATGAGAATTTCTTTTAGTTTAGCAACTTTCAATGAAGACCTTCCTCCTATCCCGGGTATGAAATTTTCAGTTTTCTAGGAAATCTCACCAGAAACTTCATTTACAGTTAAAGAAAGGGAGAGAGAGAGAGAGAGAGAGAGAGAGAGAGAGAGAGAGAGAGAAAGAAAGAAAGAAAGGTGTGTAGGGAGGTTAGGGTGAGGGGGTCCTAGTCTCTGTGGAACCATGAGTCTTCTACTTTTGTTTTATTGGATTGTAAAGCCAGCCAAGACACCTCTAAGTACACTTCCACCGGGAAGCAATTCATTCTGAATGTTCAGTAACTGTACCTGAAGTTTAAGAAAGCAAGTGGCAAAAATGTATACATGTTCCCGTAACTAAATCATTTTTGGTTGTTTTCCAGAGACAGGGTTTTGCTGTGTAGCCCTGGCTGGCCTGAAATTCACTCTGTAGACCAGCCTGGCCTTGAACTCTATCTACCTGCCTTGAGATCTACCTACCTCTGCCTCCCCAATGCTGGGATTAAAGGCATACACCACCACCGCCCTTCGTTTTTCTCTGGAAACTAGCTTGGATTCATCAGGAGACCCTCTCATATAGGCTAACCTGGCCAGAATTTGTAGCACAGCATCACATGACCTTGGAAATCCTGATCCTATTTCCAGAACACTAACATAGTCGTCCCACCCACCAGGCCTGGTCTATGCAGTGATGGGATTAAGCCCAGGTTTTTCTGAACACCAAACACGCTACCAGACGAATTTACATTTTTCAGCCCTGGTCTCTACTTCTAAATAACAAATTAGACCAGGAAACAACACAGCTTAAAGCTCACTAATACTTCCTTTCACCCAAAACTCACATTACTTGAGTCTGTGACTTCTGGGGACACAAAATTGGGCAGCCCCGACTGATTTAGGGGATTCCTTCTTTTGTGTTAGCCTTACTTATGCACTACACCTGGCACCGGGATCGCCGTGTAAAGCGGCTCAAGGGTTATTAGTCTGAAACGTAGGTTGCAACTCTAATATGGATAACTTAGTGGCTCTTAAAAGAGCCTTTGGTGCTAGATGTTAACAGTCGCTTGGAAAGTTTACTTGGCGCTGGTGTACTTGGTGACGGCCTTGGTGCCCTCGGACACCGCGTGCTTGGCCAGCTCCCCGGGCAGCAGCAGGCGCACGGCCGTCTGGATCTCCCGGGACGTGATGGTCGAGCGCTTGTTGTAATGAGCCAGGCGAGAAGCCTCGCCCGCGATGCGCTCGAAGATGTCGTTGACGAACGAGTTCATGATGCCCATGGCCTTGGAGGAGATGCCGGTGTCGGGGTGCACCTGCTTCAGCACCTTGTACACGTACACCGAGTAGCTCTCCTTGCGGCTGCGCTTGCGCTTCTTGCCGTCCTTCTTCTGGGCCTTGGTCACGGCCTTCTTGGAGCCCTTCTTCGGGGCGGGCGCGGACTTGGCAGGTTCAGGCATATCGAAGAACCAGGCGAATCAAACACCCACGGATAAGCCCAACTAAGGGAATGGTTGTGTATGCTTTATCTAGAGCTTTGTATGCAAATAAAGTAAAGTGCTATGTGTCTTGTTAGTGGTCACTCAGAGAAAAGGCTGAGTCTGTTTTTACCCAATAAGAATGCAAAAATTCCCAAACCGCGTTTCCATTGGTTAAAATGAACTCAGAATGTTAACCAATGACGCATTTCCTTTTTCGCGCCGTAGCTTGACTATAAAAGCCAAGGGGGTTGGCTCTGTTTTCCTTTGTAACCTCCAGTTGCTTTAGGTCATCAGTATGTCTGGACGAGGCAAGCAGGGTGGCAAGGCTCGCGCCAAGGCCAAGACCCGCTCCTCCCGGGCCGGCCTGCAGTTCCCCGTGGGCCGTGTGCACCGCCTGCTCCGTAAGGGCAACTACTCGGAGCGGGTGGGTGCCGGCGCCCCGGTGTACCTGGCGGCCGTGCTGGAGTACCTGACGGCCGAGATCCTGGAGCTGGCTGGCAACGCGGCCCGCGACAACAAGAAAACCCGCATCATCCCGCGCCATCTGCAGCTGGCCATCCGCAACGATGAGGAGCTTAACAAGCTGCTGGGGCGCGTGACCATCGCGCAGGGCGGCGTCCTGCCCAACATCCAAGCTGTGCTGCTGCCCAAGAAGACCGAGAGCCACCATAAGACCAAGTGAGCAGATTTAGATACACCCCCAAAGGCTCTTTTCAGAGCCACTCATACAGTCCAAAAAGAAGCTGGCGCATGTAAGGTTTTGAAAACAAGTTAGCCGATAAAGTTAATGAGGGTCTTTTAAGGACTAGTTTGCATTATTTGATTTGTAGCCCAGCGTACACATGGAACACAGGCGTTCAAAAACGGTTTTTTCTTAAATTCTAGAGTCCGTTTAGATTTTGAGTAACGTTTCCTTGATCTTTGCCTAACGGTACTTGCTTTTTCTGTTGAGTTTCTGGTTTTTTGTTTTTGGGGTGCTGACTCGACTTTGTATACCAAGCAGGTCTATCTGCTGCTTCCAGAGTGCTGAGCTTGAAAAGTTTCAACTTCACTCTAAGGCCAGGTATATTTGGGACGTTTATCCTGTCTAAACTTTCGTAAACGATAGGATCCTTAGTGTTTTTTTCTCTGCAGTGGAAGGTAATGTTCTACTAAATGTCATCTGTTAGTTAAAAGTAGACTTCCAAGTCCCACACTGGTAAACAATTGGTCCGGAGTAAAGAGCACGTTTTTGAGGGTAGCTCTGATTAAAAGCTATTTCCATGGAAATTGATTCTGGCTGTGGAAACGAAGGTGCGGGATGTCAGGTGGTAGATAGCCCAGGAAGAAAATGCAGAACAGGTAAGTAAAGAGGTTTATGACGGCTTTTAGTGATATACAAAGATGACTTCACTGAAGGCGTTTGGGTTTTTTGGTTTTCTTGGGGGTGGGGTGTTTTGTTTTTTCCAGACGGTTTCTCTGATTTTGGAACTATCTCTTCTAGACCAGGTTGGTCTCAAACTCACAGAGATCCACCTGCCTCTCCTTCCTGAGTGGGGTTTTTGGTTTCTTTTGTTTTGGGTTTTGTTTTGTTTTCCATAACTGTTTCTCCGTGTAGCCTTGGCTGTCCTGGAACTCACTGTAGATAAGACCAGGCTGACCTGGAACTCAGAGATGTACCTGCCTCTGCCTTCCGAGTACTGGAATTAAAGGCCTGCGCCACCACCACCTGGCAAAGGTGTTATTTGATCAAAAACAAATTGAAAAGAAATTAGTTTACCAGTGTACCAGGTAGACTACAAATGACAAATCCCAAAGGTTAGCTCTGAAACATCAAAGCTGCTTCCCAGTAGCAACATTCACATGTGTAAGAAGTAAACTATGGTCCATTTCAGTGTGAGATGCACTTAAAGTTCAGAATTATGCAGGAGCTGGCTGGCTGGCTGGCACAGGCTTTGTCTCAGAATTCTGAGATGGACAGTTACAGGTGATCTGTTGCCTTAACTATTTATTAGGTGAAGCTCTGTCCTAAACCTGTAGAGGGCAAGTCCTAAACAGGAGATTCTCCTGATGGAAGCACCTGTAAGGTGGCTCAGCAGTTAAGGATATTGGCTTCTCTTCCAGAGGACCTAAATTCAATACCTAGCAATTACATGGTGGCTCACAACAATCAATAATGGGTTCTGAAGCCCTCTTCTGGCATGCAGACATACATGCAGACAGCACTCATGCATAAAAAAATAATAAATTTTACAAGAAAAAAGGATGAAATTATTAAAAAAAAAAAAAAAAGTCTTAGCCAGGTGGTGGTGGCAGTAGCACTTGGGAGGCAAAGGCAGGTGGATCTCTGAGTTTGAGACCAGTCTTGTCTACAGTGAGTTCCAGGTTAGACAAGGCTACACAGAAAACTTTCCCTTTTCTCTATGCCAAATTGTATATTAAAAATTGCTTCATTTTCACTATTCCCTATTTTCTAATTTCCAACAGAGTATTCAAATTCAGTCCCTCCCCTACTTTCTCTTTGTGTGCTCTTCTCTCTTAACGACCTGGTTTTTAACTACCTGGTTTTAACATGACTATAGGCCCAAAAGTTCATGGAAATGTGTGTGTGTGTGTGTGTGTGTGTGTGTGTGTGTGTGTGTGTGTGTGTTTAAAGTGAATAATGAAATTTAGATTAGTTCAGATTAACAGCTTCCAGAGTCAGGTTTGTGATTAGCATAAAGAATCCATGTGCCATGTGCTCTGCAGTTTGTTCAAAAATATTGATGTGTTTAAATAATGAAGATTCCAGGTTCAGTAGACTTGACTTGACCTGAAAGTCCACAAAGTTGCAAGTAGTTGTTAGTGTGACCTTGGAATCACTGCTAAGAAGGATTTCAGGGCTAGAGCGTTTTTAATAATGACAGCCACTGGGGCCCATGGGAGGATGGGGGTTGGGGGGGACTGGGATTGATATGTAAAATAAGATTGTTTCCAATTTCAATAAAATTTATTTTAAAAAAAAGTAATGGCAGTCACTTGAATCAAGAGAAGCTGGAAAAGGAGATGGAACAGCAATCCATGTAACAGGAAATTCTGCACATTTATGGGCTTTTGAGGGAAGAGGGCTATGCATTTAGAGAAGGGTCTTTGATTTTAACAGATCAGTGAAGGGCTCAGGAAATAAAGCAGTAATTTAATAAGCTATGTGCCACCCTTCTGTGAGGTTGTAAAACACGCTAGTTTATCAGCTTCAGAAAAGTACTGGGTAGGACATGAGTTGTGACTGACTGATCCTCCACAAAGGATGTGACACTCAGTGTGCAACAGAAAATAGGGTAAAAATGTGTTTAGATTAGATAGGGCATGTATGGAAATACATTCTCAGCTGGGAAGAGGGGAACAGTTGTTATCTTACAGGCTTTAGAGGTTCAGAATGTGACTTTGTGTCACTTGCCCCTGTGGGTCCTGTTGGTATGTTACCATTTTTGCCTAGCAGGAATCAATACTGGTGCAGTTCCAAGTATTGAAGACAAAAGAAAATCCTCCAGTGTTTTTCTTCTCTTTGATATAAAAAATACCTAAGGTACTTGTAACATGAAAATAAAAGGACCCAGAGGCAGATATTGGGGTTCAAACTGTAAGCTGAATATCAGAAAAGCAAAGTAGCTGGTCACTAACTCTTACCTCTACCTCAGGCTGCATGGGCAGATCCTGCTGCCTCTCTTCAGTGTGTCTGAAGAATGAATGCCTCATCTTTTATACCCCTCTAGTGCTGGGATTAAAGACATGTGAGCTGTTACTCTTTTAGATTGACTCACTCTTGTGTAGATCTGGGTGGCCTTGGACTCAGAGATCTGTCTGTCTCTTAATCCTGAGTAATAGGATTAAGAAGGCCTATACCACCACCTCCTGGCCACCACCACCTGGCTTCTGGCTGCTGGGATTAAAGATATATGCCTGGTTTCTATGGCTTGTGGCTGACTTTGATTTCTGAATCCTCAGCCAAGCTTTAATAAATCATAAATAGTATATCAAGTGCTTCAGTATCCTAAAAATTAAAATCTAGGCTTTTTTTTTTTTTTTTTTTAGATACCATTGTTTTAACCTCACAACAAGAAAAGGTCTCTTACATAGTGTTATGGGGTAAAACCCAGAAACCACTCAGCATGACCAAAGTTGGAATTGAGAGTCTAAATTAAGCCAGCCAGCAACAACATGCAGAGAAACACTTATCATATAGCAGCCCTGAGTGTATATTACAGGAGTTTTTAAAGACAACAGATAAAAACTGCATCCTGGTTAGCAGTTGCAGAGGGAAACTAGCAAGTAGTATAACAAGCGCCAAGAACATGCAGTTAGTTGGGGCATTGAGACCCTAAGTTTCTACAACAGTGCTTTCCCACTGGACTTCTCATGGCTGTGGATGGAACCAAAGATGCCTTCAGCTAAGACAAGATGGAGAAACCTTTACCCTGTTACTGTTGTGGGAATTCACTTAATCAATAACCTTTGGGGTGCCGGCTCATTAAGGGTTGGTCTCAGGTACTACATGTGAACAGATGGGCAGCAGAGGCGTGTTCCTCTCCCTCTTGGGTGATGGTCACAGATCAGACTGCAGGCAGCTTCCAGTGTCTCTGGGCAGAAGACCTTGGCAATTCTCTACTTTATTTGTTATTCATGAGTAACTCCCCAATGAATACCTGACTTCCTTTATTCCAGTCTCTCATAAGACTCTATTACAATTATCTATTACATTTTGGCACCCACAAGGCTAGAATACTAACAGCCTGACCTCGAGGGCAAAGTGCCACACTGGGGTGTAGCCAGTCCACCTACCTACCCACCAACACCTTGGAGCTCTCTCCCAATAGGGTGAAAAAGTACAGCCCCAGGAAAGCCACCAGCCACTGTGGGCTTGCTGGGTCAAGCAACCTCAGAATGGAAACCGGGATATGTGCTACATTGGAGAAGGGTTTCGCCTTTGTTTCCATAGGAGAAGAAAAGCTATAGATTGTAAGATGAAAAATAAAAGACCCAGAGACCAATATTAGGATTCAAGCTGGAAAGCAAAGCAGCTGGCCACTAGCTTCTTACCTCTACCTCAGGAAAATGAGGCTGATCCTGTCTCCACGAGGTCTCACCAAACCTCAGACTAACCTGGAGTGTGGCTAGATAACAAATGCATCTCTAGACCTTGCTTCTGTCTTATACACTTTCCTAATGTTGGAATTAAAGGTCTGAGCTGTAATTCTCTTTTAGACTGATTCACTCTTGTGTAGATCTGGGTGGCCTTGAACTCAGAGAGATCCATCTACCTCTTAATCCTGAGGTTAATCCTGGTGTGTACCACCACCTCCTAGCTTCTGGCTGCTGGGATTAAAGGTATATGCCTGGCTTCTATGGCTTATGGCTGACTTTGCTTTTCTGAATCCTCAATCAAGCCTTAATAAATCATAAATAATGTATCACTACAATCATAAAAACTAATCAAGATTGGGTTTGAACAGGAGAAACCTCTTGATTAAGAGATATGATAGCTCATCCACCAACATGGCAGTCCTACAAGTTATAAGGAAACCTCACAAAGGTCAAAGCAGGGTTCTGTTCTTGTCATTGCAGGAAAATAGAAACACCCATTTTTGAGACGTCAAAAGATCTTGGACATATAGACACCTAAAGAAGAAAGGATAGCTATCCAGGAAAAATCGCAAAGCAAAGAAAAATCTGACTTATGTTACCAATCTCCTCTGCAGGGTGAAATCTCACTACCTAAACACCTATATCTCCTCACTTCTCATAGTGGTGGTCACGACTCGATTAAAAATCAAAGCTGGCTTTGGAATTGGACTGTGGCTCTCTCCTTCTCTAAATCCAAACATGCTGTTAAAAGAAAAATCCAGAGTTTCCGTCTCATATCAGAAGAGCTACCTGGTGTGGGACAGAAGAAAACCTAAAACCTAGGAACTGTGTTTGTCATAACTTTGTTTCTCACAAAATCCTACTCCTCCCCATACTTATTTTCGTCTTTATCAGTACCTTTCTTTGGAGACATAACTATAAAAATTTAAACTTACCATTTTGATATTAATGTTTAAGCTTTCCACAGTGAACAATAAACTTTCCTAGCAGCAGCAATCTCTAAAGTTTACTTAAAGAAAAGATGGGGCCCCACATCAATGATTCTACCTTTATTACGTAATGATTTATTACGATGCCTTCGAGCTCAAGGATTGACTTTGGACAAACTGCTCAAGATAATTCCAAATTAACATTGATTCTTGTATATTGATACATATGTAAAATTATTTTTGTATTCCTAAGGTAATTTGTATATTGATATAAACTTGAACTTACATTTAGCAGTTGTGTATTTTCCTCTTTCTGTTTACAATGTTTTTGTACACTAATGTAAAATTATTTTTGTCATATGGCATGTATGTATTATGTTTCTATATATGCTTAAGATATTTTTAGGATATTTTTATGATACTGCAATACAGATTTCTACCTCTGTCTGATCAAGATATTTACACACACACACACACACACACACACACACACACACACACATATATACAGTTACAATTCAAGGTCATTGTTCTCACTGCTGCACAACTGTTTAAATATTATTAAGTTTTAGAGGTATTAAGAATTATAGGTTATAAATAACCCATGCTTTTCTTACCTAGTTATGTTAGTCAGGTTCTCTAATTGCACAGAGATGTGCTCTGCATAGTTATATGATCTTCAAATGCTTCAAATACTACAGAATATAGCATTTAAGTGGTTTTTTTAATAATTTATTTAACTTTATTTTATGTGCATTGGTGTGAAGGTATCAGAGCCCCTGGAACTGGCCACTAATGACAGTTGTGAGCTGCCATGTGGGTGCTGGGCATTGAACCCAGGTCCTCTGGAAGAACAGCCAGTGCTCTTAACCACTGAGCCATCTCTCCAGCCCCTTAAGTGTATCAATAATTTAGAACTCTGTTGACATGAGACACAACTGATCCTGACAGCACCAAGCTATTCCTGAGAGTATGATGGGCATGAGAGACACTTCATTTGGAGTTTGTTCTCTTCTTAACAAAACTACCCTATTAGGCAAAGAACTGCCCTTGCCTTGACTGCAGACAGTAGACATGCTGTCCAAACTGGACAAACAGGATACAAGCTAAAGCGACTGCTATATCTTGCCAAGACAGGGTAGGACAGTCTTTTGAATCTTTCTACTTCTGAATATGATCTGTCAGATACTCTAGGCCTCAGCCAAAGTTGTTCACCCCAACATTACTGTGAGGCCTTGGATGACTGTCCAGGTAGCCAGCTGTTTCTGTCACTTGTTGCACCTTTTGGAAGTTGTCTGCTTATACTTCCTGCTTACTCAGGTAGTATTATTTTCCTTCTCAGGTCTTTGATGAGTTGAAGACTAGATAGTCTCAGCTACTATCCTCTCTTAGCTAAGACATTTTAGGTACAAGACTTAGACTCCTCATGATAGGACATCATGTGTTTCTTGCGTGATGATGTACTTGTTGGTTGTAGTTCTAATTTTGTATATGTTTTTTACCATTTCTCCTGGACAATACTTTATATTTGCTATTATACGCATACAGTTTTGTATTAGGTTTAGAACCCACTTATTTAGACAAAAGGGAATTGTTGTGGAAACTCATTCAGCCAATAGCCTTTGGAGTGCCGGCCGGTTAAGGCTTGGCCTCAGGTACAATGTGGGAAGGAATAAAGAGGAGCTGAAGAGTGTTCTGCTCTCTCTTGGGTGGTGGTCGAAGATGTGATTGCAGCTGTAGGCACCTCTGGGCAGAAGACCACAGTGGTTCTCTACCTTATTTGTCATTAATGAGTGACTCCCCAATAAATAACTGAATTCCCTTTATCCCAGGCACTCATGGACTCTATTACAATCATCCATTACATGTTACAATAACTTCAAAGGTACAACTGTGATAGAGAAAAAGTAAATTTGATCAAGGATCAAATAGATTAGTAACAAGCAGACAAAATTACAGTCTGCCAGACTAGAATATAAAACACAACCCCTGTGCATCATCATGAAGAATGTGTCAGCCTCACAAAGAACATGGAGAAACAATGTAAGAGAAGTTCATGTGTAAGATGCAAGCCAGAGGGCTGGGAGCATGGTTCAGTTGGTAGAAGGTTTGCCTTGCATGCACGGGACCCTGAGTTTGGTCCCCAGTGTTGTGCCAAGTTCAAGGAGCCCAGAGACTAACCCAAGGAGTCGACACTCTGATGCAAAAGCAAAAGCTTTTTATTTCAAGCTGGCCAACTAGGATCTCACTGCATGGTGGGCAAATGAGATCCCAACCAGCCAAAAAGAGAACCTTTTAAAGGGGCAGACCATAAGGTTGAGGGCCACAAATTACAGATTTTTCATGGTTGCTTAAGGTCATACAAAGTACAGAGTTAGTAACTATACATTTTAAGGGAGATACATTTGAGAAA
This sequence comes from Cricetulus griseus, assembly GCF_003668045.3. Taxonomy (NCBI): domain Eukaryota; kingdom Metazoa; phylum Chordata; class Mammalia; order Rodentia; family Cricetidae; genus Cricetulus; species Cricetulus griseus. The sequence goes on along the minus strand of NC_048596.1, from coordinate 244,385,237 downwards.
AGACAGGGCATGGGCTTGTAGGGTTACAGGGTCACAGGGTCTGTCAGGGGCTGGGGGATCTTTATGACCAGCAATTAGCAAAGGAATGTTAACAGGAGTGATAGACAGTTAACCTCCCCTTCTCTGAGAGCAGGGAATCAGGCACCAGCCATGGCACTCCTGATTTAAGGAGTTAAATTTTTCTTTTCCATTAGACGTTCCCTAAGTTTTTAAAACTTTTATTAGTTTTAATTTTTGGTCCCTCACCCAGCACTACAAACAAGAAATGCAATTCAAGTGCATTTAAAAAGATGGCCAAACATATAAATGGATGACCAAAATTCTCGTGTGTGTGTGTGTGTGTGTGTGTGTGTGTGTGTGTGTGTGTGTGTGTGTGTGTTAGGCCTAAAAAGGCTCAGATGTGAATCCCAGAGTACCTCGCCTGACATGAGTTTAAGGCTCAGACATGAGGCCCATCGTAACCTCCTGAACCTGGTTAGAGTTTGGCCACCTGTCTCTGGCCTGTAACCTCCACGTGGGGATGACTCAGCAAGGCCTGATGTAAGACTGCCCGCTGCCTAGCTACCTGCCGGCTTGGTGGAATGTTATATTCCCATTCCCTACCTCAACCCTATATATAAGTTCCTGGCTGTTGGAATAAATCGAGATCCTCCAGACTCAGTGTGTATTTCTCCCGGGGGGGGGGGGGGGGGGGGGGGGGGGAGACACTGACCAGCGGGCCAGCCCTTCCCCAACTCTACCTGCCGGAAGACTCGGCAGACTGGTGCCCCAAGGAAGACCCAGCATATGGGAAGTTTTTATTGATGAGATTTATCACTATGCATTATTTGTCATTATACGTCACTCTAAACATAGTAGATTTCAAACTAGATGGCTGGATTTAAGAGCTGACAGTAATGAACATCACAGTTCTGGTGTGAATGTAAGCCACCACTGTCCTGTACCATCAAAACTACACTGTGCTTATCAATCTTTTCTTTTTCTTCTAGTTTTTTAAATTAAAAAACATGTGTTCTGTCAAAAAAAAAAAAAAACTGGGTAAGTTGGCCGTTCTGCTTCCAACTATCACAGTAAAATAGCCCCATGGGAACAGAGAGGTGGCTGAAAAACAGCGGAAACATTTAGCTTTACCTCTGAGACGATGATAAGCAGGGCATGGCAAGTGCCCACAGGAAGACTTTATGAAGCTATTAACCTTTAGAAATGATTCATGTGTACACAGGGTAACTTTGGTTGGAAGGGGGGCACCTATATTCATAGCAGTGGTGGTGCTCGCCTTTAATCCCAGCACTGGGAAGCAGAGGCAAGTGGATCTCTGTGAGTTTGAGATCAGCCTGATCTACAACTTGAGTACCAGGGCAGTTAACACAGCGAAACCCTGTCTCAAAGGAAAAAAAAAAAAAAAATTTGCTTCTGTGAGGAGAGGAATGGCAGGCTGTGTAGACAAAGGGGATGCCATCTGGCCCATTGTAGGAAGGGACATGCTGACTCGGCTGGACTGGAAGGAAAGAGTTGGAAAGCAACTGCAGGAAAGCAGGCCCACAGGACCCTGAATTGTGAACTCTTCAGTGGTGTCTCACCCCTCAGGTCTGGAATTTATAATTACTCTGTGAATGCAGATGCCCTCAATCTTCTCCATAAAGAACATTTCAGGTAGGGTCAGGTGTGGCAAATGCTTATAATGCCAGCACTTGGGAGACTGAGACAGGGATGATTGTTGCAAGTTCAAAGCCAACCATAACTGCAAAGTTCCAGGCAAACCTAGACTATCTAGAGACCCTGTCTCAAATTGACAGAGAAAAAGGAGGAGAAGGAAGGGAGGGAGGGAAAGAAGGAAGGAAGGAAGGAAGGAAGGAGGAAGAAAGGAAGGAAAGAAGGAAAGCAATCTCATTCTAATACTATGCTAGGCTGCCTTCTCTCAGTTTGCCATCACCTTTCTATATGCATCAACTTGACTTGGAACCTGCTTTGAGAGGTCTTTTGTCTTCTCTGATGCCCCATCACCATGGCCAAGTTATAGGCTCTGACAGTATTCTGAAGGGGTTGTCACATTGCATACCACTTCATTATACATTTCTCCATATCCTCCATTTAGCTTATAATCTTGAGGACAGGGAATTAGTCTGTTAGTCTGTTTTCACCTCATGGAGTAAAGGGCTAAAGAAGACTGTGGGAGATGTGTGGAGCTTCTGGCTTCAGCAGCAGACCTCCTGAGGAGGCCGGGGTGTCTTTGAAAGGTAGGGGTAGGGTGTCTCAGAACAGAGCAAGTGGGCGCTCACAGTCTGGACCTCCATAAGTCTTCATCTGGGCCTGCTTTCTCTGCCAGATTAGAGGAGGAGGGCTGGTCAAACGGCCCACACCTTTAGTCAAAGCACTTGGGCAGGCAGATCTCTGAGTTCGAGGCCAGCCTGGTCTACATAAGCTCCAGGCAAGTCGAGGCTACATGGTGAGACTGTATCTCAAAAAAAAGAAACAGAAGGGAATGGGACACAATTTTTTCCGGTACAATAAACCAGCAGGCTAGCAAGAGAAAACTTCTCATATCCCATGTTTGTTTAAGGGTTTTTGCTTTATTATTTGTTTTTCTTTACCTGGGCTTTTTTAAACTTGCCTTTTAATCTCCTTGTAAAATTCAGACTCTATAGTAAAATAAATTTTTGGTTGTTCTGTTCATTGTTTTATCTCCAATACCTGGAAAAGTAAGGACTGACATCCAGTGGAGAACTATTCAGTGAACAGAAGAAAATGAGGAAACTGTTAAAATGTACTAAAATGTCCAATATTTCCTCTAGGGGCACAAGTCACCATGAAATAAAATGTTCAAACATCGATTAGAAATCAATTTTAAACCTTACATTTACGAAAATATGTCTTAAATGCTGGAATTTCTCTTTTTGTATGAAGTTAATATTGGTGTGTTTTCTTTGGTACAAAGTTAAACAAACTCGAGAAATTGCTCTATTTCACATAAACCTTATGTATAGCAGATAATTGAACAGGTGCTTAAAAGAGGCCCTGTGGCTTAGCTGGTCAAAGCACCTGTCTAGTAAACAGGAGATCCTGGGTTCGAATCCCAGCGGGGCCTTCTGTCATCGTTGTGTTTTTGTACTTTGAATAACGGACCATCTATAAATATGCTGACAATGCTTCGTGACATTTATAGATGGTAACACTCTGCACTGAATTGTTCTGATCTTGGAGAATCCGAGTTGAGCTCTTCTGATTAAAGCAAAGCTCCCGAAGAGGAGGGTTTGCTGATGACTAAAGGGTTGAGTATATATGTAATTATCTTGCAGTAGAGTGACAGACATTTCAAGTTCTGCTGTAGAAATTCAGGTGGAATCTCTTAGCCTGTGCCAGCCAACATTTTCAGTCAAATGATGGACTGGATTACAAATACCAAAGAAGTAATAAACCTTGCCATTTGGTTTGCAGTAAGACTCATTTTTACTTTTGAGAACAAAGAAAATAGTTGTGCTGAAGTTTACACCCTGACCATTCTGTTTTTTAAGAACCTTAAGAATTTTGGGTTGTCTTTATTATTTTGTATGCCACAGAAAACTTCATTCTTTCTTAGTGACATCATTCTTTCTGGTTCCTGATCCTCCTGACTTAACTTCCCCCAAGCTTAGATAACAGCCTGCACCACTAACTGCACCGAGTTTATTGTTCATTCTTAGGAAATCACAAAAGGTCTTTCTTGTTTAAAATATAAATACAACCATATTGTTTTTCACCTACACCGTTTTGTTTTTGATGCTAGTCTTGATTAGTGACTTAAACCAGACTATCTCAAAGCCTCACCAAAAAAAAAAAAGAAAGAAAGAAAGACAAACGGTATTCTAGATTGGCGACTAACCCGCAGAAGAGTTTGACTAATCATTGTTAGTTTCAGGTGAGGCTATTCTGACCTATCAGATTTTTATTGGAGTTCATGAGAATGTAGATTAGACTGAAGGTGGCGGTTCATTTAAGAAAATGCTTGTTAGCTGGCCCGTACGGGGATCGAACCCGCGACCTTGGCGTTATTAGCACCACGCTCTAACCAACTGAGCTAACCGGCCGCCGCTTGTGCAACCCTCTGTCTTAGACATACTTAATGATACGTAACTATTCCTTTTGTTTAGAAAGAATGGGCGTTTTGTACAGAATCACTTAAAAAGAAAGACAAGTGGAGACGACAAGTAGTCGCCAACGGTGCCTGCACAAACACAACTCTGCTTCTCCAAGGGAAACAGAATCTCTCAAACTGCGGGTTCTGACTTGAAAAACCTCCCAGAATTTGGCGCCTCGGAGCCTGGGGATCGCGTGTTTCCCAGCCGGTCTCAGGGTCCCGAGGCCCGGCGCTGCACCTCTGCCACTGTCTCCGGGACCTGGGACTCCGCAGGCGGAACTCAGTCGTTAGCTGGAGCACAGCCCGAAGATGCCCGGTGGCGCCCGCCACTCTTTGCCCAAACAAAGCATGCCTGTACAATGCAAGATAGCCCCCACCCAGGACACGGGTCACCGACAGTGGCATCTGTTTTGACATTGTCTGCTTTCTGTAGGACGAGCTAGGGAAAGGGCACCACACGCAGACTTGCAGATACACGGTGACTTTGGTGATGCATTAATCAATCGTCAATTTTCGGATAGCTTCTGCGACTTTATTGTCAGCTGGTACTCATTTTCCAAACTTGTGTAACTATAAAATTTTCAGTTGTTGCCTTATTCACAACGAGCAAAGGTATTTTCATGGAATTAAGTGAAGATCCTAAGCGATCAGACTCGAAGAAGTTGTGTTTACTCAGCAGTTTTCCAAATGAAACTTGTTAACTTTTTGGTTTTATTTATTTTTGTTGTTGCGTTCTTTGTTTGCCTTGAGTGTTTAGTTCCTTTGTTCTGGTCTGGGTTTTGGTTTGTTTTGAAAGTCTCCGGCGTCCTAGGCTGGCCTTGAACTTGCTATGGGCCCACAGATGATCTTCCCTGTCTCCTGGTTATCACAAATGAAAAATAGCAGGCTGCTGACATGGCGACTCACTGTTTTTAAGGAGCTGAATACTTTAAAATAATGGTGATTCGATTAGAGTTTTCCAGAGAAACAGAACAATGGGATGTGGACATATTCAGAAAGACATTTGTTGTAAGGTGTGGAAATTGACAAAGATTCTTTGGCCACACTGCAATCAAACTCCCGAACCTTCTTCTCCCAACCCATTTGTGTACTTCCTTGTAAAACCCTCTTCCAGTAAAGAAGTCTACAAAGTCAGTTGAGAGAGAGTGCCTATGTTCTCAGACTGTTACCTCAAATATCTGCTGGAGTTCTTTATCTTCTCTCCCCTGCAGAATGTTGGCTCTCCCTGCTTTGTCTCCAGCAAGAAGCATATGAGGTCAGCTTAGTGAGAAATATTTTTGCTATGGTGTTTGTCCACTAACCCCACACTACCCCAATACTCTCACACTGCTCTTTGCCCCATTCCCATTGCCCTATGCTATATAAGGAGTTGAGTGCAATCTCCCTCACAGCAAAGACCCTCCATGGTCCCTGAACACCTTAGTGGATCTATTTCAAACAAATACTTGCTTCAAAAAGTAGGTTAGCACATATTGTTTCCGCCCGGTTTCGAACCGGGGACCTTTCGCGTGTGAGGCGAACGTGATAACCACTACACTACGGAAACAACACACTTGCGTGCTCTTCTTGTGCCACACCCATGTATAACTGAGAAACTTTCCATTCTAGGCTTGGGCATTTACTTTGGGCAGTTTCAGAAATGATCACCTTTAGTAGGATTTTCCTCCCTCTTTTATATTTATAACTTATAAATAATAACGCATAAAACTCTGCCCAACTCTTCAATTCTTCAAGCTTCAAGCGAGAGAGCAAAGCTAAGGATAGTCTGCAAACGAGGATTTCCAGACTACAAACGCTGTCTACACAGCTTACTTCCGTATGTTCAATGCATCCAAAAGCTCATTCTTGGAGAGAGACAACGATTCTTAAGTTCGAACTCTGAGCCCTGGAGAGGGTCAAAGGCCACCAGCACTGTGTGCAACTATAAATGCTATTTCCTTTGCAGGCAATCAACTTGACGCAGCCACTTGTACCAGTTTTCTGGAAAATTCTGAGAAACAAACGAACCTTGAAATAATGCCACCATCTACAACAGAATGCACATATAGAAAGGCATGGTTTTTGCCCTTAAGAAGCAGATGTCAGCCCGGTGTTGGTGGCGCACACCTTTAAACCCAGCACTCGGGAGGCAGAGACAGGTGGATCTCTGTGAGTTCCAGACCAGCTCTGGTCTACAAGAGCTAGTTCCAGGACAGAAAAAAAAAAAAAAAAAAAAAAAAAATAGTGTCAAGTTTCTGTTGACACTTTATTATCCAAAGCAAAGGATGCAAGAACACAGAAAATAGTTTATACAGACCTTGATAAGTGCCCACCCACCCCGGTTTATTACAATCAGATCATACATTTTTATCCATTCACACTTCTCGTGGTCATTCTTCATAATCAGCCTTTATTCATTAAGCCTAACATGATAGATTTGCCTGTTTCTTTCAGAGTGCCAGTCTTAAAATGTTATTTATTTATTTGTTTACTTATTTATTTTAGTGATAGTATTACAAATGTACACCCATAACCCAGTTTATATAAATCTTAGTGGGTTTTTCCTTGTTGTTGTTGTTTGGGGTTTTCTGCTGTTGTTGGTGGTGGTTAGTTTTTGTTTTTTGTGACAGTGTTTCTCTCTGTAGCCCTAACTGCCTTGGTATTCCCTCTCCCACCCGTGTCTCTCCCAGGCAAGCCTCAAAATCAGAGATCTATTTGTCTGCCTCTGCCTCCAAAGTGCTAGGGTTAAAGGTGTGCACCACCACCACCACCTCCTTTAAATCTTGTTTTAATACTAATACCATTCCTCTTGTCTGTCCATCCTCTTTTACAGGCCTGAGTCATGAGTTTAGTGGTTAGTGAGCAATGATATTTTTTCTCCCCTAGAAAACATGGGTGGGGTGGACACAAAAACCAGGGAATTTCAGTAAATGAGGGATGCTTATCTGGGTTGAGGTTTTGATGAGATTTAGGAATTTTTAATCTGTAATAAAGTAAGGCTCAAAGGTGAGAACTATGATCTTCCTGAACCAAGTTTACTGAAATGATTTTCTAGTTGCAGCTTTTGACTCCAGTGACAGCTGGTAGTGTAGCTGTTCTACCCAGCCTAAAAATGTTGGTGTCTCTTGCAGAGTCAGAACAGTATCCTGTCTGGGGAAACTGTCCTTTGAGACTCTCCTGATACTTTTCAGGATCTGACCTTTGAGAAGGTGTGATACAAACCAGAATTGTGTGACTTTCATCGTCATTCATTCATTCACTGGAGACAGAGCCTTACAATGCAGCCCAGGCTGGTCTGGAACTTGTGGCAATCCTATTCCCCTTCCCTCAGCCTCCTGGATACTGGCATTAGAGGCTACCATGCCAGGTTAACTTTGTCAATGTGTACTGATTAAAACAAACTTGAAAAAGAATGGATTTTGAGGGTGTGGGATCAAGTAAGAACAGTTATAAACACTGCATCAGATCAAACTCTGGCTCATTAGGAAGAAACTCCTGACCCAGTGCTACAGATCAAGGGGGTGGGGATGGTTCTAAGTGTTCCTGGTTAATTAATGCATGAGCCAGTTAGAACGAACCAACAAAATGAAACTGAAATATCAGCTCTTCCTTAATACAGTGTAGAACAAAATATCTAGAGGCGGGAGATTTAAATGTTAAAATGAGATTTATACAAAATACAGGCCCTCTTTGTGAATGGTGGATTTCACCAAAGGACCATTCACCATGGTTGTGAGAAACATTCATACATTCAGTTCTAGTGCCCTCATGTAGCTCTGTGGTAACTCTTCCTTTCTTACTAGACTTCATGGTGAACGCTGCAACTATTGAGACAAGTAGAGTCAGAGTGATAGGACTACCAAAGACACTAGACTACCAAAGATAGGATGGATCTGTGGCCTGATTGCATCTTCCTAGAGATAGATTCTTTTGAAGCCTAAGTTCATTCCATCGTGGTAGCATTAAGAGATGAAAATGTTAGGGATAATTAATGTTAAGGAGGTCACAACATGGGTCTGTAATCCAGTGCAACTGTCCTTATGATTCCAGGGAAAAAGACACGAGAGATCTCCTCCCTGTATGTGCAAGAGAAAGATCTCACAAGAACACAGAAAAAGCAGGAAGCAATGCCTTACCAGAAACAGACGCTAGGCATTCTTTGATCCTGAACTTCTAGCCTGCAGGATTCTGGGAAAATACACTTTTGCTATGTGCTGGTGGCCATGTTAGAAGAGCATTGGGTGGCAATTGACTTCAGGAGATTGGCCCACCAGAAGGCAAGGCACTGATGAGCAAAGCTCAGATAGGCAAGGCCTGAGGGCTTTGACTGCAGAATGTCTCTTGTTACTGCTGTGCCTTTGTGTTTGCCACTGCCATTTTTCTCTGGTATCTGGCTTGTATGTGTGTGGGGTAATCCCCACTGCCTTAATATAGTGTGATTATCTCATAGAAATAGCCCATTCTACTGGGCATTTATGAAGATGATTTCCTCTTACACTGTACTGTTTAAAGTGTGCTCCAGGTAAAGCTGGGCTGAAATAGGATATGAGTTTCTTAAGAAGCCATATGGACTGTTGCTTATGTTAATAATTAAGGAAAACAATCAAGTCCCAGGAATTAGCTCAAGGTTTTTTGGATATTGGGAAGTGTGTTTACAGGTTTGGGTGTACACCATAGCTAAATCAAAGCTTTAAACAACTGACATCGTGTAGCTAGAAATGAAATAATTGAATAGTTAGTTAAGATAATTGGACAGGACTCTAGAATATGAAAAGAGAAACTAGTAACCTGTTTTTCTGGCAGTTATAAAAACTACTGCCTACGTAAATGGCTATGACTGAAAGGCTCCTGACTTCTAAGAAGTCAAAAAGACATTCATGTATGTAGGTTTTTTGGAGATAATTTGTTTTTCACCTGTAATATGTAAAGTGAGGGATATGGAAAACATGTTGTATTTTGCTTGTTGTCACTGTAATCATTCACTTAAAAAACAGAATGTAACCACATTGTAATTTCTATATGGCTTGAAAGATTCTGCTGGGGTATATATGCTATAAGGGAAAGAATAAAGAAAGTAGAAGGAAAACACCAGGAAAGATGTAGAAGGAAGACATCAGCAAGTAGTGAGAAGCCATTAGGAAGGAGAAAGGTAAACATCAGGGTAGAAGAACAGAACAGAAAAATGATAAGGTGGAACAAGCAACAGAAAGAATAATAAAATAGATGAGAAACTCTTATCCCTTAGAAAAAGAAGTCTGTTTTTTTCTCAGTAACTCTATCTCATTCCCTGTCTCTCTGCCCTGCAGGCTGGCCCCTTCACATCTATGCAAGCCTCCCTATCTGTGACATGCTGCTAGACATCTCAAGCTGATTATACTGTAATAACTGAACATTTCCTCTTAGCAAAAATTCACCCGTAATTCTTAGAGCTTAATAAAGGAGATGCTCCTTAATAACAATAACGTGACACCTGTCCTAACTAATGCTCAAGGGGGCTGGCCTCAAGAATAAAGTTGTCAGTTTATGTAAGGTAAGCTTTGCCATTTTAATCGTCCATATGCTTTTGTCTGCAGGTGGATCTTTAGGTTCCCACCCTAAGTTACACTTTGAGCAATTAAACTGGTGAAACAGAAGCTGAAACTTTTTGTTCAATTTTAAAAATCTTCAAAGCACTGAAGGAACCATCTAGTATCAGCTGTTTGTTAATTATGTATTCTTGTAGAATTTTTCTCCTAGAGAGTTTCTCTGCATACCCCCAGCTGTTTTGGAATTCTCTTTGTAGACCAGGCTTTCCTAAAACTGAGAACCACTTGCCTCAGCCTCCCAAATACTGGGATTAAAGGTGTGTGCCACCATGCCCAACTCTTGAAGTAATATTTTGTAAAAATATATGTATAGTCTAACACTAATACGTCTCCCATGGTAGTCCACTATATACCTTGGATTTTACAGTTAAGACATATGTGCATGGGCTCTCTCTCTCTCTCTCTCTCTCTCTCTCTCTCTCTCTCTCTCTGTCTCTCTGTCTCTCTGTCTCTGTCTCTCTGTCTCTGTCTCTCTCTCTCTCTCTCTCTCTCTCTCTCTCTCTCTCTCTCTCTCACACACACACACACACACACACACACACACCATAGTCTCATTTCCTTACATCTTTTCTTTCTTTAAAACAGGGTCTCATGTAGCCTATACTCACCTCAAACTTTCAACGTAGTGGAGGATTGTTTAGAATCTATACTCCTCCTGCCTCCACTGATGAGTGCAGTCAAAGCATTACTTTACTGTCTATTATCGAGCAAAGTAATCACAGTAATCACAACAAAGAATGGGGAACCCAAAACAGGTCATCAGTTGCTCAGCCACTGAAGCCGCTCACCTTCCTCATTCTAAAACCATACCCCCATCCCTCAGCTTGAGCTCCACCTTACCTTCTGGATCAAATACTTCCCAATAAAAATTCTGCTCCTTGAACCAAACACTTCTTTTTATTGGCTAGCAGACTGGCAACAGAACCCTCATAATATTTCCCCCTTTTTGTCTAAATAAGGAGGAAAGGTTCTAATCCTAAAATTGTATACAATAAGTTATTATCAAGTATTGTCCTGAAGAAAAGGTAATAACCTACAAAAATGAAACTTCATAAAAGAACAATTATTAAGCAAGAAATACATTCTAAATTCCAGACCATAAGTAATTGGCAGATTTATAGACATTACTCCAATAGCTATCCTCTGCTGAAGAATCCAAAGTTTTGTACCTAATAGGTCTTTAGCTAAGATTCGGGAACTATAACTGTAACTCTCTAGTCTTCAAACACATCAAAAGACCTAAGAATGAAAATAATATTATCTGAGTAAGTAGAAAATGTAAGCAAACAACTTAAAAAAAAAAAAGTAAGAAATGACAGCTGGCTTCCTGGACAGTCACCCAAGTTTCTTCTGCATCCTAGGGGCATCCATCTTTGGCCTAAAGGCCTAGAATATCTGACAGACCCTTCTCAGAAGCAGGACATTTTGACTGTCCTACCCTGTCTTGGCAAGGTTCAGCAGTCACTTTTGTGTCCAGATTGGACAGTGTGTTTACTGTCAACAGTAGAGGCAAGGGCAGTTTCTTGTCCTATAGGCCAATTTGTGCCACAAAGAAAGCAAACTCCATAAGTAGTGTCTTCATTGCTCACCATCTTCTTTAGAAGTAGATCAGTGCTGCCAGGAGCATTTGCATCTCATGTCAAAAAAATTCTAAGTTATTAAAACATTTTAAATGCCATATTCTGTAGGTCTTTGAAGTGTTTGAAGATTACCTATCTACTTGAAACGTATCTCTGTAAGCTTAGAAAACATGACTAAAAGTTAGATAATTATGGGTGACTATAAACCTGTATTTCTTTATTATTCTGTATTGCTTAAAAGACTAGGTCTTCACATTGTATAAAAAACAAGCTGTATAGGTAATACCTTAAGCAAAATTAGAAACAGATGGACAGTACAAGAACAATAACATCAAGGTTGTAACAATATAAAAAAAAAAACTTGAACAGAAGAGAAAACATATATTCAGTATAACAAAAATAACCTTAAATTTGTATCAATATACAAAAATATCTTAAACAGAAGTAGCATATATACAGTACAAGAATAACTTAAATATACAAGAATCCATACCAATGTAAATTATTTAAAACTGATAATTGCTTTTTTAGTTTGAAAGTAGATTTAATAATCTATCTTTTATCCTATCATATCTATAACCCCCTTTTCTTTTCAAACGAAATCCCTGAATCTAATCTCTTTTGTTCAGTCTTTATTCTTAACAACTTGTAACCAATCCCCTTACTTTATGACAAATATCCATAACCCTGAGAAAAACCAAAAACCATCCATCCTGTCTATTGATTGGGAAAGTGGGTATCATATTCTTAAAATTACTTCCTGTTGTCTGGAAGGTGATGACATCTCTAGAGGATCCTGTAAAAAACAAAATAATGGATAAATCTCAGGAAAACTAGCTGCATCATTTTGTTGCCAGTCTCTGAGTAATGGGAAAGTGTAGAGCTTATCTGAAGGCCTGGCTAGATTGGTGCATGAGGGTGGACTATCTTGGCTAGCCATCTTGGAATTGTCCTGAGCAGTTTGTAATCCAAAGCCAATCTTTGAATGGTATTTATGGGCTTAGTGGTAGTCATTCAGTCCAGGTAGAATCGTTGTTGTGGGGCCCATCATCTCTTTTGGAGACTTCAAAGATCGCTGTTAGGAAAGTTTGTCACTCATTGTAGAAAACTTAAACATATTAAGTGTCATATAAGTCTTCAGGAGATAAAAGAATCATGACCTATTAAACATATCTGTGATATCCTGGCTTAACTCCTAAGTGTCTGTTTAAACTCAAGCCTGAAATCACACATCTGAGTATCAGTTGCTGACTACAGGCTGTTCTAAATAGACTGCCAGCCCTGGACTTGCTGTGGATGTGAACCAGTCCAGCTGATGTGGACACCCCCTGTCTCTGCAACAGAGTCTGCCAAAAGCCCCTGATAGATTCCCCATTGCCTAAATTCCTTTTTTGCTTTTGACTAGCATTTCAACCTTCTGGGGTCCCTAACTTCGTCCCAAAGTCAGCAGGAAGTAGTTTGGGAAAGAATTCGCTGCCCATTTTCCCTGGTTAAAATGCTAAGTCAGGAGGGACTCCCTTGCATGGGGATGCCAATATCTCTCACTCCCTGATGGGGACGTTAGAGAGACAGCAATTCCATGATTGGAATTTCCAAAAAAGAAAATGGGAGAATGAAGGGACCAGCTCCCCTTTTGGCAGTCATAGCAGCCGAACACGTGCTTGTATGACCTTGTCCTGGACACTAGAAAGTCAGATGCCTGCCTCGTGGAAAGGAACCAATCAGAAGTTAGCTGGTGGTGCTATACTTTATGGCTCTGGGTGTATTTTACGGACAAGCACACAGCAATGACGCAAAGCATAGCAACCACTCTGGGAGGGCTTATGGACCATAACAACAAGTTGGCCAATCAACACAGGGCAAGCCCTACAAGGCTGGAGGCACACCAATAGTGAGCCTGTGCATACCCCTAGACACTCCCCTTACACTGCCCTATAAGATCTCTTGGGAGGGCCTAGGAGCTGTCTTTGCTAGCCATCCGCCATGGCGGGTGGGTGAAAGACCCAAGCTAACATGGGGTTAGCCCGTTAAATTACAATAAAGCCTCGTGCATTTTGCAGCAAGCTCTCGAATCCGCCTGGTGATTGGGGTGACCAAGGTCGTGGCCTGGGACCCCGGATACCTGAGTTTTCCGGGGGTCTAACAAAGGCAAAGGGGAAGTATAAGTCAGGGTGTAAAGGGACAGTATAAAAAAGGCATCTTTCAGGTCCAGAACAGTAAAGTGGGAGGTGGCAGGAAGGATGTTAGACAGGAGATTGGATGGGCTGTTAATCACTGGGTGTGTTGGAATAGCTGCCTCGTTTATGAGATGGAGGTCTTGAACCAAACGGTAAGCACCTGAGGGCTTACGCACTGGAAGAATGGGAGCGTTTCAGAGTGAGTCCATAGGAATTAACAGTCCCTGAGATAGAAGACGGTGATGAAGCCGTGAATAACTGATATGAAATCGTAAGGTTAGGATAACTTTTAATAGATAAATGCCAGCCAACAGCAAGCCAGAGTGCGTCAAAGCAGCAAGGCAAGAGAGCTCCCATGTGCCTTGTCTGTCCCTTTTAAACCTCTCCCCAGCACCCTGACCACACTCTGACAGGCGTGGTCGGGCACACCTGTAGCCACTCCTTAGGAGGCGTGGTTACAGTGTCTCCCTACAGTGATAATAGGCTTAAGGCCTTGGCAATGGGTTTCAGAAATAGGAAACTGGGCCGGGCGTTGGTGGTGCACACCTTTAATCCCAGCACTCGGGAGGCAGAGGCAGGCGGATCTCTGTGAGTTGGAGGCCAGCCTGGTCTCCAGAGTGAGTGCCAGGATAAGCTCCAAAGCTACACAGAGAAACCTGTAGGGAGCCGTCCCTGCATTCTCCATTACAATGATGGCGCCTGCAGGCACTGAATGTAAACAAGATTATTGCGCAGGCGCTGGGTAATTTTCCATTCCTTGATCTCTGCCTATTCCGTGGCGTCATATGGCCTGATGAGCTGCAGCCAATCATAGGGTGACACGTCCCAGGCGGCGGCTGCCAGCCTTTATTAGGGGACGGGATTCTTGGCTCGGGGTCTCCGCTCTGGTAAGCTTATGCTCTCCTCTCAAGACGCATTAAAAGCTTTACTGCAGAAGGATCCGAATGTCCTGTGTGGTTCTTGCTGGCGAGGCGATTGCGCGAGACAGAAACCCTGTCAGGAAAAACCAAAAAAAAAAAAAAAAAAAAAAAAAAAAAAAAAAGAAAGAAAGAAATAGGTAACTGTGGTATGGAAGGGAAGGAAGAAGAGTCCTTAAGGTGAACTAGGATTGGTTGGTGGTGAGTAGCAACCACTGGAGTGGAAATATCCCATACTTGGGGATCCACTGGATAAGGGGGGGTAGGGACAGGACAGTCTGGGGTAGTGTCTTGAGCCCTTACCAGGTTTTGACCTGGGAGGAATGGCAAACTCAGTGAACTGGTTTTGAGCATAAAAGTTTTACTTCACACTTAATGTCAAAGTAACACACAAGCATAAGCAAACAATCCATAGACAATAGGCTCACAGCAGGGGGTACCTGTCCTGCAGCAGCCTGCAAGTTCTGTTCCTCTGGATTCAGGCTGAGGGCCTGGTGTTGTGGAATCAGGTTCAGCACGGGCAGCACTCAGCTTGATGGACTGGTTGTTTCAGGTTAGCGGAGGAGAGTCCAGGACATAGAGTCGTGGTACAATCTAAAGTTCCCAGTTCTGAGCTGGTCCTTAAATCGTTTGCTAAATCTTGCTAATCACACTTGTCCACACTCCACACATTCTCGCTTTTATCTACAATGGCTGGGTAGTGGGCCTATACTCCCTTTCTTTTAATCTCCCTGAACCAGGCCTTTGCCTGCTTGGTTATAAATAAGCTCCTTACAGGTAGGAACCTGTGAGGCTATTAAGGGAAGAAAGTTGAAGTCAGGAGAGTGTTGGGG
This sequence comes from Cricetulus griseus, assembly GCF_003668045.3. NCBI lineage: Eukaryota > Metazoa > Chordata > Mammalia > Rodentia > Cricetidae > Cricetulus > Cricetulus griseus. Next base: position 244,370,052 of record NC_048596.1, on the reverse strand, counting down.
CCAAGGTGAGAATATCACAACCAAGTAGAGGTGCCAGGCAAGCAGGTATGACTCGGAAAGAGTGAAAGAAGAATTTCCCTTCAAGAATGCAGGGAAATAGCAGGGTCTTTAGTGGGAAGGAAAGGGTCTTGTCTACCCCCATGACAAAAATTGGTGAGGGAACTGTAATATCTGAGTGAGATATCAAAACAGAGTAGGTAGCTCCAGTGTCCAAAAGAAAAGTGATGGACTTACCCAATACCTGCAGCGTTACCCTTGGCTCAGAGAGGGCAATGAGAGTCACCAAGTCTGTGTCGCGTTATTCTCCGCCAGGCTGAGGATAACATTCCAGACTCTGGGTATATGAATGCCAGGGGCAAGGGTGAAGCTTCCACCTTGCTATCCACCTCTCCCTGTTAGATACAATTGAAGCTTTATTGATTCCAGTGGTATCCATAGCTTTTCTTTTCCTGTGGAAACAAAAGCAAAATACCCTCTCCAATGTACCACATACCCTGTTTTCCATTCTGTGGTCGACACATCTTTAAAGTATATAGGCTGAACCCTGTCCCAAGCATTTAAGGCTGCTGTATGGCATAGGGACAAGGTGTGATCATCAAATGTAACTTGACTATACACATCAGCATAAGGACCCTCACCAAAAATTTTATCTTGGGAAATCTCATAACCTATAACCCTACCTTGCTGTTCTAGGGCTTTAGCTTCTCTCAACCAATTGTTCCATTCCAACTGAGAACCACATTCTAATACTAATTCTACATTCTAATTCTAATACCACATTCTAATACTGCTCTAGTGAAAGATTTCCAGTCATGTGGAGTAATTTTGTTGTGAGTGGACCATCTATCCAACATCTGCCTCATGTAAGGTGAATGCATACCATAGGAAACTATTGCTTCCTTAAATCTCCTTAATACTGATTTTTTTTTATTTTAGCCATTCTGACAAAAACTGAAAATTTTATAGGATGCCATTTTACTTTTGTAGAGCCTTGGGGATGCCTGTCATCTGGTGGGCTTTCTTGGGTGTTAACTGGATAACTAAAGGTTGATTCTCCCCTGAATTCTTTTGTCTGTATCTGAATGCTTTTATTATTCAGTTTTAATTATTTATTTAATTATTATTTAATTATTATCAGTTTTAATATTTTTTCTAAGGTTTGTAATTTATCGATAGTGGCTTTTTCTAAGGCTTGTGTTTTGAGCAGTAATCTGCTCTAAGGTTTGCATCTTATCCATCATCCTTCTACAATCTTCATCAGTAAGTATTTCTAAAGCCTTTATCTTGTCAGTCAATACAGTAAGTACTATTCTCCTTAGTAACTACTTGTAAGGCTTTGATACTATCAGTGGTACCTTTTTCTAAGGCCTTTATCTTTTCAGTCAAGATTGTATTACTCTCCTTAGTAACCATTTGTAAGGCTTTCATATTACTAGTCAACTTCTTGTTCTCTTTGTTGGTAAATATTTCTAAAGCCTTTATCTTGTCAGTCTGAAAGACCCTCAGATTGAGGGATCTCCAACCTTACGGTCACCCAAGAACTCAATATCCAGTCCAATTAATGCAACATGCAAGAAGCTTTAATGAATGGTGAACGTTTGTACAAACGGGCCCCCTCAGCACGCAGGCTAGAGAGAAGCCCTGATCTCCAGGCACAGGCGTTTTTAAAGGCAAAGACCACAAGCTTAGGGAGGGGCCACAACCCTCTGACCATTAAGTAGGTGACCAGAGTCATGGGTTCCTAGGAGGCCCTTTGTCTTGAGGGGAGGGCTGGGAATCAGATGGCCTCCTGACCTACCGGTTGTAAAACCCTCAGACCTCAGGATGTGCTAATCAATCTTGTCCAAGTAAATGGCAGTTGCTGACCCTTCACAAGGATCCTGCTTATCAGCTTCTGACGCAGTGGTCAGTGGGGTAATCTGTCAGGGGTTTCTCCATGAACTACCCGGGAGGTTTGTGGTCATCTGAAACATTTGGAATTTAACCATTTATAGCCCTCTAAGAGTGGAGTTGCTGAACTACATACCGGCCTAATTTCGCTTCTTCTGTTAATTTTTAGTCTTTTAAGTCAATACAGTACTATTCTCCTTAATAGCTATTTGTAAGGCTTGTATATTACCGGTCACTTTCTTTTCTCTTCATTGGTAAATATTTCTAAAGCATTTATCTTGTCAGTCAATAGAGTACTATTCTCCTTAAGGGTTGCATACCATCAATAGTAGCTTTTTCTAAGGCCTGTGTCTTTTCAGTCAATCTCTCATATTTGGCAGCATTATCAAACCACTTTATTAAGGATAAGATATGAACTGAAATTATGACTGAAACTGCATCGATCCCAGTTAAGTTGTTTATCTCCTCAGTTAGTTTTTCTATCACTCCACCCATATTAGCAGTAAGCAGGGTTCTAATTCCCTGAATTTCCAATCATTGACCTGGGAAAGGTTTTAAGATTGTCCTCTTCCCTTATTATTATTATTTTCTTTAATAGCTTAGTTTACCGTTTAAACGTTCTCAAGCGATTCACCAGAGTTTCGATCCTCAGAGAATTGGGTCGTGTAGATTTAGTGACAACGTTTGGCCAGCAGGTGGAGCAGGTGTGACACCAAGGTAGCTCAGGAGCAGGGCAACTGCATTAGTGCTCACAGCGGCTGTACCAAACTCTGCCCCAGTGCTTCTCCAAAGCAAAATCTGTACCGGGGGTGGGGGGGTCGGGGGTGGGTAGTAATCCTCGGTGCTGAGCCCAGACCGGGAAACAGGCAGGCACGAAGAGCTGCGGGATGCGGGGAGGACACATCAGGGAACTCCTGGGTGCTGGGAGTGGGGGCGGGGAGCTCTGGGGTCTTCCTGGGACGCAGGGCTCGCGCACGCTCGCGGAGCGCCAGGGTGGCGGCGGCGAGCTCCGGAGCAGAGGGAGGGTCTGGAGCCCGAGGAGTGCCTGGGAGGCGGCAAGGGCGGACAGGGAGCTCCGGAGCAGAGGGCCGAGTGCCGCAAGCGTGAGGGTGCCTGGTACCTTGTAGCGGTGAGCTCCGGCCGTGGGGCTAGCGGTTGGGCGCAGGCAGCCTATTCAGTTGGGCGCCAGATGATGAAGGAAGACAAAGAATTACTTTACCGTTTGTTATCAGGCCAAATCCGCGCAAAGTAATCACAACAAAGAATGAGGAATCCGAAACGGATCGCCAGCTGCACCGCCAATGCTTCCACTCCCTTTCCTTGTTCCAGAAAGGCCCGCCGGCGCCTGGGCTCCATCTAATCTTTTGGGTCACAATCAAAATTCTGCCTTTTGAACCAAAACGCTCCTTTCCATTGGCTCGATAAAGCATTCCCCTGACCCTCCCCCTCTAGAGAACTAGAATTACAGGTGTGTAACCACAGCTAGCTCTTACACATGCTTAATACTTCACTAGGCGTGTGTGTGTGTGTGTGTGTGTGTGTGTGTGTGTGTGAGAGAGAGAGAGAGAGAGAGAGAGAGAGAGAGAGAGATGCCATAAAGTACCTGCTTAAATTATTCTGAATTCTTTAATATTAACAAGATAATTATTTTTTAAAAACTCATATTGCTGATGTTTTTCCCAATCCTGCAGTTCCAGATAATAAAGAAGAGAATGAGCTCCACCCAGAGAAAGCTCCTGGAGTGTGCAAATGTATCTTGCACATTTTTAGAAATGGCGCCTCAGAAGGCACATGAATTTTAAATATAGATAGATGTTGCCAAACTGTCCCCTTAGGGAGCTGTGCTTCTCGAAGTGTGTGGAAAGAGCATGACTGAATAAGACTGTAACTAACTTAAACTTTATTCCCTGCCACATCTATGAAGAAAAAAAAGTCGATGATATGTAAAAACCGGTAGTGGAAAAGGAGAAGGCTAAAGCCGGAGACTCTGGTATGCTGGAATATTGCTCTCCCCTTAAAATCTGTAATTTGGCACCTACAAGCCAGTAGGGATACGGTCAAAGTGAGTAAGGCTACAGGGAGTGGTCTGATTAGGGTATGACCAAGTGACAGCCTTCTGTGTATTGCTGAAAGTGCCCAATAGACGGAATTGTAGTGCTCGATGGCTTCAGAGTATGTATAGTGCCTTCAGAATAATTTTTATTTGTTTAGTGTATAAGTAAAATAAGATTATCAATAGCAGTAAGGCAAGCAAGCTGTGATGGCCGAGTGGTTAAGGCGTTGGACTCGAAATCCAATGGGTTATTCCCGCGCAGGTTCAAATCCTGCTCACAGCGTATGTGATCTGTGCCACTACCACTATCGCTTTTAAGTTAAGCACTTCGCCACTGTGTCAAATTCTAACATGTGGACATCTAAATGCCGGGTGTTTTCTTGTTGCTTTTAAATTGGAAGAAAGCTGCCTGCGCACACATTTGAAATGCCAGTGGTATCGGGAGTAGTGTCACATCCCTGTAATCCCAGCACTCAGGAGGCAGAGGCTAAGGGATTTCTGAAATCCACGCCAGCCTGGTCTACAGGAGCTAGTTCCGGGACAACCGTCAGTTGTTTTCTTTCTGTGTATAGAAAAAGGAAATACCGATAGTTACTCTAACAGTTCTTTGGTATTTAAAAAGAAGAAACAAACTAAAGACAAAGACAAAAAGCTGTTAGGAACCAAAATGGACTAGAATTAACAGAGCACATTTAATCTGCCAAGCATGTGGAAATGAGTTGAAGAAAGGGACAATGCACAAAGAGGCTTGGACGCTATTTACTAGCAGGCTGACCCCAAGCTGCAACAGGAAAGTTAAAACCTAAGTTTACTCCTTCTTACAAGTATGCTTGTAAGTGTTTTCTCTGACATTGAACACTTAAATCATATTCAGCCAAACTTTCTTTTATATTTTTAACATAGCTCCCTGGATAAAAGAGAAATGCTGGCATTTAAAGGTCTGTGTTACCACGTCTGGATCAGCTTAATTTTCCATTGAACTCTAAATTCTAAATTGCTGACGAGATTGTAAAATTTGCCGCTAAAATAATCAACGTTGTGAAACACACCTGTAATACTAGAACTCCCGGAGCTTCAGGCAGGAGAACTGCCAGTTTGAGGCCAGAATGACACTGTTTCAAAACATCTAAAAGTAAAATGAGGGGAGGAGGAAGATGAGGAAAGAGAGAATTTGGTTTCATCACTTTTTCATTCAACCAGCCGGACTGCAGGAAGCGGTTGTTTAACGTCAGAGGGAACCAACTGCCTAAATTAATGGAAACCAAGAGGCACAAAAATGGAAAAATGAACCTCTATAACGCAAGTGGCAGAAAATTCCTTTATAAATGTAAAACATTTTAAAGGTTGTAAATTATGCAAATCAAACATTTGTTGAGTTTACATTTGAGGGTGGGTCTGCCATAAATCTTGCAGTTAATAATAAACAGTGGAAGAGCCACTTTCATGGCGGGCCAGTGGCGCAATGGATAACGCGTCTGACTACGGATCAGAAGATTCTAGGTTCGACTCCTGGCTGGCTCGACCTGTACTTTTTTTTTTTTTTTTTTCCTGTTCAAATCCGTAACAGAAATAGATTAAGTCTTGAAGATCCCTGATCTGGTTCACATTACATTGTTGTCTTTCTCTACACTACCCAACCACATGATATTTCTAAAAACAGAAAGGACTGTAGCTCCGAAACATCAGGAAAGTGGAAAGCACCCTGTTGAGAAAAAAACAAAACAAACAAAAAAACAACCTACAACAAAAGTCATATAATGCAGGTTATTGAAATGAAATGTACAGGGCACCAAATCTAGAGATAGAATGTATCACCGGTTGCCAGGAGCTGAAGTCAGGTAACAATGACTATTATAACTCAGTACACGAGTAATCACTGAATCGGATCCTTTAAAAGGCTGAACTTTATTACGCATGAATTATATCTTGTTTTTTGAAAATTACAGTAGCAGGGGAAAAAACTAAAAATTGACCAATATTTTATTGGTTCATCCCACTCACCCCTGCCCCCTCCCCGCCCCGAGCTGCGGATCCATCCCTGACTAAGCTTCCCGGTTCCCTGAGCACCTCCCGGAAAGGTGAGAGAATCAAGAAAGCGTTCTGAGAAACTGTTCATATTTCAAAGCGATCCCAGACAAAACCCAGGTAAAATTAAGAGTCAGGGGGTATAGGAAGACCCAGAAGTGAAGCTTTGGGGCAGTGTATGGGTAGGTGGATCTGCCTTCTAAAATTTTCCTGGACTTGAGACTTGAAACATGGAACAGGGAGGAGGTGCTTGAAAAGGACCTGAAGGCGAAACCCTGAAAAGAACACATATTAAATTAAATTAAAATTTAATTGAGGTATTCATCATATTCTCCTTCCAAAAGCTTATACATATCGCATGGTTTAAGTTTCAACTCGTGCCCAGAGTGTGTCTAATCCACGCTCAATTGAGATAGACGGCGTGAAATGAGAGAAAGAGTTTGGAGGGCCTCTGATTTTCTCGTGTTAGAAAACCACCGCTGGCCCACAGACTCCACGGGGAGTGCATTTTGTGCGTCGCGTCGCGTCGCGTCGCTACATGTAGCCACTCTGGTCTCCCTCAAGGCACTTTGGATATTTCGTGGTGATTCTGTCATCGCCTCCCACTGCGCGTCAATTTTCTTCAGGCTAAAATACCTGTCAATCCAACATTACCAGATTGACTGAACACGAAGCTGGTCATCACACAGTTTCCCTGTGCTTCATTATCCAATGCTTGTACAAGCAGGGCTGTGTTGAAACCCAGAGAGTGCCCCCCGACTTAAGAGTAGAGATAACTGAGAGATGCATAATTTCCATTTCTTGAACCATACATAAACTGAGGTCTTCTAGTTACCAAAATGGTCTGAAATCTAAGGAAAGGCATCCAGGAAGAAATGGGACCTGAGCATGTTAACGTGTGGCTTCACCCACACTCAATAAAGTTGAGCTCTTCAGGCAAGAGGGTGAGACAGCTTCCCAAGGAGCTACAACTCTATTTTATAACGAATTTCTGAATCTAAGTGTGGAGAGAAAAGAAATGATAAAGTTCATAGTATTACCTATTCAGAGAAGTTTTCACATGCTTGCTGAAAATAGAAGAAAAACCTCTCTGACATGGGTTAGCACGACTCTCAGAAACATGATGAATTAGGTCCTCTATGAAAGACAGACAGCATGTTCTACAATTAGAAGAGGGGGGTTGCAAAGCATGTGTCTGATCAGTGAGATATGTGGAGAATAAATAAGGAAGCTCAGTGATAACAATGCCACAAGTGCTGGGCACGGTGATACTAGCCTGTAATTCCAGCATTTGAGAGCCAAGTCAAAAGGATCTGGAGCTCAAGACCATCCTAGGTCCTATCTCAAAAAATAAAATGAGTAAATATTTTAGTACACACAAAAGTAGACATACGACAGACAGTGGTGGCACACGCCTTTAATCCCAGCACTCTGAGAGTTCCAGGCCAGCCTGATCTACATCGTGAGCTCCAGGACAGGTTCCAAAGCCTGTACATACTAAACAAGCACAAGAAAAGATGCTTAAATCTTTAGGGAGATACAAATTAAAGCCGCTAGGATTCCTGAATATTTACTATTTATGATAGTTAAAAATAGCAACTGTTGATGAGGATGTGGAGGAATGCAAACACTTACAGTTGGAATGTGGCTTTCAGAAACAACTAAGCAGTTTCTCCTTAAACTTGTAAAGCAAAGGTGATAACAGGACATTAAGAACCTACACCGCCAGGGAGAAGGATAGGAACAGATCCTAAAATCAACAGGAGACAAATAGCAACTGCTACACCCACCCTGTGAAGATTCCTAGAGTGAGAGATTAAATAATTCATAAGGTACAGTTGATGATAAAAGTTAGATATTTTAGAAAATATTGAGAGCCACAAAAATATATACCCCTCTGTTGTTTTGGTTACAGAAGAAAGAACTAAGATGTATGGAGGGGGGAGACAGAGCATTGGTGGTAGAGCTTTTGTCTACCATGCACAAGGCCCAATGTTTGGCCGCCAGCACAATAAACAAAAAGGGTTATGTAAGCTCACACAGAATAGAAGGGGCAAGCGCAGTTCTCCCTAACAACAACATTAATGCAGAAAATTCACCTTTTTTTGGGGGGGGTGGATTTCTAGAGCTTGCCAGGTTCACAAGTATACCTTCCACTGTGAATAATGAATGTATCATTCAGATCATTGGTCCATTCATCTCAGGGTTCTGCCTCTGAACTCCCAGGCATTCAGTGCCCATGAGCAAAGAGAAGGCTTGAGAGCCTCTGGCCTGTGTGTATTGAATGAAATCCAGGCCCCTCAGTGCTGGGATCTGAGCTGATTAGGACTGATATATAGAGAAGGACAACATCAAAAATGAGTTCGACCTACCCTGATATACAGAAGAGAGTTTTGAAGCATATTTTTCTCCTATTATGCTTCTTGCACTGTACTGTAGAATCATTGTGGATTTCAATTTTTAAATGCTTATCTAAAGAGTTTACATATATATTGGACCTGAGAGATGGCACAGGGATTACAAGTACTTGTTGCTCTTACAAAGGACCCTAGCTTGATTCCCAGCACCCATATTGGGTGGCTCACAAGCACCTATAACTCCAGGTCCAAAGTGTCCAGTGCCCTCTTCTGGCCTCCCATCAGCACTGCACTCAGACAGACATACACTTATTAACTAAAAATAGTTTTTAGAATTTAAATACCCATACCTGTGTGTGAACAATTTTAGCGTTAGAAACATGAATGTGTGAGTAATAACAGGCAGGCAGATATAACAGCTCTCATATCTGCTGGTGGGAAATACACTGATGGAATTACTCAGGAAAGCTGTGGTGCCCACCTGTAATCCCAGCAATGAAACAGAAGGGTGAAGAGTTCAAGGCCAGCCTTGGCTATATGACACCCTTTCTCAAAAACAAAGTTCCTTATGTCGAGTTATCTAGATATTCTTCTCCTAGTTTGGTTTGACCTCCACACCCAATATTTAAAGATACAGTGTCACATGTAGGTAGATATTAATATCGTCATTAATACTGATTTTTCAAAGTTGAATTCAACCTTAGTGCTATCTCTGGACAGTAAATAGCTAAAGAGCAATAAATATTATGCAGCCACGAAAAGTAATAGAGTACATGTAACAACACATGCAAACCTTAGAAAGTTCAAAAACAACTTCGCATAGTAGGATTTTACTGCTTTTACCTTCACATCTTTTGATTTTTGAGTGTTTACACTTTTCAACACTTGTGTTCTATAAAGCTCTGCTCAATTTGCCATCATTATAGTTAGGTTTAGGTCTGCTTTACTGTGTGACTGTTCATCACTGGAGAACAAATATGTGACAAAATGGTGCTTGGTGTACATATACATACATTTATTATCAGAGCACAGATATTTGTTTATTGATAATTGCTTATGCTGAATAAAGTTTTCCTGTCCTGACCTGAAACTTCTCAGACACAACCGAGCCACTCAGCAACACCCTCTTGAAAACAATACCTAGGTCTTCGGTTTCCATCCTCAAGACAGTGTCTAATTGAGCAGTTTATGAAAGTATTAGGATGAAAACTCAGCACGGCGTTTTTGCCAAAGGATAGGAAGATAAGAGAGGTTCACTCAAGCCGAGAAAGGAACATACAAAACATAAGGAAATTCGTTTAGATAAAATTTTCTAGGAGTCAACCTGAGATTTCTCTGCCTGGAGCTCGTGCAGAAGGAATTGCAGCTGTACAGGACCCCAAATTGTTTCCCGGTTAGTCTTTGGGCTTTGCTCTATTAAATTTAACAGTCGCAAGTATGAAGACAATAGGATCCTTTTTGGCTTGGTTGTTTGTTTAGTTTTTTTGCTGTTGTTTATTTGGTTTTGGTTTTTTGAGACAGAGTTTCTCTGTGTATCCCTGGTTGTTCTGGAACTCGGTAGACAATCCTGGCCTCCACTCAAGAGATGCGTTTACCTTTCTGCCCTGTAATACTGGGATGGGATTAAAGGCGTGCACCGCCACCTACTGGGATGGGATTAAAGGCACGCACCGCCCCCTAGCTAATAGGATCCATTTTTAACTAATTGAGTAAAGCAAGGCCTACAGCTCAGGTGTTTCCGTAGTGTAGTGGTTATCACGTTCGCCTAACACGCGAAAGGTCCCCGGTTCGAAACCGGGCGGAAACACACATATATGGGCTTCTGTTTTTGCCCTTGTACAGATTTTAAATTTGTGTGCATTTCTTTGCAACAAGACTGCCAAATACAATGACAGCTAAAACGGAGCCGCATTTCACCCTCTCCTAGCTAAGAGGGTAGCTCGTTCACAGAAATGGGCAAAGTGTTTTAGGAGGCAAGCAGAGATGTAACGGTGCAGACTCAAAGGGAAGTGTTTTGAAATTTCTTCTTCAGTGTCATTTCTGTTTTGCATTTTTTAGTTTTGTTTTTTTTTAGTGGTAGTGTTTTTGACTACCACTGTAGACATTGTAGCAATACTGTTTCACATCCTTAATTTCAAAAAAGTGGGTTTTTTTGTTTGTTTTGTTTTTTAAATAATTAAGGATGGAGAGATGGCTCAGCAGTTAAGAACATTTGTTAAAAGTTTAATTCTCAGAACCCAGGTCACAGCTAAAGAAAACTTTAAAAATAATTAATTTAATATAAAATCACTTTTATTGTAATGAATGGTTAAATTTTTATTTCTGCGTTTATACCTTTTCATTAGGCTGGTTGGTTTTTTGTTTCTGTTTTTTGCTTTGTTTGTTGTTTTTTGGTTTACTTGTTTTTGTTTTTACTTTCACTGTGTAACCCTGGCTGGCCTGAAACTCACAGGCCTTCACCTCTTGAGTGAGGGAATTACAGGCACAGACCAGGGTGCCCCACTGTGGGGAATATTTTGTGCAGAGAAAAGAATGGAAACAAGATGTGTTAAATACCTTTAGTTAGGGATGACTAAACAGTGACAAACTGCCCTTTGTTAAATATGAGAATTCTGTTTTCTTTTATTCTGGCATTGCATTTGCATTTGTGGCTCTTACCTGCAATTCTGTGTATTCTATGAAATGGCATATACTCAGTATTATGCAGTAAATAATGACCTTTAAAGTTTTGGTTCCTTTACATATGTGTTTTACTAGACATAACACACAAAATTCTGGTGTTTAAAAATGTACTCAAGGGGCTGAAGAGATGACTCAGCAGTTAAGAGCAATTCCAGAGGCCTGTGGGTTGATTCCCAACCTGTGTAAAGGCTAACAAATGGCTGTAACTCCAGTTCCAAAGGACACTGGTGCCCCGTTCTCACTTGGACAGGCACCTGGCAAGTAGTGCACAGATACACAGGCAAGCAAAACGTAAATACATTTCAAATAAAAACAAGAACTTTAAAAAAAGAAATGTATACCAAAAGGGCCAATGAAATGTCTCAACGGGTAAAGGCACCCGCAGCCAAGCCTGAAGACCAGAATTCAAAACCCAGGTCATGCTTGGTGGAAGGCGAGAGCAGGTTGTGGACAGCTCTCCTCTGACCTCCATCCTTGTGTCCAACAGGATTATTAAAAACACATCCACGGTCAATCTTTTCACAAATGTTTACTGAATGTCTTACTCTGTTTTCACAACTGTTCGGTGTCAGGGGCGGCGGGGGCGGGAGGGGGGATGTGTGGAAGAGGGGAAGTGACATCTTCATGAACAAAAATTTTGGTGTAAGTCAGTTGGTAGTGGAAAAGGAAAAATATAGGAAAGAGGAAGAGGAAGGAAAAGGGAGAAAGGTAAAGAAGGGAAGAGAAAGGGGAAGGAAGGAGAAGAAAAGAAGTCAACAACAAAATGAGTAGGTGTTCAGGCAGATAATTAAGAAAAGACAACAACATCTAATTGCAGTTTTAGACCTTTATTTAGAGTGTGTGCTTGGGTGTGAAGTAGCTGAAAGGAAAATTTTATAGGAGAGAAAAGGTATGTATGTAGACAACACTTCTGACTTGTGCAAGGAATGGGCTGCAACCTTGGTGTTCTTACCGCCACGCTCCCACCACGTGAGGACTCAACCTTTTTTTTTTTTTAATTCTATAAGAACAAACATTCATGCTCGTGCTTTTAAAGAAATTTCTTTTTCCCTCGCCAAAAAAATTTCGTTCAGATAATCTTGACTGCCACCAAGCAGCATTGCTTTTGAGAGTCTTCGTATGTCTCCTAGCTCCATATAGCAGAACTGATTTTAAAGAGATAAGAGTGGTTCCAGCAAAAAGGAACTTCTTGTGTCCTGGAGGAAATGCCTCTTCAACTCGCCGGTTCCAACATCTACCAGAGAAGCCTCTTCCATCTAACCCAGAATCCTGAGACCCTGAGAAGGATCAGGAAAAAGCTGGTTGCTAGCGCTTTAGATACAATGAGGGTTATGGAGAAGCCCTGGAGCCCTGGACTTCCTCTCCGTTCGTTCGGGAGGAGGGAATTCCGCCGGTCCTGGGCCTCTGGAGACCACCAGGGCGTGTGTGTCTGCTGCTTCGTTTCGGAACGTTTTGTTTTGTTTTGTTTTGTTTTGTTTTGTTCCCTTTATTTTATTTTGAGACCGGGTCTTTATACTCTTTGTAGCCTACACTAGCCTTGAACTCATAGCTATTCTCCTGCCTCAGCCTCCAGAATGAACCTCCACACGAGGCTTCACTTCGCGATTTTATTATACTTCCCTACCTGTCTCCTTTCTCTTTCCTGAAGGGTAACCTGTGTAGTCCTGATCATTGCCTCTAGGTTCCAGAGTGCTGGTGTAGGTGGCTCAGTCCTTTAATTCAATAAACGAGGGTAAGCTAAAGGTGTGCAGCCTAATTTCTGCTGATTTTCTGGTCTTCTGGTCTTCCTGAAAGGGACGGTGAAGATCGTCTGGGTATCTGACAAACAGGATTTCTGATGTTTTCTTCTTTCCATAGAATTTTCTTGAACAGGAATCAGTTGTCTTTATCTGGGGGGCAGTGTTAAGTGGATAGGGAGTAAGGAAAGAGCAGGCGTGGGGTAACAGCTCTGAGACCTGCTTCTCAGATTTCCTAGGGTGCTTCCTGCTCCACGAGATCTCTTCCCCTCCGGCTCCATAAGAGCCGTTCTGCGCCAGCACAATAGCGGCTTTCGAGTTCAGAACTGTCAGAGTCGGATCCTGAGCCCTCCCTCGGTGTGGAACAGGCTGATGGGCTCCAAAGGACGCTCACTGCCAGGTCAGCAGTCTCGCCAGACCAGACTAGCTGCTCTGCTTCTAACCCGCCTGGAGACAGAGGCCGTTTCGAGTGGGGGTTTAAAGGGATCTCGACTCTTCAAGGAGCTCGGGTGTCAAGTGCGCGCTCTCCAGATTTTTTTCCGGTCCTTTTTAGGTTAAATTACATTCTCAAGCCTCCATGATCTCAGTTGTAGGCCATCTGCCTCAAAGCAGTCTGGCCTGGAAGTCATTCAACAGTACTGGGGAGCCTTACATGAGCACCAATCCTCCTGTCTCAGCTTCCCAAAGTACTAGCGGTATACGAGTGAATAACCATTCCCAGCAGTTTTGTTGCTGTTGCTTTGTTTTTGTTTGTTTTGTTTGGTGGCTGTTATTTGTGAGAGAGCATGGCTTACCCCGCCTGAGCACCCAGGATGCTTTACTTTGCTTCGGTCTGGGGAGGCTGTTTCAAGTAGAAAATTAAAGCAAACGATGCAAAACTGAGTGTAGTCATTTTACACTTAACTGAGTTGAGCCATGAAGCTTCAAATATCGTTCTCCCTAATTTTGAACAAGTTCGTAGTCTTCATACACACTTTTCATAACTAATTTATTTTTATTCCAAGCTCAAACAATAATTACTTTTCCTTGAGCTATAATTGCTGATATTTTTTAAAGGGTTAAGCATGGTTCTGACCCGCCTGTGGGGTGTCTATGTGTGTGTGCATTGTGTGCATACGTGAGAGGTAGGAAAGAAATGATAATGACACCAACCGAAGTGGAGCTCTATGAACAGCAACCAAGGTTCCAGTCAGTGGCAGACAACCCTTTTATCAAAACACACCGGACCGAAGGTATAAGAACCACGCAAGGACGTCTTTCACCATTTGCTCTTTACCATCACACCAAACAGAAATGGCATCTTGGACCCCAGTCTCAGATAAATATATCCAGCAGCATTCATAAAGAAAAACTAACAAACAAACAACAACAAAAACCACGCGGTAGCAAGACATTGTGTCCTGGAGACGCAACGGAGAGGGGGTACCAGCGCAGTCTACCAAGCAGCAAGTCAGTGCACTGGGGGAAGTGGGAAGAGTGTGTAATTGCATACCAATTGCCCCTGCCACACCACCTCCGCTCCAGTGCCCTCCGCCTACTCCCAGGATTTTGTGGGGTCCCGGACTGCTCCGTAACCTGAAGAGACCCAGTCAGGAAGAATGTCCAGGTGCAAGCCTGCTAAGCCAGGGCAGGACAGCTATGAGAGGCCAGAACCTGCTGCCTGCTGAATCCAAACAAAGGATGGATGAGAAATCTGACCCCTTGGTCTACATAACAAGTGGCCTATGTCAAAACTCCCAGTCCTCGGAAAAAAAATCCACCCCGCCCCCAGCCTAGGTCAACATCCAGATATCAGTCCTTTGTTCTTGAAAACAAAACAAAACCAGATAACCACAGGCTCCTTGGCTGTCTTTCTTTGAGCACACCTGGTCCAGGAGATAAGGACTCCTCAAATCCCATAAAAAAATAAATGACTAGCTAACTTGTGACCCCGCAACCCTTGCCTAATCTTGCTTAACTACGTGTGTTTTGCTTAACTTTTTAGTTTTTTGCCTTTATAAAGCCTCTGCAATTAAAACTCGGGGCCTTCTCCTGAAGCTGGTGTGCCAGCTTACTGGACGAGGTCCCTGCCTAGGCTTGTATTCAAGTATTCAATTAAAAAAAAAAAAATCTTGCGCTTTTCTATCCGGTGCGTTTCTTGGGGTCCTTACGAACTGGGCATAATAAGCTGGAAAAGGCGTCCCTGGGTCGTCTCATTTTCGTAATTTCGTCGCTACAACTTTCAGAAATGTTTAAAACTTTATCCATCTCCCTCTTTCCTTTCTCATTTCCACTGTTGTTTGTTGTTTTAATGTACTCCTTTCAGGAACTACCTGTTCTCATCAGGAATTTTAAAACCAAAACACTCCAACTTGGCAGATTTTTCGTGCGTGCGTGTGGAGAGTCAGTCAAGCTGATTTCTGAAGACATCGTGTCCTGACTCTCTCCCCAGCTCTGACTCTCTCCCCAGCTCCTTCAGTGCCAAGAGAACGTCCAGCCTCTAATGCCGCCCTGCTCCCTCACCCTCACCCTCGCCCCCCTCCCCCACCGTCCTTCGCCTTTATGAATCTAAACTGCTCCTCAGTTTTTGAAGAACACCCGGTTGAAGTAATCAGAATCTCCAGATGTCTGGTCGCCGCCCCCACCCCCATTTCTGAAATCTGGTTAAAAAAAAAACAAAACAGGTCTTTGAAGACTGGTATGAAAAGAAAGTGAGGACAGACTTGGAGAGTCCTTAGTGTTTAAGTCAGTCTTATTTGCAGCCTTTAGAGTCTGAAAGGGGGAAGCTATTTAGAGACCAACGGTAGTGGTGGAGACTTAGTTGGGGTAAACGTTTTGTACTGAGGGTGAGGGACCAAAAATTCAAATTAATAAAAGTTTAAAAACTTAGGCCCTGAGAAGGTAACGTCTAATGATAAAGGAAAATTTAACTACTTAAATCAGGAGTGCCATGACTGGTGCTTGATCCCCTGCTCTCAGAGGAGAGGTAACTGTCCACCACTCTTGTTAACATTCCTTTGTTAATTGCTGGTCTTAAAAATACCCCAGCCCAGGAGATAACTGACAGACCCTATGACTCTGTAACCCTGCAAGCCCAGGCCCTGTCTTATCTCAGTCAAATGTATCTCCCTTAAAAGTACTGACTAACTCTGTTCTTTGTATGACCTTAAGTAACCATGGAAACTCTGTAATTTGTGCCCTTCAACCTTATGGTCTGCCCCTTTAAAAGCTTCTCTTTTTGGTTAGTTGGGATCTCATTTGCCCACCATGCAGTGAGATCCTAGCTAGCCAGCTTGAAATAAAAAGAAACCTTTTGCTTTTGCATCAGAGTGACTCCTTGGGTTAGTCTCTGGGCTCTGCGAACCTGGCACTGTAAGACCCCCGGAAGCTCAGGCCGCCAGGATCTCAGCCCAGGACCTCGGTCACCCCAATCACCAGGCAAAGTCGAAAGCTTGATGCAAACTGCATGAGGCTTTATTGTAGTTGTTTAACAAGCTAACCCCATGTTAGCTTAGGCCTTTCATCCACCCACCATGGCAGATGGCTAGAAAAGACAGCTCCAAGCATCTGCATAGAGATCTTATAGGGCAGCGTAAGGGCAGTGTCTAGGGTTATGCACAGGCTCAGGATTGGTGTACCTCCAGGCTTGGAGGGTTTGCCCTGTGTTGATTGGTCTACTGGTTGTTATGGCCCATAGGCCCTCCCAGGGTGGTTGCTATGCTCTGCACGTCATTGCTGTGCACTTGTCCATAAAGCACACCCAGAGCCGTAAAGCATAGCGCCACCAACTAACTTCTGATTGGTTCCTTGCCCCGAGGCAGGCATCTGACCTCCTTGTGACTAAGGCAAGGTCACACAAGCATGTGTTCAGCTGTTATGGCTGCTGAAATGGGGAACTGGTCCCTTCACTGGAACTGTGAGATCCAGCACTGGTTCTTGAATTTATTGAGCAGATTGTAAATTCTGAAAAAATTGATACAATCATTGTGAAAAATTAAATGCAGGGCATAAACATTTATTTTATTTGTTTTACTTTTTGAATGATTTATTTTATTTTGATATATTTTAATTATGCCTATGTGTGTGTACACATACTCATGTGAGTTCAGGTGCCTGTGGAGGCTAAAGTCATCAGATCACCCTGAATCTCTATTTAAATTCTTTTAGTGTGTGTGTGTGTGTGTGTGTGTGTGTGTGTGTGTGTGTGTATAATTAAGAGCACTCATACAGTCGGGCCTTGGTGGCACACGCCTTTAATCCCAGCACTCGGGAGGCAGAGGCAGGAGGATCTCTGTGAGTTCGAGGCCAGCCTGGTCTCCAGAGCAAGTTCCAGGATAGGCTCCAAAGCTACACAGAGAGACATACTTGTTCATCTATCTTGATAGATGAGATATCAAGATAGAGAGACTCTGTCTCGAAAAAACAAAAACAAAACAACAACAACAAAAAGAACACTCATACAAAGCCAGGCATGGTGGTGAACACCTTTAATTCCAGTACTCTGGAGGCAGAGGCAGACAGATTTCTGTGAGTTTGAGGCTTGCTGGGTCTACAAAGCAAGTTCCAGGACAGCCAGGGCTCTTATACAAAGAAATCCTGTCTGATAAAACCAAAAAATAGAAAAAGGAGGAGGAGGAGGAGGAAGATGATGACTCATACAGTAGCAGACTTTTATGTACCATTCTCTAGGACATACACTCCGTCCCACACTCCTTCCTCTACCTTCCCCAATCCCCACTTCATTTAGCCCTTTCTGTTCTTTATTTCTGTAACCCCTTCATACTTCTTGTGTTTTATCTCCTTTCCCTTGAGGCCCACCTCCAATGTCCCCCTACTAGTTTCCTGGCTTCCATGGGTATTCTAACTTAAACATCTAAAGATTCAAATCTAACATCCACATGAGACAAAATATATTTGCCTTTCTGGGTTGGGGTTACCTCACCAGGAATGACTATTTCTAGCTTCAACCACTTACTAGTGAATTTCATAACTGCATTTTTCTTTACAGCTAAATAATATATCACCGTGAAAATGTAGCACTGCTTTCATCAGCTGATGGACATCTAGACTGTTCCCATTGTGTTCAAAGCAACAATGAAGATAGATGAACAAGTATGTCTTTAGTAGAGGGTAGAGTCCTCTGAGAATACGCCCAAGAGTGATGTATCTGGATCATGTGGTGGGTCTATTTCTAGCCTTTTGAGGAAACTCCATGACAATTTCCATGGTCGTACCAGTTTACACTCCTTTCCCCACATTCATGGCAGCATTTGTTGCCATTTTTTCTTTTTAATCTTAGCCATTCAGGGTGGAGAAAGATGAAATCACAAAGTAGTTTTAATTTATATTTTCCTGATGGCTAAGGATGTTGAACATTAAAAAATATTTCTCAGCCATTTGTATTTCTTCTTTTGAGAATTCTGTTTAGTTCCATGCCCCAATTTTTAATTAAATTATTTGTTTTCTTGGCATTTAGAATTTTGACCTTTTTATTATTTTCAATAGTAATTATCCTTCAGATGTATAGCCAGTAAACATTTTCCCCATGCTGTCGAATGCCCCTT
Source organism: Cricetulus griseus (assembly GCF_003668045.3). Classification (NCBI taxonomy): domain Eukaryota; kingdom Metazoa; phylum Chordata; class Mammalia; order Rodentia; family Cricetidae; genus Cricetulus; species Cricetulus griseus. The sequence goes on along the minus strand of NC_048596.1, from coordinate 244,351,766 downwards.
TACATATAGAGATCCATATGACTGTTGAAAGTTATTGTCTGAGGGAACTTGAGATGTACACTTTTCACCAGGTGCTCCTAAGGTGCTTTAACCTCTTGTTATGTTGTTGCACTAGACTAGAGCCCACTCTCAGTACAGTACAAAGAGTTAATCTTTACTACCTATTATGTTCCCTATTTTTGTGTTTGTGTTCAGGACCCTGGGTTCAACACTGAAGAAAAAAATTACCATAGATAAGGAAAAGTATAGAAAGTGATAGAATCAGACTTACCAATGCTTGGGCATAGACTGTCCTAATGAAAGCTTGGGCTCTGAGGTGTGCAACTGACAAACTTGTGAAATACAAAGCAATTGGTGTGGCTGGAAAGAGCCCAAGAGTAAGGGGGTATGAAATGAAACTGTGAAGGTAACAGGGGATAGGTTATGTGGAGTTTTAAAGGCCACATTAAATGCTCTGGATTTTACTTTGAGTAAGATGTGGAGTCAGGAATGTATGCTGAACCATGAAGGCAATAGCTGGTCCTGTATTTAATGGAATCTCCTGTCTGCTGAGTGTAAATAAACATATGGCAGAAAGAGGAGACCTTCTAAGAGGCTTCTTAGATAAATCAGTGGTGGCCCAAAAATGAGATCACTAAAATATGAAAGTTGCCAAATCCTTGATACAGTTTTTAAGAAGAGATAGCAAACTTAATTGATGAATTATTGTCACAAATATTACAGTGTACACGGTTAGTGGAATTTAGTGTTTAGTAAAGGAAGAAACATCAATTCCAAGCTGTCTAAAGTTAGAGGGACAGATACATATACATATACATATACACATACACATACACATACACACACACACACACACACACACACACACACATATATATATATATATATATATTATATATATATATATATCCTCTCAAAATTAGTAACTGAAGGGGTTGCTCAGCTATTTAGAGTACTTGCTGCTCTTGGAGAAGACCCAGCTTTGCTTCCCAACACCTAGAATCATCTGTAACTCTTGTTCCAGAGAATCTCATACCCTCTTCTGACCTCCTTGGGAACTAGACACATACATGGTGCATATACATACAAATAGGCAAAGCACTCAGACACATAATATTTTTAAATCTAAATACTTCTCATAATGGCTTGAGAAAGAATAAAACATCATGTTGGATAGAGAGATAAAGAAGGGCCACACCTCTGTCAATTGAATGTTTTTGTTTTCCCTTGTATCCCAAGCTGCCCTCAAACTTGCTTTGTGTAGCTGAAGATGACTGAACTTCTGATCCTCACCTCCTCACCTGGCCATGTGTGCTAGATAAGCAAGCATTCTACCACATCCCAGCTCATTTTGCCTTTGTAAGAAATTGCTCTTTCTGAACACTAAAGATTAAAAATTAAGGAGCAATCCCCATGGATTTATGAAGAAACATAAACTCACAGAGAGGACACACAAGGGTAAGAATTATGAGGCAGCATAGGCCTGCTGTGTTCATACACTGTAAGGAGTTTTAAGGAAAGAATGGTTGGATTGTGTAAGTCAGAGAGGGTGGTGGAGGTGATATGGGAAGCCTGGAAAGCAGATAATGTAAAAATCTGGGACCAAAGAACAGAGGGGAGACTGATTGTTGGGACAACCAAAGATGTGCTGAGAGGCAGCGAGGGAAGACTAAGGGGAAAATGAGGGTGCAAGAAGAGGTGCTGAGGTAAAAAGGAAGAAAAAACTGGAAGACAGTAAAGCAGGAATGGGGGGGTGGGGAATCAACAGAGAAAAGGCTGACTGTGGCCAGGAGGAAAATGAAGCACAATAAGAGGAGATGGAGGGGCTAGAGGGAAAGAGCCAGGTACAAGGACTATCGCTTTGTCAGCAGCCAGCCTCTACAAACTCTAGCGTCTGGCTATGCTTTAGTGGATACTAAGGACGCCTAACCTGCCAGGAGAGGCGTCCCGCAAGAAACATGAGCTTCCCATGAAGGCAAAGCCCAGCCATGAGGATATATTATAGGTTTTCAGTGACAGAAAAATAGAGAGTACCTGAGCCTTTCCTTGCACAGAGTGCTGGATAGAATGGCAGTCAAGGCTCCATGGTTGGGTTTCTTGCTTCTGGTTTCCCTCTGGGGGCTGTCAGATCCAGGTAAGAGGGGGTTGAGGGTCAAGTAGGGAGACCTACAGAGCACAACCTAACTCCCATGCCTTCCTGTTTCACAGCCTTGCTTCTTAGGCGCCTGAGAGAACACATTCAGAAGTTTCAGGAGAGCTCTAGCATGAATCCGGGTTTTGGTTTAAGCCAGGGTCTTGTGGCTGTACCCAAACAAGGGTGGTTAGAGCAGCCACTGGATCCCTTTAACACATCTGATAGACGAACCTTCCTGCAGGTAAGGCTAGTAGAGGAGGCCATGGTTCACTGTACTATCTGTCAGTCAACTTGCTCTATTCCTAGTCTGTGTCCCCTGACTCCCTATCCCCTTCTTTTTACCTTGCCCTACACACCTGCAGTCCCAGAACTTGGAGGATCAGGAGTTCAAGGTTAGCCTGGGCTCCATAATGGGTTTAAAGCCAGTGTAGATGACATAAGACTGACTGGGGGGCAGGGGGCAGGAGATTTTAACATGTAGAAGTTCAAACTACCCTTGAAACCAGTAGTGACAACAGATGTTCAAAAATCACAAGAAGGAATAAACAAATTTTACTTTTCTATTGCCTCTCCTGTACATAATCTCCAAAGGTTACCCCACTATTCCTAAATCTACTTAGAGATTAACACTGCTTTGCAGAATAGCAGGTGCCTACCATGCACCAACCAGATCCCTCTGTCCTGAGGATTTAAGAATAAAACACACCGGGCAGTGGTGGCACAAACCTTTAGTCCCAACACTCGGGAGGCAGAGGCAGGCAGATCTCAGTGAGTTTGAGACCAGCCTGGTTTACAAGAGCTAGTTCCAGAACAGCCTCCAAAGCCACACAGAGAAACCCTGTCTCGAAAAACCAAAGAAAGAGAGAATAAAAACACAAATAAAAACATCTGCTTTTTTTTTAAGGAAAAATAGCTTATTGAGCACACTGCAAAACCACAGCAAGCTGGACAGTAACCAGAGCTCCCACCTCTGCATCCCCAAAATATCTCCTTTAATAGTTATGCAACCTAGACAAGCCCAGCTAAGACACCACTAAGTGGAAGAAGAGACTCTTAGGGAAAAGCTGGAGTGAAGGAAAAGGAGTCAGGATGCTGTGTCATTTCTTCTCTCTCATCCCCACTCTTAGCGGTACTGGGTGAATGATCGACACAGAGCTGGCCAAGATGCACCGGTTTTTCTGCACATAGGGGGTGAGGGCAGCCTTGGGCCTGGCTCAGTGATGGCAGGTAAGAAGCAAGGTTTGGGGAGCCGGAGACTAGGAAGGGGAACTGCAGGTGACAATATTGTAAGACCTCAGAAGCCCCATAGCTCACAGCTTACCTCTGCCTCTCTACTATGTGCTCTTCATAGGGCATCCTGTGGCACTGGCCCCTGCCTGGGGGGCCCTGGTGATAAGCCTGGAACACAGATTCTACGGTCTGAGTATGCCTTCTGGGGGCCTGGATATGGCCCAGCTTCGCTACTTGTCCAGCCGCCATGCGTGAGTGAGGATAAGGAAAGTGTTTGAAATTACAGGACTAGAATGCTGTTAGTGTTTCTACGGCTGTGAGTCTCTGCTACTGTCCGCTATCATCTTGAGTGTCCAGCTTCCCCTCTTCTTCCCTGTGTTTCATAGTCTCTTACTCTTTCACCTGTCATCTCTAAACCTGTCTCTCTATTTCCATCTTTCTCTTGCCTTCCATTCTTGTCTTTCTGTCCAAAGAACGCTAAGCTCTCACTGTGGACTACTATTCCAGACCACCAGAATCTCTTAGCAACATTATAACCACATCCTGTTTCTGCCGTTGACTTTAATGTAGAAAACGGAATCCTGTCTGAGCATTCATGGGATCATGACTCTTAAGGTCTTTCCTTACATCTCCCCTGCTTCTCAGAAGTCTTTATAGAAGCTACAGGGTTCCCCAGTTAACTTCTGACACTCTCAGTAGCTTAGCTACACTCCAATTCTTGCTAGGCACTGACAGATACATTGTCTCAAGCTTTGGAACTTTTCTCTCTTCAAAGAGCAGCCTTTTCTCAGACATACGTAAGTCTCTCCTTCTGTGCGCCTCACTTCTGTGACTAATCCCCACCATTTCTCCTCCTAACATCTCAGCGGTTTTAATGCTCTCAACCAGGCTTATGTCTTCTTTCTGACTTTGTACCTCTCTTCGTCTATCGGTCTCCATGACTGTCCTTGTCTTGTCTACATCACTCCGTGTGTCTCCTTCTCAACCTTCTCTATAAGCTCAATTAGCTTCGAATAGACAGCCACATGGCATTGGCTGAGAACCACCTCAGAAAAGCTGAGGAGAGTGAGGTTTCTCCCAGCCCCCAGTTCCTTAGCCCATCCACTGCTCCTCATCTTCTGACTATCCCGGCTTCTTTTTATTTTTGTTAAGTTTTTAATCTAACGTGCTAGGAAACTTTTCCGTTCTCACCTAAAATGGGTATTGAAAGAAGGTAGGTGGACCTTCTCCCTTGACTTAGGCAGAGAGAAAAGCTTGGAGCCCAGTTTAGGTCAAGGGCCGGGTCTACACAGTGGCCCCAGGAGTGAAAGGTCCAACTTGCCCTCTTTTGCAGGTTGGCTGACGTGGCCTCCGCCCGCCAGGCGCTTTCCCGCCTCCTCAACGTGTCCTCCTCCAGCCCCTGGATCTGCTTCGGAGGCTCCTACGCTGGCTCTCTAGCGACCTGGACCCGGTTGAAGGTCCCTGGAATTCCATGAGTGGGCGTGGGTGGAGAGGTCCTCCCGGTGTCCGAACCAAGGATATTAGGGCGCACTCACCCACCGCTTCCTACCCATGCGTGCCACTGGGGCTGGAGAGGGATTCCGGGCACGGGCACCCCTCCTCAGCCCAGGGTGACCCCCCTCCTTTCGTAGTTTCCCCACCTAGTCTTCGCCGCCGTCGCCTCCTCCGCACCGCTGAGCGCAGTGCTGGACTTCTACGCCTACAACGAGGTAAGACGTAAGACGTCAGCGGTGGGGGGACGCCAGGCAAGGCCAGAGCCCGCACTTCCCTTACGTCCTTCATGCCCGCCGCAGGTGGTGGCCAGAAGCTTGAGTCAAGTTGCGATAGGAGGATCTCAGGAGGTAGGCGGGGGACCTGAAGTGTGGAGGAAGGAGAGGGAGCGGGAAGAGCTCCGGAAAGCCTGGCCAGAAAGGGGAGCAGCCTAGGGGCAGCCAGGTTGCAGAAGGCCTTAGCCACGGGATTCGGGCAGGTTTGGGAAGTGCTGGAACTGAAGACAGGAGGAAGCATCCAGAGAGGAGGCGCCCTGTGGGTGGAGCAGGGGGAAGGAAGTACAGAGCAGAGGGAAGGGCAGACTGGAGGGCAGGAGAGGAACCAGTAAAGGGCGGGACGGAGGAGGGGCATGGCAGGTGAGGGAAGGAGTTATCTGAGGGTGGGGCCTCTAGCTAGTCTACCTGAGTGAAAGTAGAAAGTAGAAACTTAAAGATGCGAAAGACTAGCAGGGAAAATTTAGAGAGGACATGGGCCTGGGGTGGAAACCGCCCCAAGAGGATGCGGTTCCAAGGAAGGGAAAACGCAGGACCCCCGCGAACGTCGCGTCTCGGTTTCTGAAGTGTCTCGCGGCGGCCTCCGCAGCCTTCGCGGAGGTGGAGCGGCTTCTGCGCGCAGGCCCCGCAGCTCAGGCTGTGCTGAGGGAGGAACTGAGCGCCTGCGGGTCCCTGGATCTTACTGAAGACCAGGGAGAGTTGCTGGGAGCGTTGCAGGCGCTGGTGGGAGGCACCGTGCAGTACGACGGGCAGGCGGGAGCGCCGCTAAGCGTGCGCCAGCTCTGTGGGCTCCTCCTGGGGGACTCCGGCAACCGCACTCACTCCACGCCCTACCTCGGGCTTCGCCGCGCGGTGCAGGTAAGCTACACGGACTCGGGCGCAAGCCAGGAGTTAGCCGACCAAGGCCGCGCATCCACCTCGGCTGAGCTCAGGCAACAGAAACCCTCTTATCCCTAGATTCCTCCTCAGTAAAATAAGGTTTGCTTCACCCGGCTGATAGTAAAATTGGCTTATTAAGCAATTTTACTTTAGATTTAGATACTGTGTCTAAATGTTAGAGACCATGATTATTATCTCTTTTATCTTATTTGTTCTTAGCCGCATCAGTGTCTTACAAACAGCAAGTGCACAATAGTATTTAAGATTGAAGGAGAGGGGCTCTGAGATAAGAGTTCTAGGGGTACCCCTCACTCTCCGTCTTACAGTTACAGTTCCTCCATCACTTTCCCTGCTCCAATTCTGGACCAAGTTCTTTAAGAATATCTTACAAAACCTGTAAGTTTCTCAGGCGACAGACACTATTAATACCCCACTTACAGAAGAGCAAACAGGTACAACGATGAACTCTTGCCCAGGGTCTCGCACACAGATGATAACACCTTGGACATATAGTTAGAGACCTCCCTCCCACTGACTTCCGACACCCAGGAAAACTCAGGAACTCACCCTTCCCTTGACCTGTAGCCCTACTATGGTGCCCTAGCTTGCTAGGCGAGGGAAATGTGTCTATGTATGTATGCACATATGTGTTGTCCCCTAGATAGTCTTGCGCACCATGGGCCAGAGGTGTTTAAGCTTTTCCCGGGCAGAGACAGTGGCACAGCTGAGAAGCACCGAACCTCAAGTGTCTGGCGTGGGGGACCGGCAGTGGTTGTACCAGACGTGCACTGAGTTCGGCTACTGTGAGTGACTGCCTAACTCCCAAACCAGAGCATCTTACAGATGGTCTGAACTCATGGTCATAACTAACCCAGACTCTTAGGCCCTGTGTAACCCCAGAGGTGTCTGGCTGGAGAAAATAAACAGTCACCTGGTGTGACATGCCTTCTAACACTCACACTTCAGGCCTCAACCTGGGTGTCCCTTCTACCTCCCTCCCTCCTTCCTTATGTTTCCTGTTTTGTATCCAGAAAGTCTCTAGCCTTGGTTAGTCACTGGGCTAGAAACGTTAGTTGCCTCGATGCCTCCTGCCCACTGTCCAGATGTCCTGTCAAGCACTGAGTCTTGCCCACTTTACAACCTATCTTCCCCTTCTCTACTGCATACTCTGTGGTCCTTCCAGAGGCCCCCACACTGCTGCCAGGATCCCTGGCCTCTTCTGGTGTCTAGACTTGAACTTCACTTGGACAGTATGACTTCTATACCATAGTCAGAGAAATCCTCCCATATATGAGATTGTACTTCAGTGACCCTAGGTTGGAGTTGCCAGACAGAATACAGGATGACCAGTTAAATCTGGACTGCAGAAAGCAAACAAACAAACATTGCAGATAAAAACTCAAACACTACATGTACAAAAGAAGTGGGGGTTTTGTGTTTCTGAATATAGGAATCCTGTATCATTTGTCAAATCTGGTCATCCTACCCTAGAATTAAGCCTTTGTTTTCTTTTCTTTTTTTTTTTTAAAGATTTTATTTATTATATATACAGTGTTCTGTCTGCACACCAGAAGAGAGCACCTGATCTCATTATAGATGGTTGACCCACCATGTGGTTACTGGGAATTGAACTCAGGATTCTGGAAGAGCAGCCAGTGCTCTTAACCTCTGAGCTATCTCTCCAGCCCAAACCTTTTGTTTTCTTTTGTGGGACAGAGTCTTACTATGTAGCACAGGTTTACCTTAAACTCACAGTATTCCTCCTGCTTCAGCCTCTGAGTGCTAACATGACAGGCATATACCACCATACCCAGCTCAGAGTTGAGTTCTAAATTTTTTCTGCACTTTGAAGACAAGTGAGGGTAGTGGCATGATGTAAACTGTTCAAATTCTATTTCCTGTCTATGTGCTCTTCGACAAACTTGGGCAAGTGCCTCACTGTGATTAGCCAGTTTACACATCCATAAACTGACATTAACAGCAATACTTTTCTTCTGTTGCTGTTACACAGCTTTGTGTATTTTAGGCTGCCCAATACACCAGCTTAGAAATTTGACATCTTGTGTTCAGTGTACTAGGATAATCTAGTCCCCCTTTTGTGTGGTTTGCTGATCTTCCAGTCTCACCACAAGATACCCTTTCCCAATATCTTCCATCATTTCTCCAGACAAAAACCTGTGTCCCTCCCGGTCTACAGAGTGAGTGCCAGGACAGGCTCCACAGCAATACAGAGAAAGAAACCCTGTCTCAAAAAACCAAATCAAAACACAACAAAACCAACCAAACAAACAAACAAAAAAAAACCCACCTGTGTCCTACTTCTATTATTCTGTGCTCTTTAGCACATTCTAACCTGATTGATATATATATCAACCCTTCTTCCTAAGTGCTATATAACAACACAGCATGGAATTACTTTGGTGGCCACTTTCTGCTCAATATTGCCTAACATATGTCTGAGTGCACTGTAGGTGGTCAGCAATTGGTATAGGAAGGAGAGAATTCGTGTGAGGCCAAGGAAGTGAGATTTACCCAAAAGAGTGTGAGCTATGGATTTTAAGTAGGGGAGACATGATCCAATTTGAGAGCCAGTCATTCCAGATTCTCCTTTCCCTCTAAACCTCTGCACTTTCTTTCTCTTTTCCCCATTGGCCATTTCTTCTTATTGTTTGGCTCAACAATCCAAATTTCCCAAGTCCTTATTCTTGCAGGATACCCTCCCTGAATCCATTGAGCTCTCTCTAGGAACCCCACCTCCTGTTCTTTTCCATCACAGCCCCACTTGGGGATTCATGATCTGGGATATGTGAGCCTGTCTGGCAGAACTGTGAGCTCATGGAGGTTACTACTGGGAGTGTTTTATAAATTATTATTGAAGGAGAGTAGGAGGCTGGCTATATGTATTCTTCATACTTAAAGGTACTCTGTCTCCACAGATGTCACTTGTGAGGGTCCTCAGTGTCCTTTTTCCCAGCTCCCAGCACTGCCCTCCCATCTAGATCTGTGTGAACAAGTTTTTGGTCTCTCAGCTGCATCTGTTGCCCAGGCTGTGGCCCAGACAAACTCCTATTATGGTGGCCAGACCCCTGGAGCCACCCAAGTACTGTATGTTAATGGTGAGTGTGCCACCAAAACCTGGCTCTGCAACATCATTGTAGCCCCAGCTCAATACCATCCTCTCCTTTGTTTCCAGGAGACACTGATCCCTGGCATGTGTTAAGTGTAACACAGGACTTGGGACCCTCTGAGCCAGCCATTCTAATTCCTAGTGCCTCCCACTGCTTTGATATGGCACCTATGAGGCCTTCAGACTCCCCCAGCCTCCGGCTGGGGCGCCAGGTAAGAGAAAAGGCTCTGAGTATTTTATATTCTCATTTACATCCTTGTTTGTATGACCCTTCTTTTACCAGTGCTGAGTTCTAACTTCCAGAATGTTCTGCACCTCTTTACAGAGAATCTTCCAGCAGTTACAGGTCTGGCTTAAAGATCTAAAGAAGAACCTGGATTGATGTGGGATCTTAACCCAGTCCTGTCATGGCAACTGCATCCTGGCATTTTTCCCTACTGTTCAAAAGAAATCAGTTGGTTTGGAAGGAGAAAGTCCAAAGACTTGGAATTCAGTGTCTGTTCTGTGTGCCTGTTCTTCAGTCATTGTCATTGCCAACTAGAAGTTGTGGTTTGTCACAGATCAGTGTAAATGTAGGCCAGTGATTATTGTCCTTGCAGGCATCCATATTCTGTGTGGTAAATGTCAGGGAAATATGGCTTTCCATGCTGGAGCTTTCTAAATTCTGCCCTCTTGCTTCTGAACTGGGCACCTACTGCACAGGACTCTACTTCTTAACCCTGTCTCTCCAAGGTCTTAGTCTGCAGTGGTTAATTATTGTCCACTTAACTAAATTTAGAATCACCATGGAAACAATTCTGGACTGTCTTTGAGGACATATCCAGCAAAGTTATACTGAAAGGACTCAACCTGAAGTGATGGTGACATCCCTGAGGTCCCAACTGTGTAAAAAGGGAAACTGGGCACCAGTATTCATACGTCTCTGCTTTCTGACTGTGGGAATAATGTGACCCATTGTCTCATGTCCCTGCCACCATATTTTTGCCAATATGATGGACTGTATCCCCTACTGTGAGCCAAAGCAAAACCATCCTTTCTTTCTTTCTTTCTTTCTTTTTTTTTTTTTTTTTTTTTTTTTTGGTTTTTCGAGACAGGGTTTCTCTGTATAGCTTTGGAGCCTATCCTGGCACTCGCTCTGGAGACCAGGATGGCCTCGAACTCACAGAGATTTACTTGCCTCTGCCTCCTGAGTGCTGGGATTAAAGACATGCACCACCATCACCCGGCAAAACCCCCCTTTCTGAAATGTTTCTTATTAGTTATTTGGTTGCAGCAGCAGAAAAGGGACCTAATATAGTCTGTTTCTGTCTTCTATGTGTTTTTATCTGGAGGAAATGGCTGCACAGTACTTCTCTCTGTCTCTTTTGGTATTCCTTTTAGTACCTTCACTCACTCACTCCCTCTCCCACAATCAAATGTCTGTCTCTAGTACTTCTTGCTTCCTGCCTGAAGTGTCTTGAGTTCAGGCTCATCATCCCTGGTTTGGGGGCAAGTCCCAAAGCTAACTTTAATAAGGCTGTACCAGAGCTCACTCTCTGAGCAGTGGCTACCAATAGTAGGAAGGAGCAAGTCCGGAATGGCAGCCTCTAATAAGCAAGTCTGGAAAGGAAGGAGGGTGTTGGAGCCTGCTCCAATGAGTCAGCTGGGTTACCTGAAACAGGGGGGTAAAGATAAAGAAGACAAAGACAACCAGACAGAGTCGGGAGGACTGTCGATTTCTCTCAGGACACCAAACAGCTATGAGTTTATTTCAGAACCTGCTTATATACAGACTAAAGGCAGAAGGCAGAACAAAGCACAGTATAATCAGTTGACCACCTCCTGATCCTGTCCTTGAGCCAAGGAACCAGCAGTCTCATCTCCTCACGTGTCTGGCTAGCAGTCTGAAGTTTCATTTTCTACCTCACTGTACCTCTCGCTGCATCAGCGGCCTGCATCTAAACTAGATACTGTGTTATTTCTCATTAATCAAAACTTTCTCACAGCTCTCAAGGAGACTGGAGCAAGCAACTTGTAGTCAGAATCACTTAGGGCTAGCCTTAGTTCTGCTCACAGCCCCTAACCACAATTCCTCACCAGATATAACCACCACACTTCCATTTAGCTATTTAGCATGTGTGCCGCTCTTACACATGGTGTGTGCTTTGTTCAAAGAGACACTACGCTCCCCAAAAAGAGAATCATGCCCTTCCTGCAGAATCCACATACTTGGGTTTTTCTCCTCCTCTGCTAGATGAGCCAGAATATTTTCTGCAAAGTTCCTTTCAGTTTGATACCTAGATGGGTTTAGCTTTGGTCTAGCCTCTCCCTTTAATTCTCAGAGATTCTGGAGAGAACTCACCCTGGAGGGTGTTAAAGGAGCATTCTCTTAACAGTGATATTACGGATATCACCAAAAGCTTAAAGGAAAAAAAAAAAGAAATAAAAATTTCAAGCATAGACCCCCTCCTTTGCCGACCTGCTCCCAAGAGGTTGTCACTCTCCCAGATTTGCAAAGCTAAAAATTAAATGAAACCACATCAACCGAAAAATGTCTGCTTGGCAAAGGAAACAACAAAATGAAAAGGCTGCCCAGGGGCTGGGAGAAAACATATACTAGTCACTGGTCAGATAAGGGGCTAATATAAAAACATCAGGAACTCATATTCAATAGCAAACTAGTAAACCAAGCAAAGCTGGGTGTGGTGATGCACATCTGTAATTCCAGTACTCAGGAGGCTGAGGCAGAAGAAGGCGTTAACCATCAGCCTGAGCTGTACACTGGTTGTCTCCATTGGAAGCACGAAGTTGTTACTCTCAAAATTTCTTAATTTTCTCCTTGTTATTCTCAAAAAAATAATTTGCAATCATAGACAGAAACCCGACTAAACACTTTCTAAAGGAAGCATAAGAGTGGCCAACTGGCAGATGATACCATTCTCTCTATCATTAATCACCAGAGAAAGCAAAACAAACCAGAGGAGTCTGCCAGGTCCTCCAGCAGGTAGAGCTGGGGAAGGGCGGTCCAGCCAGTCTCTTCCTGGGGCTGAGCCGGAAGGTGACTGACGATTCAGACCCTCCCCTCTGAATTGGAGACTTGTCAAAGCAGGATCTTGCTTTATTTCAACAGGCAGTAACAGGGCTGAGGTAGGGGATGGGAATCTTAGGATGGAGTAAGGTGACAGGAGGAGAAAGGGCCAATAATATTCCACCAAGCTGGTAGGTAGCTAGACAGGGGGCAGTTTTACATCAGGCCTTGCTGAGTTACCCCCTGAGTAACCTGTGGAGGTTACAGGCCAGAGACAGGTTGCCAAACTCAAGTCAGGCTCAGGTTACACTGGGCCTCGAATACAAGCCTTTTTAGGCCCAACAGGAGGCAGAATGCACACCTGTTGGGATGGCCACTGTTACTATAAGTACAAGAGAAAACAAGTTTTGGGTGAGGGTGTGGAGAAAAGGAAGCCTTACACATTGTTATGGGGACTGTAAATTACTACAGATGTAATAGAAAACACTATGGGCAAGTAGAAAAGCCTCAAAAATGATATGATCCAGCAACCCCTTTATTGTGTATGTTTACAAAGGAAATTTAAAAGTGTGTGTGGAGGGTGTGCATGCCTTTAGTCCCAACACTCTGGAGGCAGAGGCAGGGGCATCTCTGTGAGTTCAAGGCCAGCCTGGTCTAGAGAGTAAGTTCCAGGACAGGTTCCAAAAGCTACACAGAGAAACCCTGTCTCAAAAAAACAAACAAAAAAAGTTGGCAGAAGAAGCAATACCAACCAGCATCCTTCCTCCCCTGGGCTGTGGGACTTAACTCCTCCCAATGTCTGGGACAGGAATCCCCATTCCACCCACATCCACAGGGTCTTCTAGCCCATGGGACAGCAATGGGACAGGCTGTACTCCTAGGAAGGTCACCAACAATTGACCTCTTCTATCTCAGTGGTGGGGAGGGTAAAACAGGAAGAACTTTATTGCTTAGATTTTTTTGATTTACCTAGAGAAATTTGGAAGGATGCCATTTGTGTCTGGTGTCCTGGTGTGCACTTTCTGTAGGTTGGGAGACATGGGTTGGTAGAGTAACTCAGCCAGAATACAATGACAAAGTTGTGGATTCTAACAGACAACTAGATCTGTGAATATTGCCAACTTGCCTAGCCAAGAACAAAATGTAAATGCCCAAGCCATAGCTTAGTAATCAAAATGCTTCTACTGAGTTGGTGTGAGACTGGGAATGGAGTCCCTAGCCTCAATACCAGCTTAGCCTTTAGGAGATCCTGGATTCCATCACCAGCACCACAAGAAAGAACTTGGTAGAGTTTCTGGGAGAGGAGGGGTATGAGGCATGGACCAAATGTCGACCATTGCTGCAGACAAAGTTCCAGAATTTCAACATTACAGACTACAATTCTCCAGCATTCTTTTACTTTCATTTTTAAATGATTCTCATTATTGTGGGGCCCAGAACAGCTTAGGCATATTGCTTGTTACCTGCTGCCATTGCAGGCTTAATAAAAATCAGCTAAAAAGTAGGCCTGATTTTTAGTTTACTGGCAGACAGCCCCGGGTTCCAGTAAAAGCCATAAGCTGACGCCACCCAGAGAGGGTCAGCATCTAAGGGGAAGTACCTGATCTCTAAACATCCCAGCCATTAACTAAGATTAAATAAGATCACTGGATGTCCTTGAGCCCAGCATGTTCCTATTTTCATCTAGACAACCTAGACAAATGCCAGCCAATCGTGGTCTTGAAGCCTGAAAATCCCTCCACCCTCAACCTCTACCATGGTTTTAAAAAAATAAAAATAAAAAACTACTCCACCATGTCTGGGCACTCTCTGCTCCCAGCCACTATGTCTGGACAGACAACGGCTCTTTGCTTTTGTGCATGCCAAGTGCCTAGGCTCTACACTTAGCTTTTTCATAGGTTCTCCTAAGTCTTCATTAAGAAATGTCAAGAAGTAGCCGGGCAGTGGTGGAGCACGCCTTTAAGCCCAGCACTCAGGAGGCAGAGGCAGATGGATCTCTGTGACCTGGTCTACAAGAGCTAGTTCCAGGACTGCCTCCAAAGCCACAGAGAAACCTGTCTCGAAAAACCAAAAAAAAAAAAAAAAAAAAAAAAGTGTACCCTTTTTTCAGTAAACACTGGGCAGTCATCCCTGTTTACCCTCAAATCATTTCAATTCCCCATCGCACATCCCAAACTACCCCACCTCTCACCAACTCCACAACTCACAACTCCTCTTTGAGACTTGAATGCCTCTGGAGCTGAACTCCATCAGGTATGGGCTCTGGTTTTGTTTTGAATTCAGTAGTTTGGATATGTGCACTTAAAAGGAAAAATATAGAGCCAAGAGATTTTAAGGGGGATTGGGAAAGAGGACAGATGGTCATGAAAACACAAGGAGGACCACTGTGGAGGAGAAGGGAGACCAATGAAAGGAGAGCTCAGAGGGCAATGAGGAAGGGGATGGATAAGAGTGTATAATAGTCTTATATCTGAAAATTCCATAACAAAACTCATTACTTTGCATGCTAAAATAAAAGTAAAAAAAATAGGAAGAAAAGAAATATGAAGAATGAGATTCTTTGTTTTGATTTAGGAAAATTTTTTTTATTGCATTTGTTAGTGTGAGAGAGGTATGTGTGTGGATCACAGGCTATGTATGGTGATCAGTGGATAGTTTGTGACAGCTGGTTCTCTCCTTTGACTACCTGGATTCTAATATATTTTCTGTTCACCGATGCAGTAAGATAGATCAAGCAGAACTGAAAAACTGTAACAACAGGTTGATTTGAACAAAGAAACTCCCGAGTGAGTTCTCCAGATCCCGGAGATTCAGGCGTGAGAAGCTTCACCTCTGAACTAAAAGCAAAGAGACTTTATAGGTTCTAGGCGAGAGTAATGGCATGTCCACCACAAGCTAGATAGTTGCAATAGTCACCAAAAATTCGCAACTTGGCTTTTTGGCACCTTTTCTTTATTTGGAGACTCTGAACCTGGTGGGGTTTGGAGAGAGAGATAGGAATAGGGCTTCCCAGCTCTTGCAGGGGTGAGCTGGAGGTTCCAATGGAACATCCTACATGGAAGTCAGATTGTCAGGTTTGGTGGCAAGTCCTGCTACTCATTGAAAATTCTTGCCAGCCCCCCAAAATATTTTTTTTTACACACAACTCCTGCCTTTCGTTCTCTGATCTCCACAAGCATTTCATGGTGTGAAAGACGCTACCATACACAAACTAGATGTTTTAAAAAGAAATAGTTCACAAATAAGTAACAATTTACAAACACCTGACCCCACCCTCCCATCTCCAGAAAGCAATGTTTGTTGGTTTTTTGTTTGTTTGTTTGTTTGTTATTATTTCTGGTATATGTTCTTATATGGAAAAGGAAATTCTAGAAGTTTGTGGATGATTCTGTATGCAGTCATGATCTGCCTGCTCAAATGAACTGAAAATAATTAAATGCTTGAGTTAAGCCATTCACAGGCAGTGAAGTGTAGTAGATGTTATGTCCACTGATAATAGGTTCCTCTGCTGACACAGTAAACCAGATCAAGCTAAACTGAAAAAAAAATGTAACAACAGGTTTATTTGAGCTAAGCAACTCTTGGGTGGGGTCTCCAGTCCCAGAGATGGAGGCTGGAGAAGCTGCAAGCCCCTGTTATATAGGTTGTAGGTGAGATGTGATGATGTGTCTAACACAAACTGGATTTGTTCCCAAGTATGGTCAAAAGCTGAGTGCTTAAGCTGGGACTTGGGCTGCTGGTGGCTGAAAGATTCAGGCTTTAATGCCAATTGGCAATATCTCTTTAAGAGACAGATCCCCCACCACCACTAACAACAGTCAGGGCACACACAGGGATGTGCCATCACCACATCACCCACCACGCATGCATCACCCACCACGCATGCATGAGGACTCTGGGCATGCGTGGAACCTCAGTGCGCATGCACAGTCTTCCCTTTAAAAGTTCCAACTTCCCTGCTGCTCTCTCTCTTTACTCTCTACTCTCTCTGCTGCCTCTTCTTCGCTCTCTCTCATCTACACGCTCTCTCTGCCTCTCTCTGGCGACCAGCCATGGCGGTCAGCCATTACCCCTGTTCCTCTTCTCTCCTGGTCTCCCTACTCTGCCCGGCATACAATAAACTGGTTAACAAATGTCTCATCCACCTCTTTTCCTCTTTTTCTTTATATCTAAAAGCATAGCTGTAGCAACAGGGGAAGAAGTTGCAGTTGTCTCCAAGAATGCAGAAGTGGGCTTTTTGACACCTTTTCTTTGTTGCCTTGAGAGGATGGGGTTTAAAGAGAAAGAGACAGGAATGGAGCTTTCTGGATTATGCAGGGGCAAGCTGGAGGTAGATGTTTGGTGCCTTTTGTTCTAAAATTTATCATAAGTTAACAATATGGCATGTATTATCTGCTGAAATTTTTTAAAGACAGTGTAGCTTGTATATGACCCAGGCTAGTTAAGTACTGAAAATCCTCCTGCTTAGCCTCCCGAGTCAGCACAGACTCACATGTTTAGCTGTTAAAATCTTTAAAGTGATGTGTTTTCTTTTCTCACAAGAATTTATTTTGGGTGAACAAGGTGGCTCAGAGGTTAAGGATACTTCTTTCTGCCAGGCCTAAAAACCTATGGTAGAAAGAAGCCCACCCCCAAAACTTTCCTCTGACCTTTATTTGTGTACCATAACATGTATACACACACACACACACACACACACACACACACACACACACACACACGTAGACAAATACAATAAGTAAATATATACATGTACTTTCACTCATGACTGTCCAGGCCCACAGAGATGGCTTTGCTTATCTTGGCTTAAGGTCAAAAACTACCCTTAGTCTTCCAAGGTTAAAGTCATAAGATCTAGCCGGACGTTGGTGGTGCACGCTTTTAATCCCAGCACTCGGGAGGCAGAGGCAGAGGCAGAGGCAGAGGCAGGTGGATCTCTGTGAGTCTGGGACCAACCTGGTCTACAAGAGCTAGTTCCAGGACAGCTTCCAAAAGCCACAGAGAAACCCTGTCTTGAAAAACAAACAAACAAACAAACAAACAAACCAGAAGGTTAAAGTCATAAGATCTAAATAAAGATCTAAGGTGTAGCTACTGTAGGATGTTTGGTCTTAGGTGTGGATGTCTTATCTAAAAAACAAGATTTGGTCTGTGCTGTGGTTACTCTTAACCCTCAAGGCCAGATAAGGAATGATTTAGTCTAAGGCTTGGTTACCAAATGGTTGGAGAATTAAGGAAGAAAGTCTGTTTCTTCCTTTTATCTTGATAAAGAAGTTTTTTGCCATGTTCCCCTTTTTGGTTGGGGTATTTAAACATGTTAAGAATGAACTTGGGGTGTCCAGTATCCACTGGGATGCTTTCTTGACTCTATTCTGTGTCTCTATCTCTTCCTTAATGTCTTTACCTGCCATTCCTCAATCCACACTCCCTGTCTTAGGTATAAACCAGGCAAGTCAGCTGGATCCTACTGAAGCCCCACAAACAGGTTAATACAGACTGGCACTACAAAAAAACAGCTATTACAGATAGATACTACACATGACAACACCAATGCACCCATGAACTCACTGCAGGTATGGCTATCCACACAAGGCCAAGTCAGTGGGATCATCAGTCAGCATTCCAATAGGCAACGATAATTGTGTTAATGTTATTAACACAAAAAAAAATAGGAAGGGATTTGAAAGGGGGATGATGTGTTCAGGGCACTTAGGGAGAGTGGGAGAGGGAAGTTGGGTAGTCAAGATTTGTTTACATGTATGAGATTGTTGACAATAAAACTATTTTATTAAGATGATTGAATTTAAGATTCATTTTTGCTATTTAGAAACGTTTTGAGTTCTAGCATTGCCTTGATGGTAAGATTCTTCCATTTTCAATTCACTCACACATAATACATAATCTAGTTTCCTTACATTTTCTTTCTTTTTCTTTTTTTTTTTTTTTTTTTTTTTTTTTTTGGTTTTCGAGACAGGGTTTCTCTGTAGCTTTGGAGCCTATCCTGGCACTCGCTTTGGAGACCAGGCTGGCCTCAAACTCACAGAGATCCACCTGCCTCTGCCTCCTGAGTGCTGGGATTAAAGGCGTGCGCCCCCAATGCCTGGCATTTCCTTACATTTTCATTGGTGACCCTGACTTAGTTATATCTACAATAAAGCCCACTGAAAGACCCCAACTCAAGCCTAGCCTGATACCCACCAGCATGTATTTAAAAATCACTCTGGCCACACACAGCTCTGGGACAAAGAAGACATGAAATGGTCAGTCATGATGACCAGTCTCTGGAAATTGTTATTATTACTAGTTTCTATTATCTTCAACAACTGTCTGGTTTCTAAAAATTGTTATGGGTTACCCTGCTCCAGAGCACCCAAGTTTTGAAAATAAGTATAAGTCACTCTGTTCCTAGAAACACCACTAGCTGTTCCATGGCCTTGCAGGTGTAAAAACCAAAATAACATTCCAAACCCCTCATGGGCAAAATTTAAGTTCAGTTCCCCACCAATCAGAGAATGACTCATGTATGTTATAGCCAATCAATATGTTGTCATACTCCTGCCTAATGACCAAAAACACATAAAAACTGCCTGCTTTGGAAACTCGGGGCCGTTCTCTTCCCAGGGAATGACCCCAATGAGCACAGACTGCAGCAGATGACCGGGGGTGGGGTCGGGGGGTGGGGGTGGGGGGCTCAGCCACCTAGGCAACTCTAATCTTGTCACTTCCCGATAAGAATCACACACAGCATCTTCGCATATGTAGAAAATAGTTTAAGTACCCGCAGACCCACCTTGTGTCCTTTCCGCTTTTTATTATAAATTTGTTTAAAACGAAAATCACCTATGGGTATAAAGTCCTCTCCCCAGATGTCTTAGATTGCCTCTGAAGTCTCGTTCCAGTTAAGCAACTACCATATTTGTCAGGGGAGTGTTCTTGCAGCGATAGCTTCCGACAGTTTTCTGTTCCTCGAAGATGGAGATTCCAGAATGTGCGATGGACAGATGACCCGAACAGAAAAAGATGGAGGAAATGTTTAATACCTCCCGGAAAGCAGACCCAAATTTCTGGGCAGCTGTTGGGAAAGAAAAATTTCTCCCAGATGTGTCCTCTAGTGTCACTCACAGACGTCCCTGTTGCTGATTTTAGTGCATAAAGAGGGCTCAATCATTTTGTCATTTTGTAGTTAAAAAATAAAATAAAAGGTGCTGGAGAACCCTGGACAGACGGAACATTTTCTTTTTGTAAATAAAGAAAGAACAGGTAGGTCTTAATTCGCTGGCGGATTCTTACTGAAGAGAAACGAGCCCAGGAGAACCATTTGGAGAGCATCTTTGAACTCTGATGAACAACAACAACAAAGTTGCTCTAGATTCTTTATTAAAATCGTATCACAATTTTTTGCGCTCAGGCCGTTAAATGCTGACAGGAACATACAAAGATACTCACTGCAACCCATCAGGGAAACCTAGTTTACGAGGATGTACGAGAATGTTCAGAGCCTGCGAGCAGGAGAGATCTCTGGGCGGATCTGGGGTTCAATAGTTCCCTTGAGCAGGGCCCCACTCGGTCCCCTCTTAAGCCTGTCATTCACAGGTCCTTCTGGAGCCAGGTAATCTCAGCAGGTTTATTTCAGTGTTTGTAAACACCAAGGTCTAGGTCCATCCCTGAGAAGTGGGGGAAAAAAAAAATCTTTTCCATAGTGTGTCCTTAAAAAAGTCAGATCTGGCCACAACCTTGAGAGATGGATCTCAGGCTCGCGCTCCTAGTTTGTGATACAGATACTCGTGCCCATTTCACCCGGTGGCTGAATCTTGGGTGAGTCCAATCACTGAGGAAATCACAAAACTCAACACGTGAGGGGAACTGTGTCTTTTTCAGTAACTTTGAAATATTTTAGTTTGTTGAGAGAAAAAGTTTTAAAAGATTTTAGTTCACAGAGAGAAAAAGTTTCCCACAGGCCTTGCCCATTACAAGGAAGTTTGCCCCAACCCCGGGCACATCCTATGGTTTAGACGGGGGCGATCGCCAAGACAACTCTGTTTAGGTCACACCTGGCTGGCCAGCAGATAATCAAGGGCCCTCCAGAGTACATTCTATGGTTTTTCCTTTGCAGAAAACCAGGTCACACAGTGTGACCTGGTAATATGAAATCATACTTTGTAATCAATCACTTTGTAATCAATCGCTTTTGTACCCCTTGCCTGTATGCTGATCTACGGTTTTTTCCTATATAAGGAGCTTGCACCCCATGCTGGGGTGTGCAGCTTTCCCAATATTGCTGACACCCGAATGTGCATTCATTCAATAAACCCTCTTGCTTTTGCAGCTTTTGGTCTGGTTTCTGAGTCTCGGGGGCTCCTCTGGACCCTGTGCCCCTTAGGGGCCTGGGGGTCTTTCAACTTCACCTCTTTTCCTGTCTCTTTGATTCCTGAACCATTTAGTAGGAAGCCTAATGCATGGGTGGGTGTAGGGGAGAGTTGCTGGTCTTTGGATTCAGTGTTTTCTGTTAAAGTAGGGAGAGTTGGATGCACACAAGAGATACGAAGCCCCAGGCAGGCTGAGGTAGGAAGGTTGTCAAGAGTTTGAGGCTACCCTAAGATACAGACCTAGATCCTGTCTGAATAAAGAGATTTTAAAATAAACAAATAAATAAAAAAAACAAATTTTTATTTTTATTTTTTCCTGTTCAAATAGAGCCCCTGGAGAGGAACGGCAGGTACATTGATTTCCATGGGGTTCCATGGTGTAATGGTTAGCACTCTGGACTCTGAATCCAGCGATCCGAGTTCAAATCTCGGTGGGACCTAGGTTCGTTTTTGTTAGTTTTCACTTAAATTGATACTCGAAAATTAATTACTGATAATTACATCGTGATAGAGTTTATTGCTTTTATTCACCAATTAAGAGACTTTATTCTTGCTTACAGTTTGTTTTTGGGAGGGAGCTAAAAAAGGAAAATACCTCAAGAAGGAATTGCAGGAGGAAGCTAGAACTCTCCAGAGAAGTCTGCTCACAACTGGGGAGGCAGAGGAAGTGACTGCTAGTGAAGACCCAGAGGAAACAGTTCAAAGCTGTAATGGAAAGTGTAAATAAAATTTATCTAGTCTGGAGAGCAATAGTAGCTATTTTGTTGTGTTCGGGGGAGGGGCTTGTTTTGCTTTGTTTTTGTTTTTTTGAAACAAAGTCTCATGATTTCCCTGAGAGATTCCCAAACTCGTCACAACCCACAACCCTTCTGTTTCTGTCTACTGAAAGCTGGGACTTCAACTTTTTTTGTTTGTTTGTTTGGGTTTTTTTGTTTGTTTTACTTTTTCTTTTTTAAATTTTATCTGAGAGGGTCTCATGTAGCCGAAGATGACTTGGAATTTCTAATCCTCCGGTCTTCGCCTCTTGAGTGCAGGAATTCTAGACGACGCAAGAGGACGCGGCTGGCCACAGTCGCCAGTGAGTAGAGATCCAAGCTTGACCAATTTGCACTAGCAAAGGTCACGTGAGCAGAGACTGGGAATGACTCCGCACCAATGAAGGTGACGTCATGTGACCGGGGGGTGGGGTGGGGGACTGGTGTATCTTCTTAAATTGTCAGCTCTGTGAAAGTGCTGGCGAGAGCAAGCGCGCAAGGGTTTGGCAAGGTCAAGGAAGGCTGGAGCCTAGCGTGGGAACCGCGACCAGAGTCTGTGCCACCAGTCTCCAAAGTCACGCTCGCTTTTCCTGCCACATCTTTCTTTTAAAGTTTTTTGGTTTTCCAGTTTCATTACTTGTACACAGTGTGCTGTGACTGTATTCCCTTCCCATTACTCTCTTTTGTTCCTCCCTACTTTTGCTGACCTCCTTCATAACGAGTTTATCCCTGTGTGTGAGCTCACGTGCAGGTCTCATTCAGGGAGCCACATACAGGTGCTGTGTGTTCATGATTGCAAGGTCACTTCACATTCAGCTTCACAGCGCACAGGCCACACTTTTTTTGAGACAGAAAATAACGGCGGGAAATAGAGCGTCTGTGGTCTCCAGCGTCAGAGGCTGTTTTATAAGATTTCGCGGTGGAGGAAGGAGGCTGATTTGTTCTCAATAAATAACATCCCGCATTCAACGACAGGGAGCGCACATATATAGTAGGAATTCAGTACCTTTAAAAAATTTAATTTAGCATCTTGATTTTTCACTTATTTAGACTTGTAAGAAGTTTGGTTTTTGTTTAAAATATTGGTTATCCCTATCTTGTTTTATATAACCGCAAATCTGCATGACATCATTAACTAAAAATAGGGAGCCTTCATAATAAATTCACCTCTTGTAAAATCTGGATTTACTTATAACCATTATATGACCACACTGTTTGCCGTTAGCTCCCATTGAGTTTTCAATACCTTTTCATACGTATACACATGAATTGATGAAAAAAAATTACCTTCAATTCTTCTAGTAAAGGATATGTTTTGAATGAAAGTTCCTTTTCATACATAATAAATTGTTTATCAAAATTCTCTAGTTATGTCTTTTAGTGTCCACTCTCCCTAAAATAGAAAAACAATTCAAGCCAGAAGAAGCATGCCTAAAACATGGATTTATAATTACTGGGAAACAGCTTTAAAAATCAGAACAGTATCTTCTATTGGGGTCTTAGCGTAAAAATGGAAAAAGTTTGGCATAAAACTTTCCCGCAGATGTAGACTACGTTGTGCAAGAAAAAAAGGGTTCATGGAAAACAAATAAATGTTTGTCCTCAGCAAAAAATAGCTATGAGGCCAATGAGATCCCAGTAGTTAGTCCAGAATTAAGGTAGGAAATAGAGCCGTAGGGGAAGGTTAGCACATACGTTACGGATTCCGAAAATAGAACACGGAGTTTGAAGACAGCAGGACTATTTTTCACTGCAGCGTGAAAAGCAAGTGTGGTACCGAGAAACCAAGATGACAGAGGATGGAGATGCCTAGGTACTACGAAGAGATCATCAAAACGAGAAGGTGTATTTTTTGGAGGAAGGAAATGATTATATATAAAAATTCCTTAAGGAGTCTTGTAGGATGAAAGCTGATACAACCATATAGAAACCACAGAATCACCAAATAACAAAGATGGAGGCAAAGAGCCAGGAGCAAGAGGAGGACGAGGTGGCCGAGTGGTTAAGGCGATGGACTGCTAATCCATTGTGCTCTGCACGCGTGGGTTCGAATCCCACCCTCGTCGTCGGTCCCTGAGTAGGCCTATATATTATGCTTTTCCAAGGAAGTTATCAGCGACTCCTATGCTCTATATGCTTTCAGTCCTTCAATAATAAGGTGTTCTTCAATAACGTCAGTGTATTGAGTAAGAGTGGAGTTACTATTCCCAACAAGCAACCTGCCAGAATTTCCCTTTGTCTCACGTGCTTTGGTGTTTGTACCTATACATAGCCTCGACGTCACAGTGGAGTTCTTTGAATCACCTGTCCTTATTTTTCTTCTCAATGCTAGACGGTATCTGGTAATAACCGCAGAAACGACACAGTTGAAAACATCGCTGCTTCTGTAGGAACCCAACAGGAGATTCAATAATCCGTATTTTCTAAGTCCCATTAAAAGGTTCTTTTTAAATTTAATGCTCGGAAGTAATTTAAAGTTTATGGAAGATGTGTAAAAATAAGAATGGTATGAAAGCCACACATACTTTTACTAGAATTTACCTATACCCTCTTTCTCCGCTTTTCCTCTACAGGCCCTTACTTTCTGGCTTGCTCTGTCTTTCTCATTCTCTGTCTCTCTTTGAAACACCCCCACCCCTGAAGTCAAAAAACAAACAAATAACAGCTAAGAGGTAAGTTATATATATCATGGTCCTTTGCTCTTAAGGACGTTTTTCTTCTTTTCTGTTCTTTCTTTTTGTTTTGTTTTGTTTTGTTGTTTGTTTTTTGAGACAGGGTTCCAGGAACTCACAGAGATCTGCCTACTTCCGCCTCCCGGAGTGTTGGAATTAAAGGCGTGTGTCACCACTATCCAGTGAGGACATAGTTTCTAAAAGTAAAGGCATTTTGTTTATAACCATGGTATAATTAGTAGTTTAATATATATATATTTTTTTTTATCTGATGCGGTTGTCTGTTTTAAAAAGGGGTTTCAAGTTTGTGGGCAGTTGTGGCATTTATAGCACTTAACTTCTCTCTTCAAACCAGGACGCAGGATATAGACTTGAATAGGAGCTGTGTACTTTAGCATCCTCCAACCTGTAACAACTCCAAAACGTCCCTTTGTGTATCTCATGAAATTCATATTTTGAAGGTCAGAGTCGTTGCTCATTTAAGAAAATGGAAGGTCTGAGGATTTGACTCAGAGCTTAAGATCACTGGCTGCTCCCCTAGAAACTGGGGAACTGGGGTTAGTCATCTGTACCTTCAGTTCCAGGGGATCCAATGCCACCAACGTGGTCAAATACATAGAGCATACACACGAAGGCAAAACATTCATACACATAAAAACAAAATATGTCAGGTGTTTGAAGCCACTGGGAGAAACCAGAGACCAGAAACCAATTCAAATTTAGATTAAACAAATTTATCCTTACTGCTGGCAGAAGGATAGCAGCCTTAGAGCCAAACAGTGTGCCAAACCAGAGGGGCATTAACATAAGGCTTTAAACTGGATATCAGAAAGACGTGTGTTACAACTATCCATGGGATCCGCAGCTGGGCAGGAACATTCCCCCAGTTGTTTCTTACTTTTCTGCTATATAGCAAGACAGAAACCATTTCATCCTTTTCTCATAGCTATAAGCAGTTTTACAGAAGCAAAGGCAGCTGTTAATACCTCACAGTCCATTATCCTATTCTTATCTCACCTGCAGGCTATTAGGATCTCCAGGGATTCCAGAGCAAAAGGTCAACAGCCCTTAAGGGATGACTGGCTCCATATCACTCTCTTTAGTCATTACAGGGGACCTGTGTAAATTACTACTCAGGTCCAGCACTTCTAAAGACTGAGATAGAGCAGTTCATAAAAACACAGTGCCATCAGGTTAGGACTGACTGTCACTCCCCACAAATGAAGCAAATTTAAAGGATAAGGAAATGGACTACTACTAATTTGGGTTTTGTGTGATTTCCAAATCACACATTCAAAATTAGTTTCATATTCTGCATCTGCCAAACACCACATAAAACATATTCTTCTTTAGCACAAACTTCATTAATATCATACATCAATTATATATATATATGTGTGTATATATATATCAATATATCATAACGATGATGGAAACTTAGATTTATGAAAAATAGAAAGGAAATAATACTGAGGTATATCTCCACCCTTAGAAAAATAGTCTGAAGACACTCCACGTCAATCTCCCTTGGTAACCATGGCTGCTTCTGATCACAGTAGTACATTCAGTCAATACATGAGCAGAGTTTTCCCCCTTCAACTAATAAGCAGCCTAGGGGAAGTCATTTAGGGAAGCCACCAAAATATTTACCATGAGATTTTCCATTCAAATTTAGCATCTATTGATAATTCCCCCTGAACAATATTTACTGTGGTAGTTGCCAAATGGCAATTGCTTGATTCCAGTATTCTCCCACATTCACCAGTCTGTACTTGGCATCCATCAGAAGCAAGAGGCACTTCTCTTAATTTTTGTAGTTTGCATCATCAAAATAAGCTCAGGAAATCCCAGTTTTTTAGTGATTTAAAAGTCACTATTTCCTCTAATGGTTTTGCTACTCAGATGAACTGATCAGGCTGACAAATGAGTCCTTGTGATATTCTGTCATTATGAAATTTTATGATGATCTGGCATAACAAGCTCTTATTCAACAGGCTTAGGTGACTCTACCCTGTCTAAGCCTTCAAGTCATTAATTTCTCAGAGACGACCCTTGAATGGACTGTAATATTAGAAGCCAATACCCAATATCCAAAGACATATCTTCACAGTGTAAACAAATATTCTGCAACACCCTATGCTGGAGAAAAATTGACTTGGAGTTGATAGGCAGAAAAAGCAGGCATTGAGACCAGCTTAGCCTGCACCTCCTCTAGCTTCCCATCCAAGCAGAATGAATCCTTTTTGCTTCCAGTTGTCATAACCACCTGCTGGCAGGAGTGTATCTAGTACCTGGCAATCTATCCTTTAGATTTGGGATGTGTCTTTCCAAGTTTTCCCTGGGCTACTTACTACAAATTCACAGGAGCTTTCCAACAAGCTAGTCATTTCACAGCGTCAGCTCCTTTGATACCTGTCTAGTGTTCAAGGCACATGACTAGAAAAACTCTCATATCCACTCTTCAAACCAGTAAATATACCACGTAAAATGATGTGTCAAAATTGAAACAAAACAAATGAACAAGCAAAACCTACCATGGAGGTCTGGTGTTAACTCTAGGCCTGGTATGAAAAGGAGTATGTTGATCCCCTGGGGGAATCAGTTGTACTGAAAAGTTTTATGGGTGCTGACATTTTGGTTTCTGTCACGTGGCTGCATTAACCAACATGTCAACAAAGTCTTCCAGCCTCCTTCATCTTCGTGATGTCACTAACCAAGATGGCATCATGTAGGTGGCAGTTTCAATATTGCTGGCATCACAAACCAAGATGGTGCCCTAGTCACATGGTTGCCTCCATCTTGACAAAGTAGTCAGCTAAGATGACCACAAACCCCAAAAGCCTTTTTGGCTTATTGTGAGCTCAGTTCCAGGATAAAACAAGCTCATCTTCATGGGGTCTCCATGGGATTCATGAATCTCACAAATTAAATGTGGACAGTTACTCCCTTTGCTTTGAAAAAACACCTGACTTAAGTTAGCTTGTAGGTCCAAAATAGTAAAGAAACATAATTCCATGGTCTCAACACAAGAAAGCTGAGTCCATATGTATTACCACACACATATTGTAACTGTGGATGCCAAGAGATGTAACCTAGAGCATGATTTGACTTGCCCCAGCTCTTATGCACAAGTTGTTGCTAGGAAAGGGATCCATTATGCTATTTTGTCTCACTTGAGTATGGCCTAGGCTTTTACATTTTCTTGCTACAAGTTTAATAAACTCACTCATTCAAAACCAAAAGTATTGCTATCATGGACCATTCCTGGCTCTGTACAGAACAGGAGGCCACTATTTTAGTGGGTATACTTCTCCAGGGGTGGCAGTTACTCCAGCTCTCCTTTACTCATCAGTAGTGGTGCTTTGTAAATTAGGCCAAACACCAAAGTAAAATCAGTGTTATATTTCTCAGTGGCATTGGCAATGAACTCATCTGTAAAATGTATGCTAAACAAGATGTGAGTTGACTCACCATTCGTATTTCAACAAAATATTACATAAGCCACAAATATGTGCCATGAGCTGTGCATAATGCCAAATGGTGTAAAGACATATTTAAGAGTAAAAGCAGCCAGGCATTGGTGGCACATGCCTTTAATCCCAGCACTTGGGAGGCAGAGGCAGGTGGATCTCTGTGAGTTTGAGGCCAGAGCGAGTGCCAGGACAGGCTCCAAAGCTACACAGAGAAACCCTGTCTCGAAAAACCAAAAAATGAGTAAAAGCAAACAACAGAAACTGGTTTTTTAATAATATTCATTTTTAATACAACATATCCAAAATATTAGTATTTCAACATTAACTAGTCATATTTCCTGGGCTCGACAATCACTACAATTAATAGATACACTGGTGGTGTAAAGTCTAGCTTGTTCTAGAGTTACTTCCTGCTGCTGCATCCACACACTCTAAAACAGTAAAGTTCATAATCTGCTGCCTTCATTGCACACCAGGCTCAGTCTCCAAAATGTCTACTCATCAACTGTATTAGAAGTATTCTTCTATATCCATCATAAGAGAACAAAATAATTTCTTTGAATGTTTCTCTTTACATTAAATGAGCCCTTCAATTTGTGACTAGATCTTTTAAAAAAAAACAAAAGAACTAAAATATAAAAAAGTTTGTTTTTTGTTTATTTTGTTTTATTTTTGAAACAGGGTCTTTCTATGTAGTCCTGGATGTCCTGGAACTCTGTCAAGATCCAGGTTGGCCTTGAACTCACAGATAGCTATTTGCCTCTGCCTACAGACTGTTAGGATTAAAGGTATGTACCACCATGCCCAGCTCAAAAATTATCAAATTTAATGAACAGTTAAATAAAATAACTATAAAGCAATACATACATGAGAGGAGAAAGAGAAGGGGAGGGGGAGAGAGGGGAAGAGGAAGAGAGGGAGGTTGTTTGGTGCCTGTTTCATCATATTTGTGTATTTGTAAATGGGCGTCATTACCCAGAATGTTAAAAGTCTTAGCCCCCTCCCTACCCCATTAATGCCCCAGAATAGTCTGGCTCTTTTTATTTATTATCCAGGGACTCCAGGATGTTGTCTCTGGTCTACTGGACTTGTCCACCTACTCAAGATAATACATTAAAGGAAGTTGAATAGAGAAATAACAGAAAGGCATGTATTCTTCTTGGTGTCATTGCAGAGGGTCACAGAAGAGACTTGTCCCCACTGAAGACAGCTTTCTTGGTCTCTGAAGTCCAGCTCCATCTTCCAAAAAGACCCTTTTTCCTAAATATCAAATGGATTAAGACCTCAGTTAAAAAAAAGAACATTTCTTAGTTTTCTGTTACTCAATTTCATTTCTACTTTTAGAAATTAGGAAAGACAAAACACATATTCTTCAAGGGCGATGTTAGTGATCAAGAAACTGAACTTTACCCCTTAGGACTGTAGGTAGTTCTTACTACACTACATCTCTGAAGACACCACACTGACTATCAGAATTTCTCAGGGCTGGTTCAGGTCCCTCACACCCTGATTTCTGCCTTGGGGGTTTGCTGACTCGTTAAGATCCATGTCCTTTTCTTTCATCTTTTAGAAAATATTTTTAAATTTTTATTACATTTAATTTATTTTGTATGTGCCAATGAGGGCATGTGGAGGCAATAATCAAATTATTGGGAAGAAGGTGTTTTGTTTTGTTTTGTTTTGAGACAGGGTCTCATTTTGTAGCCCTGGTTGTCCTGGAACTCACTATGTAGATCAGGCTGCCCTCAAACTCACAGAGATCACCCCGTGTCTCTGTGTGCTGGGATTAAAGTCATGTGACACTATGCTCAGTAGTTTTCTCCTTTTATCGTGGGTCTTGGGGATTGAATTCAAGTCGATGGGCTTGTCAGCAAGTGCTTTTATCGACTGAGACATCTTGCCATCCCCTGATCACTTTTAATTGCTCTCTTTCTCCAGAAAAATCTTTCTAGTTTCCTGGATATCTCATTGTCTCTATGCCTTTCTGAAACTCAATTGAAGCCGTTGGGAAATCAAATCCAGAAGATTCAAGAGCCATCTCTCTCTCTCTCTCCTTTTTTTCCTTTCTTCCTGTCTGCCTGCCTGCCTGCCTGTTCTTTCCCTTCCTTCCTTCTTTCCTTTCTTTTTTCTTTCTCCTTCCTTCCTTCCTTCCTTCCTTCTTTCCTTCCTTCCTTCCTTCCTTTCTTTAAGACAGAGATTCTCTGTGCAACAGCTCTGGCTATCCTGGATGGAACTCTTTGTAGGTCATGCTGGCCTTGAACTCAGAGATCCCCCTGCCTCTGCTTCCCAAGTGCTGGGACTAAAGTTGTGCCCCACCACAGCACAGCTGAGCCAATTCTTTTTACTTATTCTATGTGTTTCTGAGGAAACCCAGGATACCCAAACTGAATGAAAAAAGATAAATAATATTGGAAAAAGGGTGGTGTGAACTCTGAGAGATAGCAATGAGTTTGGATTCTGGTACTGGGGAATTTCCAACTGCTGGAGGTTTATGCTTTGCAATTCCCTGAATAAGCCCAAGTATTAGAAAGGAAACAACCAGTACTTTAAGAGACTAACTGAGGAAATCCCAATTAGAGCCTTTTCCCAGATTCTGGTCCATAACCTTGCCTCACTGTGGACTCCCCCCAGCCCCAAGACAGGGTTTCAACTATCTCAGGCCCAGGAGGATGATCTTGAATTTCTGATCCTCCTGGCTCCACCTCTGCAGTGCTGGGAAGATTACTGGTGTATGTTACTGCATGTAGTTTGGCAGTACTAAGGATAAAACCTGTGCTTCATACTTGCTGGAAAAATACTGTTTCATCCCCAGTCCTCCATCTTATACTTTTAATATGTTTCTCTTACTCAAAAAGTCTCTTATACAACCCCAAGTCCCCAGTCTTTTCCTATTTTATTTCCTTTTTCCCTCTTCACATGACAACCAGAGTAATGTAACACGCAATTATAGACCTGCTTCTATGCTGTTTGGTCTGTTCACAGCTACCTGGTGTATTCAAGATGCTGCCCACATTGTGTTGCATGGTTTGCAGCCATGTCCACCATCTGCTTCTGCTCACCATAGCTATACCTGACTTTTTGGAAGTAACTTCAGTACATCTTGGTGACCTTCCTTTCCTGCCTGAACACAGGATTGAGGTTGACCTGAAATAAGATTGTCCATTTGGTGATGACAAATGCACTGTCAGGCAGAATTCAAATCTCCAGTCAGCCCTGGTCAAGATAGTCCTCTGTCCACTCCCATTTCTAGGCTCTTGTCCTTTGTGTTAGGACCATTGGCTAGTTAACATTCCACACTAAATGGTGATTCTCCTAAATAGGGATTGTTCTTGTCCACTAAATGACAAGTACAGAGGACTGTGCAAGGCATATAACTATCTCTAGACACTGCAAAGAACATAAGGTAGTGTCTAACACTTTCCTTCTGTCATTATTCGATAAGATAGCAATCTTGAGAATGTGTTTAAAAGTTGTAAATGGACCATTGAGGTGATTCAGTGGCACTTGTGGCACAAGCCTGGTGATGGGAGTTCAGTCCCTAAAAACCTGGAACCCATGTGGTTGAGAGAGGGAGGAAGCTCACCAAGGCTATCCCCTGACCTCTGGCACATGTGCCCAGGCACACACCATGCAGTAATAAAACCCCCTTTAAAGTTAAAACAATACTGAGGATGTAATTAAGCCTAGCATTTGTGAAATCATGGACTCGAGCCCCAATATCTCACAGATACACAAACAATAAACAAATAAATATCAACCAGCACAGATATTTAGAGTCAGGCATTTCTGACTTGGGTGATTAGAGGGTGAGAAATAAGCACATTCTACGGTCACTAGGGCTTAAATCTAGTCTTTGCTGAGTAACCTCAGGCCAATTTGTTAACATTTTTCTGCTCCGTTATCTATATGAGCTTGACAGTAATTCCTGTATCATAGACTTTTTTCCAACAATGTATTTTTTATTTTATCATTCAATTTAAGATTATTTTTCCAATTAGATTTACTCCAAGGTATCTGTAAAATAAGAAATATGTAATAAATGTACCCATGAATCCTATATGCCTTAGTGTGTGAGGTTGCTAAGAAGTCCTAAGGATGATATCCAGCTCATTCATGCACTTCTCACTGGCTTGACAGCTGCAGTCTGCTAGGTACCTGCTGCTCTCTCTCTTATGCTTTGTTTTTTGGCCCAAGGGCTTCATGCCCTGGTGAGCCTGAGAAAGATGTGAATTCAGAAAGGCTTGATTTGATGAGACACAAATTAAAAAAATGATTTGTAAGCTTTGGTCTCCCTACTTGAGCATTTGCCGTTCCTGTTGTGGTCTATGGTACAGAGGCAAAAAAGATGGCTTCAGCATCCTGGCCACCTCCTCTGCCTTCCCACTTCCTGAGAAACTATCCTTCAAGGTCAAACTGCTGCTGTGTGTTTAGGGTGAGTCAGCTCTTGCAGCCCTGAAGCAGTGCTGTTTGACTGGTCCCATCCACCCAGCTGCAGATGGATTTACACATGTTGAAATTTGGCTTTGCAACTTCCTACCACTCCTACAGGTCATTTTTCCTCCAACTGAAAGCATTCGCACCAGAAACCAACAGAGTAAGAAGAGCAAGTCTCCATAACACCAAGTGAAGAGCAGCAAGTGGAGAAGCTGGTAGATAGTAAGGATTGGCCCGCTTTGATGCTGGAAGGAACTGGCCAAGGGCCTCTCTTTCCCAGACTGAGGAATGACCTTTCAGGTCTGACAGGCTAAATCTTGACTAGTCTTGTAGAGCAAATTGACCAAAAGAAGGATGGGACTAAACCATTGCCAATTTGTGCAAAGACTAGGGCAACTGTAAAGATAAAGTGGTACAGAGAGCAACACACAAAGGAATCCTCAAAGATGACCTTGATCCCCAAGAGTAGACGGAACACAGATCAGCTCACACACAAACACTCCCAAGAAACCACTGAGGAACAAGCAGTAAGAACCGAGAACTTGGTGACTCTGTGGCATTAGACAGCCAAGCTCCTCCTAGAGCCCAGATAAAGGGATGTTAAGGGGTAGGATCAACCTATCTCCTCCTGAAGATGCCTGTTATTGTTTTGCCATGGACATTCCCCAGTTGGGAAGCTGTGTCCTCGTGGAGCTCACAGTTGTACAGGGAGGTGTGGGTGGGAAAGGGAGTCAGTTTCTGCTCTGCTCCAGGGCCTTAGTTCCATGCAGCCCCATTCTCTACCAGCACTAGATGACACACTTGGTGGTCTACCTTCTTGGAAGACAGATTAGGAAACACAGTGGGAACACCTAGAGCCCTCACTTTTGATCTGGGATATGTGTGGTATAGAGAACTGGAGAGATTGAGTCTCTTCACTGTAATGTGACAGGGTGAGTGGGCTATTTCTTGTAAGTGTGATGTCTTCGGGAGCGCCCTGGCTCCCGATTCCTTGAAAGTTTTGATTTTGTGCCAATACAGAATGAAGGTGCCCATGATCTGAAAGGATCTCTCCCCACAGAACCCTGCACAGTTGGAGAGGACATTCCAAAGCCAAGACTGCTACCTGCCTTAATTGCTCCAGGTATAGGGGTACTCTGAGCAAAGGAGACCAGAGAGGGGGCCCCAGACATGGTCTTTCTTGCAGTGACAGTGGTCAAAGGTGTGATCTGGCTAGGCAGGCCCTGCATGCTCTGGTTCCAGCATTGTACAAAGGGAGCTAGGGTGCTTGGGGTCTCACTCTTTCTTGCACCAGCCATGCTTCTTTGTGGGATAGCCACAATGACCTCAGGCTCCCCACAGTCCATAGGGGTCACTGATCCTCCAAAATCAAAAGGTCTCGGTGCTGTGCTGCCAAATACTGAGCTGTAGGCCCCACTCTGGTGGTTCTGTCTGACACCCCCAAGGATGGTTGAGCTAGCTTCACTGAATGGAAAACCAGTTATACTACTGAAACCTGACTGGATGCTGGTGGGAGTGTGAATAATGGAGGCTGAAGATGTCAACCCACCAGAAGCTGGTGGGGTAGTCTTGCTGAGAACCATTTGAGTAGGAGGTAGCATCTGGGTTGGGGACACAACTGAGTTCCCTGAAAGGAAAGAGGTACTAAAGCTTGGGACAGGAGCTAGTTGGAGAGAACATTGCTTCTGTTCATCTGTGGCCCCAGGTGAAGACTGGGAAGTACTTTGGGATGGTGGAAAAGGTGACTTTGGGCTTGACCCCAATGATGCTGTGAGTGCTGAAGTCACATTGGACATGTGTGAGGTCACTGTAGGCTGGTTTATGGATGATGAACCTAAAGTTGGCAGAGGTCTGCTCTCCCCTTTCAGTTTAGCAGTGCTTCTAAGAGGGGATATCTGGATGGCACTAGTAAGAACCTGGCTAAAGATAGTGACTGTGTGTACAGTGGGAATTGCAGGGTGTTGGCACGGGAAAATTAAATCAGGGGCTGGGGAAAAGCCCTGGGAAGCCCCAAGCAGGAAAGTGTGGCAAGAAGGGACAAGGTAAGAGTTGCTTGTGGTGCTAGTTACTATGTTCAAGTCCACACCAGGGTCTTTAGATGCGCTGCCTGTAATGGCAGATGTAACCATAGAGGAGGCTGTGGCTAGGCCATGGAAGAGATAGCTTGAAGCAGAAGTCAGTGAAGGAGAGGCCTGTTTGGTGGACACAGGCGCTGTCATAGGCATAGTTTTAAGTGGTTCTGTACTGTCAAAGATAGGCTTGAAGGTGGGCCTTAAGATGCTTGGAGTTGTGGAAAGAGAAGAGCTTGATGATGCCCCAGCCATGACAGAAATTCTGCAATATGAGGAGTCTCTGACCTCACTACTATGCCCAGGCCCTTGAACAGGTCTTAATGAGTGAGCAGAAGTTTCCACAGGAAGTACACATGCAGGAAGATGGAGAATTGGGCTACTCACCACCCCAAGCAGAGTGTTTTGTGTGGTGGGTGCTGTGGGGATAATGACAGAGGAGTGTGGGGGCTCTGCAGACCTGTAAGCCTGAGGGACTGAAGATGGCCAGTTGGAATCACTGACTGGTGATGTGGGAGAGCTTGGCGACACCTGGATGGAAGCAGTGGAGGGTTTTGAGTCTGAAGAGATGCCTTGAAGGTGCTCTAACTGTGAGCACCCATGTGGGACAGGCATGTTCTTTGAGCTTTCCAGCTGAGGACTCATGTGGGTACTGAGAACTGACTCAGAAGAAGGCGGACTGAAAGACAAGGGAGGCCGAATACCAGCCCTGGTCTCAGGAATGGCATCTGCGACGGTCGCAGTTGTAGCTTCTGTGGTTTGGTTGCTTGGCCCAGCTTGCCTCTCTAAGGTAGGGTCCGCTTCAGTGACAACACAGTCTTGCTGGCAAGGTGTGGTCAGCAGGTCGCTAGGACCAGATTGCAGTGGAGGAATCTCCCCGTTCGGCTGCCAAGAATTGCTGGGTGTAACTAAGGGGTGAGAAATAGGACTTTTCCCTGTCTTTTTCAGTGGCCATTCTGGAGTCTGGACCGATGTCCTGGAGAAATGTCTCTTCCAGGACTCTGAGAGATATCTGGAAGAACTGTAAGAGCTGGTAATAGCATTTCTTTTAGTGCTGGGAGGACCGCGTGTGCATATGTTAGCCAAGATGGCCACGGAGGAGCAACTGGACTTCTTACGTTTATGATCTGAGCTCTGGGCGTGGAGGCTCCGTTTCAGAGACCCAGGCCTGGCCACAAATGTAACAGTGGCCCCACTTTTCAACAGGGGCTTAAAGGCGGACCAAGGAGTGGCGGAATTCCTTTTACTGTCCGAGCTGTCAGGGAACAGTGGCTCTTCCCACCGACCTCTCCCCTTCCTGCACTCGAGGAGGGCCTTCAGCACAGGGTCTTTCCCATACCCTCCTGGTGGCTCCTCTGAGGGTCCCGCGGAGTTTACCGCTTTTGAGGCTGAAAACAAGGGGTGTGGTCTTCGCTCCGGAGGCGAGATCTTGACTGTCACTGGACTCCATGTGGCCCTAGGGTGACGAAGAGACCAAATATTACGCTTGAGGTAGCTTTCCCACCAGTCTGAAGGAAGAGAGCCCATGATGGGGTTCTGCGGCCTCTTCATGGGAAAGCGCCTCCAGGCTTCACTGACGAAGGCGGCGGGATTGGCTGGATCCCAGTTTGGCGGCCTCCGGGCCGGCCTGTGTCGCCGGGCGGGCTGGGCGCGGTGGACATGCTGCACCCGGTGGACCTGGTAGAGGGGTCTAGCTGGTCGGCGGGTCGCAGGCTTCTCCCGTGCGTCTGCGCGCCCCTGTGCTGGGGACCGCGGCGAGGACTCTGCTTTGCCCAGGTAGCTGCCCATGCGGAGAGGCGCGGGCGGACGGTCACTTCCAGCCGGGTTTCAGCTTCTGGTGTTTCGGACGTCGGCAGAGGTGGCGGAATCCAAGCATCCGCTGCTCGGGTGACGGTTGGGCCACGCGTGCAAGAAAAGCGCGAGGATGCCAGGGAGCTGGCGACACGCGGACCTCGGTAACCGTGTCAGCTCGCCCTGGAGTCTGCGGTCTGCGCGCCGCACTGACTTTCTCCAGCGCGCCGGGGGCAGAGCTCAATGGGGCTGGATGTCCAGCAAGCAGTCAGGACCGGGCCTTGGACCTGGAAGCGCATCCGTCCGTGGGCCAGTTGTCCAAACTCTCAGCTGGGAGCAACTCTGGGCGATTTGAATCCTACAGCGTATTTGGGGGAGGAAAGGGATGGGTTGGCTCGAGAGTGCACACGACACAATGGCACGGATGGAATTATGTAGGCAGGCTAGGGGGATTGTGAGCTGTCAATGGGAAAGGCAGCAGCCGGCCTTGGGGACCAAGGTATCATTACTGGGTTCCATCAGTGCCTTCTGGTGGCCAAACGCAGATTCGTGGAGAAGGCTACGGTTTGTTACCTTTTGCTGACCCCTGTTGGGAAAGGTACTAATCAGAAGACACTTGATGCTCCTCTTCGCTCTCAAGCCTCTATTCAATGTCAGAATTAGTGTGTTGAACAGGGAAAAGATACGGAAAGTTTCACTCTATATTCCTGTGCTCGCCAAAAGCATGGACTTCGCATCAAAGAATTCTGCCAGGACAGGTGTGTGCTGGAATCTTACATTCCACCAAAAACTAAACAAGTAAACACACACACACACACACACACACACAAAAAAAAAAAAAAAAAAAAAAAAAAAAAAAAATGCGGGAGCAGCTCAGGAGTCTTCTGAAAGCTTCCTGCAAGAGAAAGTTTTTGTTGCTTAGAAGCTGGGAGGAAAGACACCATGAACCTAGAAGGGTTCAAAGTAGTTATTTTTAGAGACTTTTCGCTGTCCTCGGGTGTGGATGAAGGCGTTGTGCAAAAGGTATTCTAGCAGAGGATGGTTTCGATCCATCGACCTCTGGGTTATGGGCCCAGCACGCTTCCGCTGCGCCACTCTGCTGACATACATGAGTGCTTTCTCTTTCACTGTCTTATGGTGAATATCGCTTTTCTCACACTCGGTTTTTATTTCTTTTATTCTGATGGTTTCTTCTGATTTTCACAACACTAACCCGACTCCAGGCCTCCTCCGGGTCAGTGCGCGGGGTATGGAGCCACGCGACCTTTTCACTGTTTTCTGCGCAAGTGTTTTAGGTTGTGGTAAAAAAAAAAATTTTGGTTTCACGGGTACAGGGTTTCCAAAAGCAAGATTCCCGATCCAAATGGGTACGAGGCTAGGAAAATTTCGATTAGATTCCGTGTGGGATAGTTCCGATAAAGACAGAAAAAGAAATAAAGGAAACAAGCCCTTTATTTATATAATAGGCCCTTCCTCTTGCCTTGGCTTCTGTCGGGGACCAGGGCTTTCAGGAAGGCTGTGGCTAAACAGTCCTTGCGTGAATCTAGCCACGCGTTTCCAGAACCAAGCAAACCTTGGTCTCTAGCGGTGGGAGACAGCCTGTTGCCATTAAGCTACTGTTTTATTTTCTTATTTCATTTCATTTTTATTGTTTGTTCCATTCTGCGGTGCTTCTCCAGGCTCACAATAAAATAGGCTTCTATTTTCCGGTAGTGGAAACAGCTAGAAATCCTCCGGCTTGGTCCCGCCAGCCGCCCCCCTGCGAGGAACGAGCGTCCCCTGGCGGATCCAAATAAAAGCATTGATCTTTTTGTAGCCTGCTTGAGGTTCTTTCGCAGGCAGTCTCCCCTGGGAGCCTTTGGGCCTTCTCGAGGTTACGACGCTGATCTTCTCTGGGAAGATTTCCTCAAGCCAACACTAGACAGCATGTGCTTGAATTCTGACATGTCTGTCAAACGGGAGGAAGAGACCAGAGACAGGGAATCAGGCAAGCAGGCAGGCAGTCTGTGTCTCTGGAGTTGTTCTGAGCCCAAAGATAGCAAGGCTTCGTTATCACAGCTGGCCTTCTATCCTCTCATCTCTGACATTTTTAGAGAATTCTTCAAATTTAGTTACAAAAAGGCAAATATTGGGACTGGAGAAATGATGCATGGTTAACAGCACTGGTTGCCCTGCTCTTTTGAAGGACAGTATTCAATTCCAGCAACCACATAGTGACTTCTATCCGTGTATAATGGATCTGATGTCCTCCTGAGGTGTGCAAGTGTGCATGCAGTCAAAGTACTCATAAACATAAACGAACCTATTGTCAAACTATTCTGACTGCAACCCGGAGTCAGAAAGATATTAAACCACATCACACAAATATTTATCTACTCGTATATTTGAGACAGAGATGTCAAACCCACCACAATATTTGCCTTTAATATTTATGATTTCTTTATGTGTATGTATGTATGTGCATCATATGCATGTCTGGTGCCGGTGAAGGGCCAAAGAGGGTTTTTGATCTCCTAAAAGTTGAGTTATAGGCAGTTGTGAGCCACCATGTGGATACTGGAAACCAAAAGCTGCTGTGGCCAATAAGCTACCTCGCTAGCCTTCCTCTACTAAGTAATATTTTATTAATGGAGTTTACTCTCTTCCCTATGATTAGTCTGTTCCAATTCACTCATTTCATTATTATCATACCAGTCATGAAGGTTGGAGAGATAGCTCCCAGTTAAGGCACTTGCTGCTCTTGTAGAAGACCCTAGTTGGGTTCCCACCACTGATCCACACAGGCTCACACTCTGCAAGCCCAGCTTCAGAGGATAGTACAACATACTCTGGACTCCAAGGTACTGACACATAGATGCAAACATACACATAATTTAAAATGTTTCAAAAGTTGACATAGGATCTCACCATATAATTTCAGGGAGTCTGGAACTCACGGTGTGTGCTAAGCCGGTTTCGAGTTCACAAAGACTCACCTATTTCTGCCTCTTCAGTTCTGGGACTAAAGGTGTGCACCATCACTGTCCCCCAATTTTTTTTTGCTTTGTTTTCTTAAAATACCAGTTATGACCATTTTAATATTAGTTTTATGTCATTCACTTTGGAGTTATAAGCTGGTTTGAAAGATACTGTCACATATTCAGTAAAAAAGAAACTTCCAAATATTTTCCAAAATGCCTATACCACTTTACATTTTTATCAGTATTATATGAGAGCTCTGACTCTCTGAATTTTTGCCAGCCCAGCATTTATTATTCTTACTTGATCAGTGAGGAAAGACAAAACCTCATGGTCTTATGGACATTTCCCCAACTGTTAATGATGTTGGGCCTCTTCTAATTTCTCCTTGTAACCTTGTCGATTCGCCTTTTGCTCATTTTCTAACTGGATCATTGTTTTAACAATGAGAGTTCTTTACGTGTTCTCAGCGACTCCATTGTCACATATGTGGCTTGCCATTCTTTCTCCAAATCTGTAGTCTGTCTTTTGATCTTCCTAGCAAAGTCTTTCTAGAACAAATTTTAAATTTCAATGGGCCACAATTAGTCATTTTTCATTTATGGGTTGTGCTTTTAATGTCAAGCCCAAGAATTCTTTATATTGGAGAACCACTTTTTTTGTTTTGTTTTCCTAAAATTTTTATAATTTTGTATTTTGCTTTAAACCTATGATCCATCTTGAGTTTGTTTTTAAACAACAGTCTAAAATTTAGGTAAATATTCACTTTCTTACCTATGGTGACTCAATTTTTTCAGCATCATTATTTAATTTATTTTTCTTTTAAATTAAGTCACCACACAAAGTAATGGTTTCCATTATGACATTTTCTCGTGTGTGTGTGTGTGTGTGTGTGTGTGTGTGTGTGTGTGTGTGTGTGTACTTTCCTATTCATTGTGAAGAGAAACCATGATTAACAAAAGCATTTAATTAGGGACTTTCTTACAGTTTCAAAGGGAGACTCCACAATCATAATCGCAGAGAGCAAGGCAGGCAGGCAGGCAGGCTGGAGCACTATCTAACAGCTTACATCCTGATCCTCAAGTTAGGAAAACAGAGACTGGGCCTGAAGGAGGCTTTCGAAACCTCAAAACCCACCCCTAGTGACACACTTTGTCCAAACAAGGGCTCATTTTTCTAATCCTTCACAATATGTGTCATTGTATTTTTTTCTAACTCACTCCTCACCCCATCTCCCACACATTGCCTTTGAATCACTCTTGTCCAACATCATTTAAACAAACAAACAAACAAACAAACAAACAAACACACTAGGGGCTAGAGAAATGCCTCAGTGGTTAGGAGCACTTGTTGCTCTTACAGAGGATCCAAGCTTGGTTCCCCTGTACCCACATGGTGATTCACAACCATCTTCTTCTGACCTCTGTAGGCACCAGACATACATTCGGGACACACACACTCATGTAGACAAATACTTGTACATATAAAATAAATCTGACAAAAATTTAAAAACCAAAATTTGTCCTTGATCTTTGATTTGGCTGAACATATTTATCATTGTTTTTGTTTTATTTGATCCTTAGAATTATTCATAGAGCCTTTATTATCTGAAAATTATAGTTCTCTGGTAGGCAGGGAAAATACATATTTAAAAAAACAAAAACAAAAACAAAAACCCCACAAATCTACTCTTCTGTCAGCTGCACTGTTAACACTCACTTGGCCTAAACTACAAACATGAATAGTAAAGAGGCACACACTGTTTCTAGCTGAGTATTCTGTCACACCATGCAGCTCCCCCGCAATCTCCTGATGTTTGTGTTTATCATTACAGTGTAGCCTCACTGGGCTGGAGAGATGGCTCATTGCCTAAGAACACAGCCTGCTTTTCCAAAGGTCCTGAGTTCAATTCCCAGCAACCACATGGTGGCTCACAACCATCTATAATGTGATCTGGTGGCCACTTTTGGTCTGCAGGCATACATGCCGGCAGAACACCATATACATAATAAATAAAGCTTTAAAAAAAAAAATAAGACGTGACCACAATTTGGTAGAGGGATCCCTGCCAAGGATCTCAATTGTGAGAGGGAAGGACAGAAAATTCCAATATTTTGTTTTTACACAGAGGATATTTAAATGTTTGAAAACAGTACTCTAGCCGGGCATTGGTGGTGCAAGCCTTTAATCCCAGCACTCGGGAGGCAGAGGCAGGCATACCTCTGTGAGTTCGAGGCCTGGTATCCAGAGTGAGTGCCAGGACAAGCTCCAAAGCTACACAGAGAAACCCTGTCTCGAAACACCTGTATGTTCCTCAGGAAGGATATATAATTTAAAAATTGTCTTAAATCTATTTTCTTGGTTACTGATTACCTTAGTTTTAGTGAGGAAAGCTCTAAATGCCTATACAGGAGCTTGAACCCTGAACCCTCAGATTAAAAGCCTGATACTCCACTAATGAAGCTATCCAGACCCTTGCTTGCCAAACTTGCTCACTTATAGAAATAGAATCAATAACTATCAAATTCACTGGTAGTGTAGACTAATTCTTGTACTGGAAAAGTGATGAAGTCAACCTGTAACTGTGAAGGGTGGTTCATTCAGAATTTGTTCACAAGTTCTGTAGTTAGGCCTATGGAGCAGGAATGAGTGTGACATGAAAAAAACGAAAGCAAGAAGCAACTAGAGGAGGACAATGGTATCTGAAGAGCTTGATAAAGATTCTTTAGGAAAAGAACGTTGCAGTGAGTGTGTGTGCCCTACTCACCCTCTCCACTGCTCTGGGTGGCTTCTTTTGGACACAAATGTTATGATGAGTGTGTGTGGCCCCACCCGACCTCTCCACTACTCTGAGTGCTCCTCTCCATCTAAATGAACTTGGGCAGATTTGGTGTGTTCACTGGGCATCTACCATCTTTTCTCATAAAGGTGAATTTGGAAGGAGATAGTGACGCCATCAAAGGAGTCTAAAAAGCCATGTAAATGCTTTCCAGCATCCTTTCAAAAGAGAGGACAGCTGGGACTGTAATACAGTGGTGGGATACTAGTCTTAGAACATGTGAGACCCTGTGGTGATTCCCCAGACATCCATATAAATAATAAAGGAATAAAAAGAGAAAAGTGCCTCCCCAGCACACACATTCATGTGTTTTTGGTTTTTGTTTTTGGTCTTTTTTTGTTGTTGTTGTTGCTGTTGTTGTAAAAGATTGTTAACCAACCCTTCATTTATTTTTAAATGCTCTTCTTTCAACATGCTCTTCTCTGCTTCAAATAGATTTTATATGAGTACAATGTCACTCTATTTTTATTTTCCTACCATACTCCTCTGCACCAAATATACAGTCAGTTTTTACATCCACAGACAAATCCAGCAACCATAGATTGAAACAACCATGGATTGAAACATTTCTAAAAATGAATATGCTGAACATATGAACTGTTTGTTCATTAATTCCTAACAGTGCAGCATTCAACTACTTACAAAGAATTTATATAGGGTGAAAACACAAAATGTATAGGAAATTGCATGAATTCATTCTGGGAGACATGTAAAACAATGTCTACCCACTCTTCAAGAGATACTAATGACAAACCAAAGTACAATTTCACCATCTGGGAATGAATGAGTTTATTGGGTGAGTGGCTGCCAGCAGGAACATGGGCACCAAAGCAGGTATGCTGGAGAGCCTTCCCCTAGCATGCATGATGGCTTCCTCTCAGCTGCTTAGATGGAGCCCTTTGCTTGCCACTTCACCTTTGCCAACCTGTGTACTATAGCCCTTCCCTAAGGCCCTTAAAGCAACAGGCAATCTTGGTGGAACTGCATAGAAATGACTAGGTGGATTAACTGGGAACTCAAGAGAGTTCCAACCTAATAAGTCCTAACCAGCCATTGGGTTTCCTCTTATAGAACTATCTGTTCCAGCATGCAAAATAGATCAAGTAATAAATAAATATTGTGTATACAATTCTTTTTCCCTACAATTATCCATGAAACATTTGCAGGAATACTATTCTAGATTGACTTTTATCTTGTTTATTTCTTATTTTTAATTTCATTGATTTGTTATGATTTTTAATTTTAATCAATTTGTTTATGTTTTAGTTTTGAGGAGACAGGAGTTCTTTGTGTAGCCCTGGAGAAAATGCCTCTGTAAGATTGGGCTGTAGGCAAGTCTGTACGGCATTTTCTTTCTTCTTTTTTTTTTCTTTAGAAACAATCTATGCCCCCCCATTCTCTCTCCCTCCCATCCTCCCATCTCCCCCACCGACCCGCCCACCACCCCCCACGCCCCAAGGATAGCGAGGCCTTCCATGAGGTACCATCAAAGTCTGTCACATCATTTGAGGGAGAGTCTAGGCCTTTCTCCATGTATCTGGCTGAAATAGTATCCCTCCATAGAGAATGGGTTTCCAAAGTCCATTTGTGCACTAGGGATAAATACTGGTTCCACTGTTAGAGGTTCCATAGACAGATGTAAGGCATTTTCTTAGTGATTTTTATGGGAGTACTCAGCCTATTGTGGATGGTGCTATCCCTGGGCTGGTTCAATAAGAAAGAAGGCTGAACAAAGTCATGAGGAGAAAGCCAGGAAGCAGCACTGCTCCATGGTCTCCGCATCAGCTCAAGTATTCAGATCCATGCCCTGTTTGAGTCCCTGCCCTGACTTCCCTGTGAAGTGAACTGTTAACAGGAAGTATAAGCAAAATAAACCCTTTCCTCCCAAGTTGCTTTGGTCATGGCGTTCCATGACAGCAATAACCTAACTAGGGCTTTCACTCCTGTGTTCTGTAAGGTCTGATAAGTCAGAGAAGGAATTCCCATCCTCCTTGCACTTCATAATTTCTTCTGGAGGAAGCATTTTTGGGTGTCTAATAAAGTCTAGGTTTTCTCTGGAGTTGTTCCTAAACAGGGTATTTATTTTCTATAGTGTACCAAGGTTTAAGCTTACACAAAATTCACTGGACTCAGGACCTTCTTTCCCAGTGAAAAACATCTTCAGTATCACTTGACTCTTCTGATCATCGCAAGAGATGTAAACAAACCCAGTTAAGTTTTGTTTTTGTAACAGACACAGTAAGCACAAGGACATCAGAAGTATTGGAGGAAGGACTGATTACCACACTAAGAGGGAAAAGAAGTGAGTAGGCATATCTACTGATGATCAGAATAGGAAATGAAAAGCAAAATGACCTAATATAGCTTATTAATCATGAAAAATGCAAACAAAAGGAAGTTAAGAACAGTCGATCTGAAGTGTAGGGAACAAAGCAAAAAGGATAGCTTTCTAGTCATGAATGTCATCATTTTCTTGGGTGGGGGAGAGCAAAAATATCAGAACAACACTCAGGAGGCAGAGGCAGGCAGATTTTATTTGAAGCCATCCTTGTCAATAGAAGGAATTCCAGTACAGCCAGGGCTACACAATGAAATCCTGTCTCAAAAAAAAAAAAAATACTCAGTGTACACTGGTATCACCACTTACCCTCAACCTTTCTTGCAGTTACTTTATTTTTTAGAGAAGTTTACTACCATAGACTATGATGAGTTTAGCAGAACTTAAGAGCTCACAAAGGCCATCTTGTTAATCTGGCAAAAAGCTCACCTAGAACACCAAAAGAACTGCAAAGCCTTCTCTCCTAAACACCACATATGTTCCCTTCCTCAATACTACTCATCTAGCAAGTATTTTTAGGCATATTCTTTGGCTTCTTGAAGATACTGAAAGACCCCCGAAGAGGTACTTTCGTAGAAGGAGACCCGTACCCAGGAATCAGCGAGACCACGAACTTGGATGCAAATAGCAAGAGGCTTTATTGGATACACGGGTACCCGGGGCGACTTAGCTTCTGTAAGGCCAAGGGCCGAGCCAAGCGAGAGGGGTCCTTATATAGCAAAAAGCGCAAGCGAGGAGCAGGGATTCTATTGGATAATTCAAATGAGGCGCAGTACAGAGCTATTCCCATTGGTCAATGTAAATGAGGTGCTACACAGGGTTATTCAAATGAGGCAAAGTACAGAGTCATTTCTATTGGACGGTTCAAGTGAGGCACAGAGCCATTCCAGACCAGCATATTCTCAAGGTCTGGTGTCTGGTACAACAGACTCAATTCCCCCCTCTGCGTCCAGATGGCTGACCTTGGGGGCGAGGGCCTTGGGACAGAGTGTTCCCCATCGGGCGGGGGCGCGGGGGCGGGGCCCCGGGCCGGCCCACCTGATGCTCGCCCTCGGGCCAGCCCACCTGGTGCTTGCCCTCGGGCCGCCTCGCGGGCTCCTCGCTCGGCCCCAGCCCCAGGGCGCGGTGCCA
This sequence comes from Cricetulus griseus, assembly GCF_003668045.3. Taxonomy (NCBI): domain Eukaryota; kingdom Metazoa; phylum Chordata; class Mammalia; order Rodentia; family Cricetidae; genus Cricetulus; species Cricetulus griseus. Next base: position 244,306,800 of record NC_048596.1, on the reverse strand, counting down.
GGCGGACGGGCTGGGGGCTCGGCCCCCGCCAGGGTGGACCAGCTTTGGAGGGAACCAGTGGCCGGACTGCGGCGGCGGGGGAAGTGGAGGCCGGCGGGGGTGGGGATGGGGAGGCGCAGGAGCGAGGCATCCACCGCGCGCCCCATCAGCTGCCAACCGGAGGAGGAGGCAAACTTAAGAGCTAAGGGGCAGGGGTCTTTCAATACAACAGTTGCTCTCCATCCAACTGGGCTATTGACTCCAAATCACTTGCCAGAACTCCAGTCAGTTGGAAAGGATCTAACATAGGGATGATGGTGCTGGAGGCACAGAGAGATCCAGAGCTTAACCTCAATTATTTGATCTATAGAAAAGGTGACATGAACTTTTCCAAAGGCAGTGGCAGAAGGGGCCGGAGAAAATGGGGATATGAAAGACACCAAAGTGGACTTTAAAATACAGGACAAACAGATTCACTCTCCTGAACCACATAGAAAACTTATTTTACTGTTGGAACAATGCCTTAGACCTCATCAATCTGATGGGGCCTAGGCATTTGTTGTTGAAGGTTGTCAACAGGAAAAGAATAATTTTATGCTGGGAAAAATCTGGCAGACTCAAGTGAAGAAAAGGTCTATGAAGAGAAATTTGTTTCTGTTTAGCAAGAAGACGCGAGGCCTCAGAGAAGGGGACATGTACTTAATTCCTATAGGATATAGATCTTATAAGTAACAGTTGCCTTTCCCCTTCCCGGGAAAATGTCATTTTGACATCCAAAAATACAGTCTATAGTAACATCCCAATCTGGCCAGTTGAGTGTAACCCTAAACATTAAATGGGAAAACAAATGTCCCATACTAATTCCAGATCCTCCCAGATGCAATAGGTATGGCAACAGATGTGTCTGGATTTAAAGTCTTTTTGATGATTAAAATAAAAGGGACAGACCGAAGCCAAATCCAAGTGCTCTAGAGACTCTTGTCAATTAAGCTTCTGTGTATCTTCACATAGAGTATTAGTTCAAAGGGAGTGGGGCAGTAGTCCTCTCATTTCATGTAGGTCAAAAGAGAAGGCAAGAATTCAAACAGGGCAGGAAACTGGAGGCAGGAGCTGATGCAGGGGTGTTACTTACCAGCTTGTTCTTCATGCCTTCTTCAGCCTGCTTTCTTATAGCAATCCAGGACCTCTAGCCCAGGGATAGTACCAGCCACAATGGGATGGGTCCTCCCCCATCAATCACTAATTAAGATAATGTACTACAGGCTTGCTTACAGCCCTATCTCATGGAGGCATTTTCTTAACTGAGGCTCCCTCCTCTCAGATAACTCTAGCTTGTATCAAGCTGACATAAAACTAGCCAGTACATATAAGAGATATATTATTAACTAGTCAAATACCTAGATCATTAAACTATTCCAGAAATCAATAAAAAGAATTGCCAAACAAGCCTGATCACTGTTGACCGGGGGAAGACAATGTGCAGGTTCACTGTACTGTTGTATTTTGTGTCCATCAGCTATTCTCTGCAGTAACTCTTCTTGGAATGGAGGCTGTCTGTGGTTGCTGATGGGACGATTGTCCACTTCCACCGTCATTTTCACACAGTGCGCTGAGTCCTTCCCTTGGGACTCATCCTCTCAGAATCTAAATGAATCTCAATTCCCCAGAGAATGGTTTACCTCCATACGGTTTTCTAAAACTTCTCTTTGGATACTGGTTTTCTATTACAGATAAGGCTCTAATTACCTGAGTCCTAAGACACTGTGGTAGCATCGGGCAGGTTGCCACTGCTAATTTCAAGGGCATGGCATAATTTCTACTATTATAGTTTTTTTTGTTTTGTTTTGTTTTTTTTTTTTTTGAGACAGGGTTTCCTTGTGGCTTTGGTGGCTGTCCTGAACTAGCTCTTGTAGACCAGGCTTGTCTCGAACTCACATAGATCCGACTGCCTCTGCCTCCCGAGTGCTGGGATTAAAGGAATGCACCACCACTGCCCGGCTTCTATTATAGTTTTTAAGTTTCAAGATTTTTTTATTATGTCCACGGGTGTGTCTACGTATAAACCATTTGTGTGTAAGAGTCCTGCAGAGGCCAGGAGTCTGATTGATCCCCCTAGAGCTGGAGTTACAGGTAGTTGTGAGCTACTGGACATAGATGAAAGAAACCAAACTTGGGTCTTGAAGAACTATATGTACTCATAACCTCTAAGCTATCTCTCCAGCTCCTCGCAAGTTTTTAAAATATCTCTGCGAGGCAGTGGTGGTACATGCCTTTAATCCCAGCACTGGGAGGCAGAGGCAGAGGCAGAGACAGACAGATCTCTTGAGTTCAAGGACAGCCAGGTCTAGACAGAGAAACTCTGTCTTGAAAAAACATAATTAAAAAATTATGTATAAATAATAAAAAAAATCACCGGGCATTGGTGCCAGCAAGCCTTTAAATCCCAGCACTCGGGAGGCAGAGGCAGGCAGATCTCTGTGAACTCGAGGCCAGCCTGGTCTCCAGAGAGAGTGCCAGGATAGGCTCCAAAGCTACACAGAGAAACTGTCTCGAAAAAACAAAACAAATAAATCTTGAAACTTAAAAACTATAATAGGATCTTTTGTAACATGGGATAGGATCCTACACCAGGAAATGAAGACTTGAAGAAACCTAGCTAAACCTTACTTACTGTGTTGGAGAGTGTTAAATAGTGAGGATGTGATCAAGCAAAAGTGCTTCCCGAAGGGAATGATTTCAGAGACACCTTCAACATCTTCTTTTAAGTTGTCTTGAAGAGATCTTTAACTCAAAACTGTCACCCAGCCAGAGCAGCCTGTTTGGGAGATGGCATTTTTTGAACTTTTCTAATTTCCAAAGACAGGGAGACAAGTGATGGCACATTCCCGGAGAGGTTTGGTTACACTAATTCTTGCAACTTGTGAATGATAGCTTCTATGCCGAAAGAACTTTGCAGATGTGGCCAAGGATCTTGAAATGAAGATATGAAACAAATAATCCAGGTGGGCCTTATATGAAATCTTAGGTCTTTATTAAAGTGAGGCCAAGGGAAGGGTATCAATGGCTCAGATGAGTCAGTGGCTGCAGATTAGAAGGGTACAGCCACAAGCCAAGGAATGCAAGAAATACTGGAGCTGGGCTGGGCATTGGTGGCACATGCCTTTAATCCCAGCACTTGGGAGGCAGAGGAGACAGGCTCCAAAACAATACAGAGAAACCCTGTCTCAAAAAAGCAAAAGAAGATAAATAAATAAACAAATAATTAAAAAATAATACTGGAGCTGGAAAGGAATAGTCTGTCTTCCAGAGCTTGCCAGCACTTTGACTTTGGCTGAGATAAATAGATTTCAGACTTCTAAATTCCAGAACTATGAGAATAAATCTCTAATGTTTATTCTAGCAATTGGACATATTTTTTTTTCAATTTAACTAGTTGAATTTGTGAACAACTCCTTGCTGAGATTCTGCCTAGAGAAGAGTGAATGAGAGACCAAACACAGACCTCTGAAAACATCTTCCTTTACCAACATTAACTGACCCTTGGGTTACTAATTTTCTTGAGCAACACTAGGGTCATCAAATCCTCTGATGGTTCTAGAATTTCTTTGCCATGGACTTCTGTTTTCAGGGTTACATTTCTCAGAGGACAGGGTAAGGGTGAATCCTGTTTAGAAGATTCCACGGCTCAGGCGTCTGGAAGCCCATCTGAGACAGAGGATGTGTCCGAGAGAGGATCCAGAAACAAGTTGACTCTATGAGATGGCTTATGTTGTCCCCCTCCTTCTACATCAAATTCCCATAGAAAACAAATTTCTCCAGCTACATCCAGCTTGATTTATTATTTTAGATGTATTTTGTCTGCATGTGTATCTGAAGGGCACTAGATCCTTGGAACCTGAGTTACAGATGGATGTGAGCCTTGGAAATGTTGGGAACCAAACCTGGATACTTTGGAAGAGCAACAAATATTAACCACTGAGCCACTCTCCATCCCCTAACTACAGTTTAAAAAGAGGAAAGTTAATGGACCTTTCCCTTAACATTAACTTGTTCTGACATATTTCTTGAGTATTTATTGACTGCCCATATCTAACTGATTAGAGTACAGAACAGGAATTATGTGTCACAGCCATCCATATTCATTTAGGCTTTGTAACAAAGACAGAATTTCCATAAGAAAGCAATCTGTAAACCACACTGGCCTTGAACTCAGTTATCCACCTGCCTCTGCCTCCCTAGTGCTGGGATTAAAGATATGTAACTACTACTCCCTAGCTAACAATATTAATTTCTAATACCTATGCATGATGATTTCCAGTTGAAAACCTGACCTGGGCTCACAAGAGCTCAGAGGCTGGTTTGTGGATGGTCCTCACCCAATCATCTAAAATGTCCAGGGTTGGGGAGATGGCTCAGTGGTTAGAAGTGCTCACTGCTCCTAAAGAGGGCAGGAATTCAGCACCCAGCACCCACTGTGAGCAGCTCATAGCTGCCTGTCCCAGGCCCTTTTCTTACCTTCTAGGACACCTACACACATATGCCATTCACTCACTCAGATATACACATAAGTAAAAATAAATCTTAAAAGCTTTTCGCTGGGCATTGGTGGCAGAGGCAGGCCGATCTCTGTGAGTTCGAGGGCAGCCTGGTCTCCAGAGTGAGTGCCAGGATAGGCTCCAAAGAGACACAGAGAAACCCTGTCACCCTGTCTCAAAAAACCAAAAATAAATAAATAAATAAATAAATAAATAAATAAATAAACCTGTTTAAAAAAAGCTTTTCGGGGCTGGAGAGATGGCTCGGAGGTTAAGAGCACCGACTGCTCTTCCAGAGGTCCTGAGTTCAATTCCCAGCAACCACATGGTGGCTCACAACCATCTGTTATGAGATCTGGTGCCTCTTCTGGTGTGCAGATATACATAGAAGCAGAATGTTGTATACATAATAAATAAAATCTTTAAAAAAAAAGCTTTTCACTTCACAACAAATAGACTAAATTTGGAACAATACAATACACAGAAGATTGTCATAACACCTTGTACATATTTTGCTTGCCATATACTTAGTAAATTCACTCATTCAAAACTGAAAGCAAGGCTAATGCAGATCATTCTCTAGGATGATAAAACACTGTTTCCTGATTCTGATACAAGGAAACAGAGTTTAAGTGAAACTTTACACTGTGGCTTAGTTTCTGCACTTTGGTGAAGAAGCAAATTAACTTGTCTCCCAGAGCTTGAGAAAATCTATATAAACAGATGACACTCAAAAGCTTTGTGGTGATATATTATTTATGATTTATTAAAGCTTGCCTGACAATTCAGAAAGCAAAGTCAGCCTCAAGATATAGAGATCAGACAGTGGTGATACACACCTTTAATCCTAGGACTCAGGATTAAGAGGTACATGGATCTCTGTGAGCCCAAGGCCACCTGGATCTGCACAAGACTGATCCAGTCCTAAAGAGAAACAGCTCACATAAAGATGATCTCAGCACCTGGGATCACACACCTTTAATCCCAAACTAGAAGAGTATAAGACAGGAACAGGGTCTTCAGTAGTCAGTATCAGGCATTCATTCTCCAGCTACATTGAGGATAGGAAGACATTGAAGTATCAGGATTCTCCATCCATGCTGAAGAGAGGTTACAGTCTGAGGTTTGTTGGACCCAGGATCACATTTCAGTCTGAGGTAGAGTAAGAGCTAGTGACCAGCCAACTTTGCTTTTCTCATCTTCAGCTTGAACCTTGAACCCCAATATCAGTCTCTGGATCATTTATTTTTCATGTTACAAAGCTTCATAATGTGAACTGAACAAAGTAATCTGTGAACAGCCAAAGGGAAAAACTAACTAAAGCGGTAGGTACTGAAGTCTAAGTCAATTGTTCTTTCCAATGTACAAATTAGATGTTAAATAGCCAGGCACGGTGGTACATGCTGTTAATCCTAGCACCCAAAAGAGGCAGACAGGCAGATGTCTGTGAGTTCAAGGCCAGCCTGGTCTACTCAATGAGTTCTAGGACAGCCAGGGCTATATAGTAGAGACTATGTATCAAAAAGTGAGCACTAGGGCTGACATTTTTCTGAAGCCTGGGTCCCATACCCTGAGCCAACTGAAATGAGTCTTTAATGCAGCCTTTGTAATAAATCTTGTTGTCCTCAGTTGTTAGGACTGAATATCTCCAAATTCATAAGCTGAAAACTTACTCCCCAATATGATGCTATTAGGAACAAGTGTCTGGAAGGTTCTCTCTGTTTTCTGCCATGTAAGTACATAAGAACATAGCTGACTATAACCAGATGGTGGGCCCTCTCCAGACAGTAACCTCCAGAACTGTGAGAAATGAAATTTTGTTGTTTAAACTATACCTGTCTATTTGTTATTGCAACCCCAACTTAAACGTCATGTGTAATCAGGGCTGAACATATTGTAGAAGAAGCCCTCTCTAGTTCTAACTCCCAGAAAAAGATACTTTAAAGCTAGAAGAGGAAATACAGATTTTTGAGATAAGGATTCAATGTACTATCCAGTCTACTTTAGACTCCAGGGATTGTGACCCTCCCACCTCAGCCTAAGAAGCTGGAAATACAGGTACACACCAATGAACCTGCTGCTGCAGGCAATTGGGTTTGATTGTATTTTATGATTACTTTTATTGAAGGACCAGTTACCTGAATAACATAAGTGCATTAGAACAGGAGCAAAACAAATTCTTAGTTACTGAAGCACAAATTTCTTCTCCTAGCGAAGCATGCAAAACCCATAAACATTGTAGATCCAAGACAAAATGTGGATGTATAGTGCAACTGTTTAAGAATAGCTTGCAAATATACAAAACTGACTATAAAACTCCAAGCTACCTTTCAAATTATCTCTCAATCTTGTCTCAGCTTATTCACAAAAGAAACTTAAAGTAGCTTGTCACAATGTTGTTTAATGACATACTTGGATTAGATCAGCCCAAAGGACTATCTCATCATGAGATAGGGAATATTTAAAATAATTTAGGGGTTCCTTACCCCGCTCTGATTCATCACTATAAAAACCAAAGTGAAAACAGCAGCTACATTTATGATGTTCCTAGAGCAGCTATACCAGGGTGCAGTCTCTGGTGTTTGGTTAGAGCAGAGCGATACCTGAAGGCTTTTCCACAGTCATCACATCCAAAAAGCTTCTCTCCTGAATGAATCTTCTGATGCTGAATGAGGTATGTGCTCTGGCTGAAAGTCTTTGGGCATTCATGACAATTGTAAGGTTTTTCTCCAGTGTGAATACTCTGATGTTCAGTTAGGTGCATGCTCTGGGTAAAGGATTTGTCACATTCATTGCACTTATAGGGCTTCTCTTCTGTATGAATTTGCTGATGCTGAGTTAGATGGGAGTTCTGGCTAAAGGTTTTTTCACATTTGTTGCACTGGTAGGCTTTTTCTTCTGTGTGTGTTTTTTGATGTTGTGCAAGAGATGAACAGTGTCGAAAGGTCTTACCACACTTGGGACATGAATACGGCTTTGCTCCTGTATGAATTCTCTTGTGTTGTGTAAGGTGTATTTTCTGGTTAAAGGCTCTCCCACATTCATTACACTTGTAAGGTCTTTCACCAGTATGGATTTTCTTATGCTGAATGAGCGATGAGCCATAGCTGAAGGTTTTCCCACATTCATGACACTGATAAGGCTTCTCTCCAGTATGAATTCTTTCATGCTTAGCAAGAGATGAACTCCGAATAAAGGCTTTCCCACATTCCTTACATTCATAGGCTTTCTCCTGGGTGTGAGTTTTCTGATGCTGATTAAGGTTTGACAGATAACTGAAAGCCTTCCCACACTCACTGCACTCAAAGGGTTTTTCTCGAGTGTGAATTCGCCGATGCTGAGTAAGGGATGAGCAGTAACTGAAGGCCTTTCCACAATCACTGCATTTGTACGGCTTTTCTCCTGTATGAATTTTCAGATGTTGAGCAAGGGATGACCAATAGCTAAAGGATTTTCCACACTCTGCACAATCATAGGGTTTTTCACCAGTGTGTGTTTTTTGATGTTGAGTCAGGTTTGAGTGCTGACTGAAGGCTTTTCCACACTCATTGCATTCATAAGGCTTTTCCCCAGTATGAATCATATGGTGACGGATGAATGTTGAAGGCCCATTGAAGGCCTTGCCACACTCATTACACTTATAGGTTTTCTCTCCAGTATGAATTTTTTGGTGTTGAGTAAGGTGTGTGCTCCTGGTGAAGGTTTTTTCACATTCTTCACATTTGAAAGGTTTTTCTCCTGTATGAATTTTCTGGTGCTCCATAAAGTGACCTCTCTGGCTGAAGGATTTTCCACACTCATTACAAGTGTATGGTTTCTCACCAGTGTGAATTCTCTGATGCTGAACAAGATGGGTCCTCTGACTAAAGGCCTTCCCACATTCATCACATTTGTAGGGCTTTTCTCCAGTATGAATTCTTTGATGTTGAGTGAGAGATGGACCCTCAATAAAACCCTTTCCACACTGGTCACATTTGTATGGTTTATCTCCTGTATGAATTCTCTGATGATTTATAAGGTTTTCACTTCGGCTGAAAGCTTTGTTACATTCATTACATTTATAGGGTTTTTCTCCAGTATGTGTTCTTTGATGGCGAATGAGAGCAGAACAGTAAGTAAAAGCTTTACCACATTCATTGCACTTACATAGCTTCTCTTTTTTGATGGGGAGTGAATTCTGCTTAGCTCTTGTTTTGATGGAAGTTTGTTCCACAACTACTTCTGTTTGTGTTACAAGGCTTGAACTCACACGGAAACTGCTCTCACAAGTGGGGGCTGTTTTCTCAGTTATTTTTATTTCCCGTGGCAGAGTCTGTTGGTTTGCCTGAAGGTTCTGTAAACTTCCATCAGATTTCCACATTTCTACGACACTGAAGCTGTAATCATCCCTTTTGCAATTGTTTACTACTGCCTTTGAAGACTGATGTTGTTCAGAAATGTCAAGTTCTAGGGGTGACACACTATTTTCAGGTCTTATCTTCCAGTCTGAAAGAAAATAAAAGGCCAGTATTTTCTGGACAGAGCAAAAGAAAACTGCCATTGTTGGAGATGATTTAATACTTTGAGGATTCTCAAATATATATTATTATTTGGGAAGAAAGTGGAAAGAGCTAAGGAGAACAAACTAAAACTCGAAAGACAATGCTTACTTCAATTTCATAGATGGACAAATAAGAATGACATTTAAAGTGATAGTTTAAATTTAAGAGGTGAGCTGGGTGTGGTATTGCACACCTTTAATCTTAGCATCTGGAAGACTGATGCAGTACTATGTAATGGTGGCCTCCACCTTATTGCAAATGACATCCTCCTTCAGTGGTCTAAGTATCAGCCTGACTCCATTGCTACAAGTTGGCTGCAGTCACCGAAGACCCTGAAGACCTTTGTGCACAACAAACCCCATGTAAATGTGAGTAGCATTGGCCATGTGGAATCCCATGTAAGACTACTTGACTAAAGCAATCATAAAAATTCTAGCCAAGGAGGTATGGTTAAGTTCAAGAAGTATGTGGGGCTGGAGAGATGGCTCAGAGGTTATGAGCACTGACTTCCAGAGGTTCTGAGTTCAATTCCCAGCAACCACATAGTGGCTCACATCCCTCTGTAATGGGATCTGGTGCCCTCTTTTGGCATGCACTGTATACATGATAATTAAAAAAAAAAAAAAAAGTTGAAGTATGAGGACAGTTGTCTCAGAGGAGAGAGTTTAGGTTTATTACTATCAGTGCAGCCCATGTGGATTACAACACTCCTGCCTGCCACAATACCCACAAAGACTTGCTCAATCATGGTGGATTACTTAAAGCATGGCTGCATGGCTGCATCCTGGTGGTGGCAGGTGCTGAAGGCCCCATTCCCAGACACAAGAGCACAATGGCTAAACAGATTGGGGCCAAGCATGCTATGGTGTATGTGAACCAGGTAGACACTGTGGAGGGCTCATAGATGAAGGGAACTAGCACAGCTGGAGATCCAGAAGCTGCTCACCTTGTTTGGCTTTGAAGGAGAGGCAACTCCAGTCATTACAGGCTCTGTGCACTCTGTGCCCTTGAGTAATGTGATTCTGAACTAAGTGTGAAGTTGGTACAGAAGCTGCTGGATGCTGTGGACCCTTACATCCTGGTGCTCACCTGGGACCTGGAGAAGCCCTTTCTGTTACCTATACATACTCAGTCTCTGGGACACAGTTGTTTTTTTGTTTTGTTTTGGTTTGGTTTGGTTTTTTGAGAAAGGGTTTCTCTGTGGCTTTGGAGGCTGTCCTGGAACTAGCTCTTGTAGACCAGGCTGGTCTCAAACTCACAGAGATCCGCCTGCCCCTGCCTCCTAAGTGCTGAGATTAAAGGTGTGCGCCACCAAAGCAGGGCTGGGACACAGTGGTAAGAGGTACATTAGAGCATGGTATTTTGGAGACAGGAGATGTGTATGAATTGCTGGAATATAACACAGACATTCCCACTGTGGTGACGGGCATTGAAGCATTCCACATTGAGAGGACTAAGGCAAGGGATAACCTGGGTGTTCTGGTCCGAAGTACAGGCAGGAGGATCTGAGTGTGGTTTAGTCACAGTTAAGCCAGGTTCTACCCAAAGCCACCAAAGGGTGGAGGCCCATGCTTACATCTTCAGCAAGAGAAAGGTGGCCACCACAAACCCTTTGTGTCTTATTTTATGTCTTATGTTCTCACTGACTTGGGGCATGGCCTGTCATGTTATCTTGCCTCCAGAGAAAGAAATGTCCATGCCTGGAGAGGATCTGAAGCTCACCCTATGCTTGTGGCAGCCCATGTTCTTAAAGAAAGGCCAGCACTTCACCTCGCAGGATGCTACAAGGCCACTGGCACTATACCCATCACTGAAACACCTGCCATGACAAAGGAGAACAGAATCTCAAATGGAGATGAGCTGCTAAGGTTCTTGAGTTTAGGACTTCCCTGGTCAGTGTTTCTTCCTGTGGACACAAGCTGCGTCCAAGCAGAGTACAATGGACACATCTACTCAAAAGGATTGGCTTGCCAAGTGAGATAGGCAAATAAACTGTTCCATGAATTTAGAAAAAAAAAAAAAAAAAAAAAGGTAACAGAGATGACTAAGGATACAAAGAAAAGTACTTACTCTAAAAGATGCAACAAAGCAAAGGATGCTGATGCAAACTCCGGAGAAACAGCAGAGACTTAAGTAAGACTTAACCAAGATTGTTAGCCTGTAAACTGGAAGTAAGAATTTCATCTTTGCTAAAAATTAAGAGTTATAAATAGCGAGGAAATAATTTATGGAAGGAAAGATAAAAAAATTCAAGTCTACCATTTTGGATTTTGGAAAAAAAAATGGAGGACTACATGGGTATAGGAGTGGAAGATGCCAAACGCAGCATTATAATAGGATGTTTATGTGTAAGATACAAAATTCCAGCTGAAGAGGAAAGAAAATAGTTGAAGCCCACAAGAATGTAGATGAGAATAGGACAAAGGTGAGGAAGATCCTCAGGGGTGATAGAATAAAAGAAAATATTCCTCCAGTCCCACTGGAGGTAAGAAAAGACACTGTATTGTAAGTCCAGTCACAACTACAGTAAACATGAACAGAATGGCAGACACTATGCTGCCCACTATCTCCTCCCCATATCTCCACAGATAATGGGATAGTGTGCATCAGTGTACGTAGCCTTATAGAGGCAGAACTTCAGCAAAACCACAGTCACTGTAGCACAGTTTTAGCAATGTGTTTCAGACATATGTTTTCACCAAGAGGAATAATACCCAAGAAAATATGTTTGCATAGCAAATAATCATAAGAAATATCTTCTGAGGCTGGTGAAATAAATGCCTTAGTCAATGAAAGTGCCTGTTCTGCTGGGCCTGACAGTGAGTCCAATCCCCATGATCCACATAGAATGAGAGAATTGAGTAGTAGAGTTGTCCTCTGACCTCCAAATAAACACACGCACCCCTGGCCAACACACAAATTAAACACAATAAAGAATATCTTCTGAATGTATTGTAGGGTGAAGCACATGAGGGTCATAGAGTCTTGTGCTATTAAGAAAGAGAAAAGTGTTTGATAACCAATCACAAGTGTGAAATATATGAAGGTAAAGTGATACCACAACCAATGTTCACACAATGTCAAATTCTCTATTCAACAACCAAGAGAATATCTAGGATAGGAATGAAGGATTAGAGAAAATTCTAGAAGAATATGATTACTTTCACCTCTCCCACAAGAGCTATCTATACTTTACTACATACAAAAACCTATGGGCACTGGCCAACATATTCCTATACTCAGTACGTGGCAAAGTAATTGAAGATGTTGATAACCAGCCCACAAAAAAACCAATCAGACCAGTGAGAAAAAGCACACATCAGGATTACAGGTCTCCAAGACATTCTCAGGAAGGAGGCAACTGGAGGCTGGAGAGGTAGCTCAGTTAAGACCACTTACTATTCTTGCAGTGGACCTGGGTTTGGTTCCAGCACCTACATAGTGGCCCACAATTGCCTGAAACTCCAGTTCCGGGCTATCTGACACCCTCTTCTGACCTCTGTGGGCACGAGGCCTGAGGTGGTAAAGAAACATACATGTTCTTTACATACATGTTCATATACATAAAATAAATCTAAAAAGGGGATTGTTGAGGCTGGAGATAGCTAGTAGTTACAAATACTGGCTGCTCTTCCAGAGTGCTAGGTTTGATCCCTAGAACCAACATGGAGGCTCACAATTGTCTTTACCCCAGTCCCAAGTATCCAATGCTTTCATTTGAACCTCAAGGGCAGTACATGAATGTGGTGAAATACATGTAGGCAAAACACCCATACACACAAAATAATAAAATTTAAAAATTGTTATCCTCAGATAAGTTGTCTTTTCAAAAATTTCAAGACAAGCATGTGGTAGTTTGAATGTAATTGGCCCCCATAAACTCATAGGGAGTGACACTCTTAGGAGGTGTGACTTTGCTGAGGTAGGTATGGCTAGGTATATCCTTGTTGGAGGGTCTCCTATGTTCAAACTACTCCTAAGTTCAGTTTATTTCCTGTTGCCTGCAGATCAAGACGTAGGACTCTCAGCTCTTTCCCTAGCACCATGTCTCCTTGCATACTGCCATGTTCTGCTATAATGATAATGGACTAAATCTCTGAAATTGTAAACCAGCCCAATTAAATGTTTTCCTTCGTAAGAGTTGCCATGGTCATGGTGTCTCTTCACAGTGATTGAAACCCTAACTAAGACAAAGCACAACCTAAGGCAATGCAAAACACACTTAAAGGGATACAATATGTAAGAAAAGGGAAAGCAGCACAAAAGTACATGAGACATACATTTTCTTCATGACAGGAACAGATGCACAAATGGAAGTCAGGAACAAATCTAGTATGCTAACACAATAAACCAGAAAACTCCTGGTAGGGGACAAAGAAAAGAACTATAGCAATAATCCAGTCAACCAGAACAACCAATAAAACCATAGGACATTGCAAATTCTTCAATAATAACTTCAAATGCAAATGGCCTCAACTCACCAATATAAAAACACAACTGACTGGGTTACAAAACAAGATCTATTTGGTGTCTATTAGAAACACACTCTCCTTTCAAAGGCACTCATAAACTGTTTCCAAAGGATGGAAATCAACCTTCCAAGCAAAAACAAACTTTTAACTTGCTCTGTAGATCAGATTGGCCTCAAACTCAGAGATCAATCCGCCTCTGCCTCCCAGTGCTGGGATTAAAGACATGCACCACCACCACTACCATTGGCTAAACAAATGCAAACTTACATTAAACTAGCATAGTCACTCTGATATTAGATAAAGAAGACCCCAAAATAGTCAGAATAGATAAAGAAGGCCACTGCATATTAACAAAGGGGACAATTTATTAAGGAGATATATGTTTGGGTTCCCAATTTAATGTCACAAATACTGAAAGGGAGGAAAGGCCATATAGGTCTTCATACAGAAATACGGAAACACTTCAATAATCCACACTCACCTTTAGGTATGTCTTCCAAATTAAAAATCACCAAAGAAACTTCTGAGCTAAATTATACTATATATCATTTGGCTTTAGATCTCTACACAATCCTACCCATCAGACACAGAACAAACACTCCTCTCAGAAGCCCTTAAAATCATCTTAGAGGCCACAAGCAAGCCTTAATACAAAAGGATCAAAATTAATTCACTGTATCTCATCAGGTCATAATGGAATAAATCTAGAAACCATCAACAAGAAAAATCACAGAAACAACATAAATTCTTGGAGACTGAGCAAGACACTTATGAACGAACAGTAGGGTTATTGAAGAAATCAGGAAGGAAATAAAGAACTTCCTAGAATCAAAAGAAAATGAAAGCACAATTTACCAGAACCTCTTGGATAGGGCTAAGGCAATTCTAAGTTCATAGTTGTAAGTGCATACATTAACCACTGCCCCCTAAGAAAAAAAGAACTAGAGGAGTGGGCATCACACGTGCATACCCACATGCTGATATTGACACCCACACATAATTAAAAAAAAAAAAAGACAAATAGCAAAAAAAAAATCTAATGATATACCCCAGTGTCACACACACACACACACACACACACACATACACACACACACACACACACACACACACACACAAAATTAGTTTTTAAAATTATGTGTATGGGCATATGTACATGGGTACCTGTGTCCAAAGAGGCCAGAGGTGTCAGATTCCTTGGGTCTGGGGTTAAGGTGGCTGCGAGCTATCTTACGAAGCTACTAGGAACTGAACTTGGGTAGTCTGGAAGAGCATCAAGCTCTCTTAACCCCTAAGCCATCTCTCCTGCTCCCAACTTCAAGGTTCTAGAAAAAAAATAATAAAATTAAATTTAAAAAAAAAAACCAAGAAACCAAAAAACAACAAGCTTTAGTAGTTTTTGTCAATTTGATATACGCTAGACTAATGTGAGAAGTGGAACTTTCCTTCAGCTGAGGAACTGCCTGGATCAGGCTGGCCTGTAGGCAAGTCTGTGTGGGCATTTTCTTGGTTAACATTAACCGGGAGGGCCAAGCCCACTGTGCCACCCCTGGGCAGGTGGTCCTGAATTGTAGTAAGAAGCAAGCTGAATGAGCTACAAGCTGAAAGCAAGTCAGTGTTCCTCTATGGTTTCTGCTGTAGGTCCTGCTTCCAGGTTCCTATACTGCCTTGGCTTCTCAATAATGGACTTTGACCAGGAAGTTTAAGCTTAAAAAAAAACTTTTTCCTTCCCAAGTTGTTTTTTTTTTTTTTTTTGTCATAATGTTTATCACAGCAATAGAAAGTAAACTATGACACAGGCCAAGCCAAAAAGCACATGACTAGAAATAATGATTAGGGCTGAAATTAATGAAATAGGGACTTAAAAAGACAACACATAAGTCAAAGAGTTAGTTCCTTGATGAGATAAATAGATTGACAAATCTCAAGCCAAATCAACAAAAGAAACAGAAGATGCATATTTGCAAAGTTAGAGATTCAAAGGAACTGTTTACAAAAGACACCAATGAAATCCAGAGGATCATTAGGGAACACATTGAAACATACTCATAAAAGCTAGAAAATCTTAGAGAAAGGATAAATCCCTAAATACATGTAAGTTAGCAAAATTAAATGAAGTTATAAACAATGTTTGCAGACCCATAACAGTAACAACATTGAGACAGTAATTAAAAGTCTGCCCACAAGGAGAAGTCCTGGACTTCTATTGCTGAATTCTACCAAGCTTTAAAGGAAGAGTTAATACCTATCCTTTCAAACTGCTCCACAAAGCAGAAAAGGAAGGAAACAACACCAAACTCATTTTACAAAGCTACTTACTCTGCTATCAAACCAGATAAAGACAAAACAACAACAAAGTATAGATTAATTTCCCTGATAAATATAAGTACAAAAACTTGCAATGAAGTATCTGCTAGCCAGATTCAAGAACACATTAAGATCATACATAGCAACCACACTGTTTTTTATGCTAAGGATGCAAGGCTGATTCAATATATACAAATCCGTGAATAAAATAAGACATAAATAGACTAAGGACAAAAACCACATGGTCATCTCAATAAACGCAGAAAAGGCATTTGACAAAGTTCAACATTCCTTTACCATGAGAGTCCTGAAGAAACTTAGAATACAAGGAACATAATGGTGTTGCAAATGTCCATTTCATTTTTTTTTCCCTTCTTTTTGGTTTTCTAAATAGGGTTTCTATGTGTAATAGCGCTGTAGACCAGGCTGGCCTTGAACTCAGAGATCTGCCTACCTCTACCTCCCAAATGCTGGGATGAAAGGCATACACCACTACTTCCTGGCTATGATTTCATTTTCTCTATGGCTGAATAAAATTCCACTGTGTAGATGTATCACATTTTCTTCATCCATTCCTGTGTTCGTGGGCATCTAGGCTATTGTGACTAGTATAGCAATAAACAAGGTGACTAGGTTATTTCAGAGTCAGGACCTCGAAGAAATTCCTTGTGTGGTTTGGAAACTGATGACTTAGAAGAAAAATATTAAGAGTCTCAAGAACAGAATGATAAAGTGACAGAATATGAAACTATGCATGAGAGTTAAAAAGGGAGTAAGGGCTTAAAAAAAAAAAGGCTGCAGGTGTGGAACTCATTTTTAGTTTGGTTGGGAACAAAGAAAAGAAAGTGAATGATAGCCAGTGTTGAGTGAAAGCATCTAGGAATAGCATGTGTTTCATTTGATGCTAACAGAGATGGAACCCTAAAACAGAAAGTGAGAGGACAATTCTGGGTCAAAAGAAAGTGGGAAGAGGGAATGCAGAGTGCAGGTTGAGAGGTCTGCTTTACAACAATCGGGAAGGATGCCTCCTCTGAAGAGAATGTAAAATGGAATCTCATCTCTCCACAGGTGATGCTCTGAGTGGAACTACAACTACACAGACTCACTTCTCGCCAGGGTGGCAGCTGCGGCGGAGAGCAGTGCTGTGTTGTCACACAATACTTACCTCCCATGGAACCAACAGGAATGCATGACTCCTCAATCCATGGCTCTGTCCCTTGCTCTAGCTGGGAAATCATATCAGGTTTGGAAACCTGGAGTCCTGCTCAGAGGGGGGAAAAAAAAGGAATCTGTCTGCAATAAGGAAAAAGCAATGTATCAAAATGCAATCTCACCACTCTGTTTCTAAGACATTCCACATGGGAAAAGTCTGGTGAGATGAATAGCATGCCAACTGTTATGAATAATGGAGCAACTGAGAAGCCCAACTGGAGAGGAGAATGATTAGTCGGCTGTTCTACTCATAATGAGGAGAAACTTCCCAAATTTAAAATTGTTGACTCCTAAACTAAGCACAAGAGATAATGTGCTTCCCACATCCCATCTAAACTTGGGGTTACCCTCATCTACAGAGATGAAGTATGTACCTTCCTCCCCCATACCCTATCAAAACTTGGGGCTACCCTTACATACAGAGATGAGGTGTGCATTTGCCTCCTATACCATATAAACTTACTTACAGAGACCAGGTATATACCCTCTCTCCACATCAGGATCTTAACTGGGGGGCATCACCCTCACCTATGGAGACCAGGTGTGTATAATTTTCCAATGTCACATCTCTGAACAAATCTCTTTGTGTAGGATCCAGGTGTTTCCATTCTTCCTGGGTGAAGTTCACGACAACATCCTTAAAGGTCACTGATTCCTAAAACATCAAGTATTCTATTGCTTAGCCTTAAGTAACAGGTAAAATTGATAATATCCATAGAAGCAAGGCAGGTAAAAAAAGTGATACTAGTGTATGTTCCTAGGATGTCCACTTTAGGAAATTTTAAAATATTACTGATGTGGAATATTTGTACACTGTGTGGAAATGTATTGCTATGATTGATGCAATAAAGAGCTGAACAGCCAATAGCTAGGCATGGGGCAAACGTGGGACTTCCAGACAGAGAGAGAACTCTGGGAAGAAGAAGATGGAATTGCCAGCCAGTGAGGAAGCAGCATGGGCAGTATGGAAAGATGAGGTAACAGGTCATGTGACAGAATGGAGATGAAAATAAATGGGTTAATTTAAGTTATAAGAGCTAATGGGGGCTGGAGAGATGGCTCAGAGGTTAAGAGCACCAACTGCTCTTCCAGAGGTCCTGAGTTCAATTCCCAGCAACCACATGGTGGCTCACAACCATCTGTTATGAGCGCTAGTGCCCTCTTCTGGTGTGCAGATATGCATGGAAGCAGAATGTTGTATATATGATAAATAAAATCTAAAAAAAAAAAAAAAAAGGATTCTTTAAAAAAAAAAAGAGCTAATGGGACTGGTACAGCCACCACTACTGAGGACTGATCTTGTATTAAATAACTGCCTAATGCTCAGAGGTGATCTTTATTCTGGCATTAAGGAGTGGGTGGAAGCCCTTGCTTGTTTTTTAATCTGATGAATCTATATCAAACATTACTGAATTGTTAAAACAATATCTGTTACAGTACTTTTTGAAGCAAATCAAAGACCAGAACTTAAATTCTCATTTTAGAAATGGGATGAGTGGTAGAAAGATAGTTTTCAGCTGATGTGAACAGAACTGTCTCCACTGCAGTATGTGGAAGTGTGTAACTTGGACTTCCTGGAGACTGCTTTTCCTTTTGCTTGTACTGAAGTTGAGTATTTTCCTTTGTTCCATGTGGATGTTTTTAGTGGGCTGTTAAATAGTAGTTTGGTTTTTGTTTTTTAAAGATTAACCTTGAACATTAAAAAAAAAAAAAAAAAAAGAAGAAGAAGGCAGTGGGGCAAGTCTAAGCTAAAGCCAAGCTTTCAAAATTAATAATAAAGTCTCTATGCTATTATTTTATGAGCTGGTAGCCCAAAGAAAAATCCATCTACATAGTACATTACCCATGGGATTAGTATTAAGAATAAAAATAATATTCCATGTGGAAGGTGGTAATGAAGCTCATTGGCAGAGTATGTGCAAGGCCCTAGGGTCAATCCTCAGCACCAAAACCCAAAAACCAAACCCTTTTTTCCTGTGAAGGGTTTAATTTAGGTGTCTAAGTAAGCTCTCAGTCATTACTGGCCAATGCTGTCCTTGTTATTCCTCCTTACCTCTGAGTTCTAAGACAGCAAATATTAATATTATAACTGCTATCATCAATAATATTTTTGATATCCTGGCTGTCCTGGAACTCATGTTATAGGCCAGGCTGGCCTCAAACTCAGAGATCAGCCTGCCTTTGTCTCTTCAGTGCTGGGACTAAAATGCATGTGCCATCTCACCCAGCTGCCCTATTACATTTCAAAGGACATCAAAGTATAAAGTAACTGAAACAGTGCCATGTTATAAAATTCAGGAAGAAGACAACAGCTCAAATAGGCCTCATGTGTTTTGAAAGCTGCATAGGATTAAAAATTTTCAAAATAATTAAGATATGATGGATTAATCACTAAATTATACCATTACAATTAACTTGGCAAAAAAATAAAATAAAAATAAACATAAAGTGAGATCTTCACATCTTTAAAACATACCCAAGCTGGGCATTGGTGGCGAATGCCTTTGATCCCAGCACTCGGGAGGCAGAGGCGGCTCTCTGTGAGTGAGAAACCCTGTCTCAAAAAAATCAAAACAAACAAACAAACAAACAAAACAAATACCCAAATATTCCTGTTGGCTCAAAGATTATGTTGTGGGGTCTCTAGTTTGAAAGTTGGTCCTGCTATACAATCCTGGCTGGCATCTGCCTCTCAAGTGCTGAAGATTTAAGGCCTGTGCCACCACTCCCAGCTACATTTTGGATTTTTGTCTCTATGGTTTTGAGCAAACTAAGCTTCTATAGTTAATTATAGTAACAATAGGAAACTAGCATATATATATTGAACACTTCACCCAATGTAAGCAAATTTACCTGCCTATACAGTACTCTCTGGTCATCCATAAGGGGGCTCATATTCTGAGCAAAAGAAAAGTTAAAATGAATCTTAGTAAATTTAAAAGGATTCAAGTAACACAAAGGTGTTCTCTTGACTATGGATATGTTCACTAACCACTTGGAACATAATGATGTTTTTATGAACTTCTATGTATGCTAAAACTTGTCCAATTACAGTTAGTCTCTGCATCTGTGGATTCAACCAACTATAGATTAAGTATATTCAAAGAATACACACAGATATTGTTTTTGTCACTATCCCTAAATAATACAGAACTACATAATATTTATACTGTGTTTACACAATATTTACAATGCATTAGATATGTAAGTATCTAGGATGACTAAGGTACACAGGAGGATGTGAAAAGACTATATGCAAATATTGTGCCATCTAAGTGAGGGACTCAAGGATCTACATGTTTTGAAATCAACTGTTAGGGGTCCTAGAATTAATTCCTCTATGATACAGAAAAATGACAATATACTTTCAACACATGCTAAGAGTACTTAAGTTGAAATTGGGAATAATTGGGGTGGGTGGGCTGAATAAGAATAGGAAGCCTTCTGAAGGAGGTTTTGAGGTTGATTAAGAACCATGGAAAAATTCCTTCCTTCCTTCCTTCCTTCCTTCCTTCCTTCCTCCCTCCCTCCCTCCCTCCCTCCCTCCCTCCCTCCCTCCCTCCCTCCCTCCCTTCCTCCATCTCTCTTTCTTTCGTCTAAGTTCTAAAGATAGATTTTCCTACTAACTGTATCAGGTCATTTTTCCTACATTAAAATCTATTATGGCTCACAGATGACCTAGAGAATAAAGTCTTCAAACTTCTCATTAAATATTCAAGATCTCTTATATTCTGAATTCAATTACTTTTTAATTTTCCAAAATAAGCCATCTCTTCCAAATCTTTCTCAATCTATGGCTGTTAGCAGAGCTTACCTGAACACCTCTGCTTATAACTCTCTTCATACCTAGACTCAGTTTCTCACTCCAATATTCAAATGTTACTTGTCCTTCAGAGAATACAATTCCACATCATCCAGGCAACTCTCTGTCCCTTGCAAACAACCCATATGTCTCCATTCCCTCAGATCTACAGCACTCGTTTCACCTTCCATAAATTTGCCAGTTTTTGAATTTTTTTCATTGGCCAATTTATTCAAGTCAAAAATTAAATGCTGTGCTTCTTCCCACCCCAGCTCCACCCTAGTAATAACACAAGATAAGAGGAAAATGATGAATGCATCCTTCAAACTGGAGAGGCAGAGTAGGATCCAGGTGAGATCACAGGACAGATGAGAGCCCAGAAAGATTCACCAATGAGGATTTGGGGGTAAACACACCTCACAATAAAAGACTCATTACTCTGAGAAGAGACATGGCATTTGAAAAAATCTCAACTTACCCGAAAACTAGTTGATGGGAGTAGAGGATGTCCCTGGTGGAGACTGGCAGAGTCTGCAAAGGACAGGCCTAAGGAGGAAGAGGCAATGGTGAATCTGACTAGTCTGTTGCTGCCAGCAATCCAGAAAAACTCACTTTTCTTCCTAAAATAACAGCCATATCTCCCCTTCCTTTATGTCTGAATACCCCAAGCCCCAAAAAGATTCAACTGAGGCCTCTGTACTGTCCTGAGTAGGCTTAGGAGGAAAAATAACACTGCCTTAAGATTCAGCTTTGTCTCTCAATACTTAACCATTCACATGGTTCACACAGCTAAATCTGAAGTCTTCCTTAAGTGAGGCAAGACGTTCTTGATGTCTTTTCTCTGCTGCACATAAAATGTCAGTAACCAGCAGGGTATGAAGGTACATGCCTTTAATCGCATCACCAAGGAAGTAAAAAGTTGTGGATCTCGGTGAGTTTATCAACGCATACAATGTACACACTTGTGCAAACACACATACCTAATAAAAGGAAAGACATGTAGGCAAACATTCATACATATAAAATAAAAATTAATCTAAAAAATTTAACAAAAGTGTTTGAGGGAAAAATGGTAACATATACTCCCAGGTATTTTTAAAAGAACATTTAAAGAACTATATTTACTTTTAGGGACTACAGTGTAAGAAATGTGATAACTAGGAAAAGACTTGTCAGAAGTCTAGAGATCTTACATGGACCTATCAAAAGAAATGAGGCCAGGCTACTTGAAAGAGAACTTGGGAGGAATTCTAACAGCTGAATTCACAGGTAAGGGCAGCATTGTGAAAGAACGGTCAGTCTCTAGTGCTTTTAAGATCTACACAGAAATTACAGGAATAGGCACTTTGGGTAAAAGGAACTAAAAAGACAAGGATGCTGTTTGCACCCAAAATGGCGAGTTTAAGGCCACACTTGCACCGGCACAAGCTTGAAAAATTGCTCTCTGCAAGATATTCCATAAACTTATCCTTTCATTGAGGAGAGAGAACACTGCTTTCTTTTTTCCTGACTACAATTTATTATTCTAAAACGTAATTTAAAAAAGCATCAAGAGGAGGATCAGACATTCTAAGCTGTTGTTCCTTTTCAAACCCTCAAGTCCAGGAGACAGAATTAATTGTTCCAAGTCTCTTTCGGTTACGCAATTGGGTTTCTTTACCCTTAACCACATTGCGTCCTCCTCCCACCTCTCAGTTCGGCCCCCACCAGCGGGCTCTGCCTTGGTAGTCCCCATTACCTGCCATCTCAGGAGCTTTACGGGTTCCGCTAGAACTTGGACACGTGGACACCCAGGCAGCTTCAGTCTGGGGCTTGAATGTCCCGCTCCCCTTCCAGGGTGGGTGCCTTATGCCCTCCGAGGTTGGCCTCAAGGCACAAGATGCAGTCCGGGACACACGTCTTACAGTCGCACCTCAGACTCTGTTACAGCGTAGCCAGGAGGTCCTATCCGAGAGCAGAGCGCACGGGGAGGGTTGGATTACTGCAGAGAAACACGCAGTGGAGAGGGAGCACCTCTGCTTTGTAGCAGCGACTCTACCTAGAGTCTGACTAGGCGCCCTCTACCTGGTCCGCGACCTCCTATTTCCCCGGGTGGAGGCCAGACACACCTGTTGCGGGACACACCAGAAGGCGGGCTGCCCCGCACCTCAGCTAGCCCGGCCCAGAACAAAGGAACAAAGCCTTGGGGAACGGGCGGGCCCCGGCATCGCCGAGGGGAGGCGCGCCCCCTTCCCTGACTCCCCGGCTTCCTCCCGCGCAGGCCGCATTACGGGGGCCCGCGAGGTGACGTCACACTCCCAGAGCGCGGGCGGTTGCCATGGTGATACCTGGACTCCAGTCTAGTGACGCACTCCTTAGGATCCTGGATCCAGAAGCGTGAGATGGTCAGCAAACTTCAGGATAAGAGCCTACGCCGTGGAACTGGCCAAATACCCACCTCTTTCCACGCCCACAGTCGGCTTAGCGGTCACTTCCGGTCGGGCAGACCCTTCCTCTTCTTTCCCCCTCCCTCCAACACAAACGAGCGCCTCATCGGGGAGCACAAAGGACCACAATTCCCAGAATGCAACGCGCAACATTTCTGACTGTCCCCAGTTACTTGATAGAAGGGCTAAATTGTAACCCTTCCTTGGCTGCCAGCACCAGACCTGGAAATGCTAATGCTACACGTGAGAAAGATAAGGAAAGGGAATGATATTTAGAGAAACGGTTGCAACAAGACATTAGATAAAAAGTAAATGCAAACTTGGTAAGCTTTTTTTTTTAGATCTGTTTTTATGTCTTTATTTGTGCACGTTTGTGAAGGGGGCATACTTCAGTGATGTGAGAGCCCCTGAAACTGGAGTTATAGGAGATTGTGACCAACTGGGCATGGTTACTAGAATCTCCTGAGCCATCTCTCTAGTTCCCAAAAAGTATATTTTAAATGTGGCAACTATTGGAGGCATATTGGAGAAATGTGAACTGCTGGCGAGGAACAGTACAGGATACTCTTTTAAAGTGTCTATATAATTTCAAAGAAAAATGAATTTGAGTAAAAGAAAGGAATAGACACGAAGGACAGAAGACAGAAAGTCAAAGTGTGCATAATAGTCAAGAAGGAGAGATCAGATTAAAAAAAAACAGCCGTCAACACTTCCTGTGTGCCAGGCAAGGTAGCAAGTGTCTTGCATCTAGTAAGTTAATTCTTTTTTGTTTGTTTGTTTGTTTGTTTGCTTTTTCGAGACAGGATTTCTTTGTAGTTTTGGAGATTGTCCTGGAACTCGCTCTGTAGCCCAGGCTGGCCTCAAACTCATAGAGATTCACTTGCCTCTGCCTCCCGAGTACTGACTGGGATTAAAGGCTTGCACAGCCAACACCCAGCTTAGTAAATTAATTCTTAAGTTAAGCAATTAAGTGGAGATATTTTTCTCTAATTATTTCTACTTTACATCAATGGAAATGAAGTAGCAAATATCTTGAGTTAGTTGCTTGAGGTTGCATAGACAGCAAGCAAACAGTGCTGCTGGGTTACCATGGATAGTTGAAGACCAAGTGAAGGAATTAGAAGTTTACCTAAGGCCTTTTCAGAAATAAATGTTTTTATTTCTGAGGCTCTAAATGTGGGAGACAACTTGGGTAACATGAAATTCTTGGGTCACGAATTTTCCCTAAAACTTTTCATGTTTCCCCTGTTTCTCTGGTGTAACATAAAAGGGATAAAAACCCCCTGGCTGCTCATAGTGTGTAAGTTTTGGGTTGTTGGACTTTTCCTCTCTTGTCACCTTAAACTTTTTTCAGCAACAACAATCTAATTGTCTATGAAGTGTTTTAATACGAAGTTCAGGTTTTGTTCTGCTTGCACTTGGGATGGAACCTAGTGCCTTACCATGCCAGGGTGCCGCTCTATCAATGAGCCTCCACACACATAGCCAGTGTTCTTTCTTAAATTCTGGATATAACTCATGTCTACAAGGGAGACTACAGTCATGGGCTAAGAGTGCCTGGGACCAGACTTCTAACATTAGCTTCCTTGCTTGCTGGCTAGGAACACCACAGATTTTAGTCCTGAAAATTGGAGCTCTGCTGAAATAAATACCTGGAAATATGAAAGTGACTTTGGAATTTGATAATGAGTAGAAGCTAGAAGGATTCTTGAGTTATGTAATTTAATCTCAATTCCTTTGAAAATATGGATGCTATATCCATTAAGTTCCAGCAATGACTCAGATGGACGTGGGAAGCGTGAGAGAGAGCTATAGCCCTCTAAGAGATTACATATATTGTCACTAAAAGAATGATAATCAAAGGTGTGTATGTTTACTAGAATGAAAAATCCATGAACTGGGAAATGGGATTTGAAAAGTACTTGCCTATTAAAGTGTGTATACCCATAATACAAACAATACTCCTACGAGTAGAGGGACAGTGGTAGTTTTTGCTTAGTCCAGGTTTTGAACTCCAGCACCAAAATAAAATAACTTTATTCTTAACAATGCTCTGTAACAATCCAATTTAGAAAACAGCCCAAGCCCCCAAAACTTTAAACACCTCAGCAAAGTTGATATTTACAGAAGACAGGGATATGAAAAGTAATCTCCATCTTAGTTTCAGGAAAATATGTATTAAAACAAGGGTGTACCATGATACTCCTTACCAGAATGCTCAAGATCTAGGACATTTGACAAGAATGTGGCACAAAAGGAATTCTTCTTCACTCATAGCAGGAATGTAAACTGATCCATTCATTTTGAAGGACAGTTTGGCAATTTCTTATAAACTATTCATACTCTTAAATTGGGTCCAATAATTCTGCTCCTTAGTATTTACTCAAAGGAATAAAAAACTGACATTCAAAGAATACTTTTATGTTTGTAGTAACAGTCAAGAATGAACAAAACTGCTGAATATATGACTAATGGAATATCATTCAGCAATTAACAGAAATAAGTTACCAAGCTACAAAGCAGGGGTGGGGGGGTGGGGGGGATTTGAATGGATACTACTGAGTAAAATGAGTCACTCTGAAAAAGGCTTCATACAGTATGATTCCATCTATATAGCATCTAAAAAAAAAAAAAAAACCCAAAAAACAAAGAGCAAGTAAAATTCACTGACTGTCAGGGATTTGGGGGGAAGGTTGAGCAAAGGGGTGTGTGCAAAATATATTAGTTTATAGTTTGTTTATGATAAATACTAATCCCAAAGAATGCACAGCATTGAGCAAGCCCTAATGTAAACTATGGTGTTAATAATAATTTACCATTACTGGCTTATCAATGATAACAAGATATTAACAATATGTCAGCTAATCCCAGCACTCAGGAGGCAGAGGCAGGCAGATCTCTGTGAGTTCGAGGTCAGCCTACCTAGTCTACAGAGTGAGTTCCGGGGGCAGGCTCCAAAGAAATACAGAGAAACCCTGTCTCAAACCACGCCCCCCTCCAGAAAAAGATATTAACAATAGTGAAATTGGGAGGAGGAGAGATGGGGTATACCGAAACTGTATTTTCCATTGATTCTTTTTCTATAAATCTAAAATTGTCCTCCTCCCCCCAAGACTGGTACTGTAGAAATATATGAATGTTAAAAGGCGCTTCTTGTAAGGTCATAAACAGAGGACAAATAATTAGAATCTGAGGGGATGGAGATCTTTTTGATTAAATAGCAGGCATTTAGTTTAATGTGTGTTATACTGTTGGGTGGAAAATAGAATTTAAATATTTAGCCAAGAATTCCAAGGGAAACAGCTGAGAGACCTATCTCTCCCCCAGGACACTGTTTATCTTTTTGTTGTTGTTGGTTTTGGAGACAGGGTTTCTTCTGTCTCCCCCACCGCCCGCATGTTTTGCATTCTCTAAAGCAATTGAAAATGTTATTTTTGTACTGGGCTTAAGTCTTTTTTTTTTTTTTTAAACACCCATTTAATGCTTTCTGTAAATTATTAAAATAGGATGTTTGATTAAGGGGTCAGAACAAAAGCAGTACTTAGACCTGGCATAACGAAGT